>NC_133470.1:99215552-99585552 GCF_048565385.1 Saimiri boliviensis
GCCTTGTCAGCTTCTGCGTTTGTGCAGACACCAGCAACCTCAGGCTGCATCGTCCCCGCAGAGAGAAGGAGCTGCTATACAGAGACTCTCTTGTTTTTAGCCAAGGCCATTTCATCATTTTTAGTTCTTCAGGATGGAAAAACGCTTACAAAGCAAGAGGTAGTAAAATAATTAGGTGCAAGGTTATGGCTGAGCAGTTCATTTAATCTGTTTATATAATTCCTAATGTGTTGCACTTTGGGGTTTCCCTGAAATAAGACACAGCAACCATGTGTCCGGAATTACTAGGGCCTGAGGCAAACACCAGCTGACAACATGCCGAGGGAGAGAGCAGCAAGCAAAGGGCGTCTATATGGCTTAAAGCTTATCAATCCTGAATTCCCCCTGAAGCCATCTGCATACTGGACCAGCTACTCACAGGGTGCAGCATTTTTCCAGGATCTGCCCACAAACCTAGGTAGAAAAGGAAATTCCCAAGATTCCTCCCTGAGATTCTGAAAATGAAAGACCTCTTCAAAAACATCATTTCACCCGTTCTTCTCCCCATCCCAACCCCTACACCTCCTGCAAAGAGTCTATTACCACCACCTGCAGAGCAAGGCACTGAACAGAGGAAGAAAGCTAGATTAGCAAAGGAATAGCACATGTGCCTCTCTGAGCCAAGTACTTACACGAATTTCTCATGTAATCCTCAAAACAACCCTGATAAGTAGGGATTGTTAGTATCTCTATGTTGCAGAAGAGGAAAAAGGCTCCAAGAAATGCACTGACCTACCCACAGTCATACAGCCCGAGCAAGCAAAGGTAGGATTTTAAACTACGTAGTCTAGCTTCAGTGCCCATGTTTTTTCTATTAAACTACGACAATCTGTTTCTCAAATGAGGTAGCTCCAATGTTACCTTTTCTATGCACCCCTTCCAATCACCACGCAGTGCTTTTTCTTATGCCCTCAAAGTTTTCTAATGGTATTGTTAATCTGCCTCATAATATATTAGAGGGGTGTGTGTGTGTGTGTGTGTGTGTGTGCACGCGTGTGCGTGTGTTTCCCTGGGACCCCTTGGAAAGCAGGCTCTGTTGTTTCCAGTACAAATCATAGGCTCACAGTTGTCCATCACAGAGCTCCTACAGAAAAGGTTCTTATTAGTATTGATTGGCCTGAGGTGAAGTTTTTCTTTTTAAAAATGTTTTACTGGAGTAAAATTCATGTAACATAAAATTAAAGTGTACTATTCTGTGGCAGTTAATATCTTCATAATATTGTGCAATCATCACCCCTATTTAATTCAAAAGTATTTTTGTCATACCAAAAGAAAACTTCCTACCCATTAATTGGTCATTCCTCCTTCCCCACTCTCAGAGCTCCTGACAAGTAGTATTCTGCTTTCTATCTCTATGGATTTATCTTTTCTGTGTATTTCATATAAATGGAATAATACAATATATGACCTTTGGTGTCTGAGTTCTTTGGCTTATGTTTTTGAGATTCGTCCATGTTCTAGCATGTATCAGCACTTTGATCATTTTACAACTAAATAATATTTTATTGTACGGATACAACCAATTTTGTTTATTCGTTTATCAGCTAATGGACACTTGGGTTGTTCCCACCTTTTGGCTTTTCTAAATAATGCTGCTATGAACATTTCTGTACAAGGATAGATATAAATTTCTGAGAGCTTTTAAGAGAAAGAGCTTCTAAATTCTATGTGAGCTCTATTTTTAACATTTAAGGAAGCATAAAACTTTTTTCCATAGTGGCTGCACTATTTTACATCCATACCAGGAAAAAAAAAATATATGAGTTGTAATTTCGCTATGTGCTTGCCAGCATGATCTTTTCCTTTGTTAAAAAAAAGTCATAGTCATCCTATTGGGCATGAACTGATATTTCATTGTGGTTTTGATTTTCATTTCCCTAATGACTGATAATGTTGAGCATCTTTCATGTGTTTATTGGTCATTTATATATCTTCTTGGAAGAAATATGTTCTATTCAAGTCTTCTGCTCTTTTTTGTCTTTTTGTTATTATTTTGTAGGAGTTTTTCTATATTCTGGATGTTAAACTTTTATCAGAGGCATGATTTGCAAATATTTACTCCCATTTTTTAGGTTATCTTTTCACTTCATTGATAATGTCTTGATGCCCAGAGTTTCTAATTTTGTGAAAATACAATCTATTTTTCCTTTTGTAACTCATGCTTTTAATATCATATCTACACAATCTATTGCCAAATCCAAGAGCATGAAGATTTATTCCTGCTTTCTTCTAAGAATTTTACAGTTTTAGCTCTTATATTTAGGTCATTATTCCATTTTGTGTTCTTTTTGTCTGTGAGGTAAGGAAAGGTTCCAACTTTATTTTTTGCATTTGCATATATAATTGTCTCAACATCATTTGTCAAAGATATTCCTTTCCATTTGGATGGTCTTGGCACACTTGTGGAAAATCAATTGGCCATAAATGTCTGAGTTTATTTCTGGACACCTATTCTGTTCCATTGGTCTATATATCTATTTTTAAGGAAGTGCTACACTTTTCTGATCACCAAAAATTTGTACTAATTGTTCAAATTGAGAAATGTCAGTCCACCAATTTATTTTTTTCAATATTGTTGTGGCTATTCATGGTCCCTTGTAGTTCCATATGAATTTAAGGATGATTGGCTTTTCAATTTCTGCAAAAAGGCTATCGGAAATTTGATAGGAATTACATTGAATCTATACATATTTTTGAGTAGAATCATTATCTTAACAATAGTTAAGTCTTCCAATCCATGAACCCAGGATCCCTTTTCATTTATTTAGGTTATCTTTATTTATTTATTTATTATTTATTTATTTATTTATTTATTTATTTTGAGCAATGTTTTATAGCCATCCATGCACAAGGCTTTCACCTCTTCTGTTAATATATTCCTAGAAATGTTATTCTTTTTGATGCTTTTGTAAACTGAATTATTATTTTGGTTTCTTTTTCAGATTGTTCATTGCTAGTGTACAGAAATACAGCTCCTTTGAATGTTGATTTTGTATCCTGCAATTTTGCTGAATTAATTTTATTGTGTCTCTTAGGTTTTGTGTTTGCATGGATTCTTTAGTATTTTCTCCATTTGAGATCATGTTGTCTGTGAATAGGGGAAGTTTTATTCTTCCTTTCTAACTAGATGTTTTTATTTCTTGTTATTGCCCAATTGATTTGGCCAGAACTTCCAGCACAACATTGAGTAACCATGGTAAAAACAGCCATCTTTATTTTGTTCCTGATCTTAAGGGGAAAACTTTCAGTCTTTCACCTCTGAACAGGATGTACTCTGTGGAATTTTTTTGAATGTTCTTTATCTTGTTGTGGAAGTTTCCTCTATTTCTAATTTAAGTGTTTTTATATTGTAAGGGTGCTGGATTTTGTTCAATGTTTTTTTTCTGTATCAACTGAGAAGACTGTGCTTTTTAAATTTTATTCATATGATTTATTGCATGACTTGATTTTTTTATGTTGAACCTTGAATTCCTAGGAGAAATCCCATTTGACCATGATGTACAATTCTTTTAATATGTTGCTAAATTATTTTTCATAATTTTGCATTTTGCATTATTTTCATAAGAAATACTGGTCCGTAATCCAGTCTGTCCTTTATTGTGGTGTATTTTTCTGGCTTACTTATCTTGGTAAAGGTGAACTCAAAGAATTAGGAAGTGCTTCTTCTTGTATTTTTCAGAATAATTTGAGAGGATTTGAGTTAACTATTCTTTAAATTGGTAGAATTAACTGAATTCTACCAATGAGAAATTAGAGAAAGAAGAACAAATTAAGTGAAATCATCTGGTCTAAAACTTTTTCTTGGTGGGAGGTTTTTGGTTGACTGATTTAATCTCTTTACTTGTTATAGATCTGTTGAGATTTTCTATTTTATCTTGAGTCAGTTTTGTTCATTTCAGTGTTTCTAGGGATTTGCCAATTTTTTTTAGATTATTTAGTTTGTTGGCATAAAATTGGTCATAGCATTTTTAAAATAATACTTTTTAGTTTTGTGAAGTCAGTAGGAATGCCCCACTTTCATTTCTGATTTTAGTTACTTGCAATATTTTTATTCTTTATCAGTCTAGCTAAAGATTTAGCAATTTTGTTTTTGTTGTTTAAACAATCAACCTTTGATTTTGTTTATTATCTCTGGTTATTTCTTCTCGATTTCATTTATCTCTGCTCTAATTTTTATTCTTTAATTCCTACTGAAGCTTTGTGCTTAATTTCTTCTTCTTTCTCTAATTTCTTAAAGTATAAATTTTGATTATTGATTTGAGGGCTTTCTTCTCTTTCAATGTAGATATTTACAGTTTTTAAGTGATCTTGGCAAAATCTGCCTGGAAAGCCATTCTAGCCCTGGGAATGCTCCAAGTCAAATGAAATAAGGGCAAGGCCTTGCACTGGTCCTTGAGGGAGCCACTGGACAAATCAAAATCTACAACCACAATTCTTTGAAAATAATAAAATCCGTATTGCTCCTTCTTGAATTAGGAACCTGTACCAGGAGTGCAACATGTTGTCCTTATAGATGCCATAGATTTAGGATGTGGGCGATGGCTGGTGGGCAGTTTAAAATGTCACAGAGTTTTCTTTTTTTTTTTTAGGCTTTTTTTTTATTGCATTTTAGGTTTTGGGGTACATGTGATGAACATGCAAGATTGTTGCATAGGTACACACTTCGCAGTGTGGTTTGCTGCCTTCCGTCCCCTCACCTGTATCTGTCATTTCTCCCCATGCTATCTCTTCCCACCTCCCCAGCCCCCCGCCCCTCCCCCATTTCCCCACAACGGACCCCAGTGTGTAGTGCTCCCCTCCCTGTGTCCATGTGTTCTCATTGTTCAACACCCACCTATGAATGAGAATATACGGTGTTTGATTTTCTGCTCTTGTGTCAGTTTGCTGAGAATGATGGTTTCCAGGTTCATCCATGTCCCTACAAAGGACGTGAACTCATCGTTTTTGATGGCTGCGTAATATTCCATGGTGTATATGTACCACATTTTCCCTATCCAGTCTATCATCGTTGGGCATTTGGGTTGGTTCCAGGTCTTTGCTATTGTAAACTGTGCTGCAATGAACATTCGTGTGCACGTGTCCTTGTAGTAGAATGATTTATAATCCTTTGGATATATACCCAGTAATGGGATTGCTGGGTCAAATGGGATTTCTATTTTTAGGTCCTTGAGGAATCGCCACACTGTCTTCCACAATGGTTGAATTAATTTACATTCCCACCAACAGTGTAAAAGTGTTCCTATTTGTCCACATCCTCTCCAGCATCTGTTGTTTCCCGATTTTTTAATGATCGCCATTCTAATTGGTGTGAGATGGTATCTCAATGTGGTTTTGATTTGCATTTCTCTGATGACCAGTGATGATGAGCATTTTTTCATATGTTTGTTGGCCTCCTGTATGTCTTCTTTTGTAAAGTATCTGTTCATATCCTTTGCCCATTTTTGAATAGGCTTGTTTGTTTTTTTCTTGTAGATCTGCTTTAGTTCTTTGTAAATTCTGGATATCAGCCCCTTGTCAGATGGGTAGGCTGCAAAAATTTTTTCCCATTCTGTTGGTTGCTGATTCACTCTACTGACTGTTTCTTTTGCCGTGCAGAAGCTGTGGAGTTTGATTAGGTCCCATTTGTCTATTTTGTCTTTTGTTGCCATTGCTTTTGGCGTTTTGGTCATGAAGTCCTTGCCTACACCTATGTCCTGAATGGTTTTGCCTAGATTTTCTTCTAAGGTTTTTATGGTATTAGGTCTGATGTTTAAGTCTTTAATCCATCTGGAGTTAATTTTGGTGTAAGGTGTCAGGAAGGGATCCTGTTTCTGCTTTCTGCACATGGCTAGCCAGTTTTCCCAACACCATTTATTAAACAGGGAGTCCTTTCCCCATTGCTTGTTTTTGTCAGGTTTGTCGAAGATCAGATGATTGTGGGTATGTTGTATTTCCTCTGAGACCTCTGTTCTGTTCCATTGGTCTATATCTCTGTTTTGGTACCAGTACCATGCTGTTTTGATTACTGTAGCCTTGTAGTATAGTTTGAAGTCTGGTAGTGTGATGCCTCCTGCTTTGTTCTTTTTGCTTAGAATTGACTTGGCTATGTGGGCTCTCTTTTGGTTCCATATGAAGTTTAAGGTGTTTTTTTCCAGTTCTGTGAAGAAGGTCATTGGTAGCTTGATGGGAATAGCATTGAATCTGTAAATTACTTTGGGCAGTATGGCCATTTTCACGATGTTGATTCTTCCTAACCATGAACATGGAATATTTCTCCATCTGTTTGTATCCTCTCTTATTTCGTTGAGCAATGGCTTGTAGTTCTCCTTGAAGAGGTCCTTTACGTTCCTTGTTAGTTGTATTCCTAGTTACTTTATTCTCTTTGTAGCAATTGTGAATGGCAGTTCGTTCTTGATTTGGCTCTCTTGAAGTCTATTACTGGTGTATAGGAATGCCTGTGATTTTTGCACGTTGATTTTGTATCCTGAGACTTTGCTGAAGTTGTTTATCAGTTTCAGGAGATTTTGGGCTGAGATGATGGGGTCTTCCAGATATACAATCATGTCATCTGCAAATAGAGACAATTTGATTTCCTCCTTTCCAATTTGGATACCCTTTATTTATATTTCTTGCCTGATTGCTCTGGCTAGAACTTCCAGTACTATATTGAATAGGAGTGGTGAGAGAGGGCATCCTTGTCTAGTGCCAGATTTCAAAGGGAATGCTTACAGTTTTTGCCCATTCAGTATGATATTGGCTGTTGGTTTGTCGTAAATAGCTTTTATTGTTTTGAGATACGTTCCGTCAATACCTAGTTTATTGAGGGTTTTTAGCATAAAGGGTTGTTGAATTTTGTCAAAATCCTTCTCTGCATCAATTGAGATAATCATGTGGTTTTTGTCTTTGGTTCTGTTTATGTGGTGAATTACGTTTATGGACTTGCGTATGTTGAACCAGCCTTGCATCCCTGGGATGAATCCTACTTAATCATGGTGGATGAGCTTTTTGATATGCTGTTGCAATCGGTTTGCCAGTATTTTATTGAAGATTTTTGCATCTATGTTCATCATGGATATTGGCCTGAAATTTTCTTTCCTTGTTGAGTCTCTGCCGGGTTTTGGTATCAGGATGATGTTTGTCTCGTAAAATGATTTGGGAAGAATTCCCTCTTTTTGGATTGTCTGGAATAGTTTCAGAAGGAATGGTATCAGCTCCTCTTTGTATGTCTGGTAGAATTCAGCTGTGAACCCATCTGGACCTGGGCTTTTTTTGGGTGGTAGGCTCTTTATTGCTGCCTCGACTTCAGACCATGTTATTGGTCTATTCAGGGTTTCGGCTTCTTCCAGGTTTAGGCTTGGGAGAATGCAGGTGTCCAGGAATTTATCCATTTCTTCCAGGTTTACTAGTTTATGTGCATAGAGTTGTTTGTAATAATCTCTGATGATGGTTTGGATTTCTGTGGAATCTGTGGTGATATCCACTTTATCGTTTTTTATTGCATCAATTTGGTTATTCTCTCTTTTCTTTTTTATTAATCTGGCTAGTGGTCTGTCTATTTTGTTGATCTTTTCAAAAAACCAGCTCCTGGATTTATTGATTTTTTGAAGAGTTTTTGTGTCTCTATTTCCTTCAGTTCTGCTCTGATCTTAGTTATTTCCTGTCTTCTGCTAGGTTTTGAGTTTTTTTGATCTTGCTCCTCTAGCTCTTTCAATTTTGATGATAGGGTGTCAATTTTAGATCTCTCCTTTCTTCTCATGTGGGCATTCATTGCTATATATTTTCCTCTAGAGACTGCTTTAAATGTGTCCCAGAGATTCTGGTATGTTGTGTCTTCATTCTCATTGGTTTCGAAGAACATCTTTATTTCTGCCTTCATTTCATTGTTTATCCAGTCAACATTCAAGAGCAAGTTGTTCAGTTTCCATGAAGCTGTGCGGTTCTGAGTTAGTTTCTGCATTCTGAGTTCTAACTCGATTGCACTGTGGTCTGAGAGACTGTTTGTTATGATTTCTGTTCTTTTGCATTTGCTGAGGAGTGATTTATTGCCAATTATGTGGTCAATTTTAGAGTAGGTGTGATGTGGTGCTGAGAAGAATGTATATTCTGTGGATTTGGGGTGGAGAGTTCTGTAAATGTCTATTAGGTTTGCTTGTTCCAGGTCTGTATTCAGGTCCTGGATATCCTTGTTGATTTTCTGTCTGGATGATCTGTCTAATATTGACAATGGGGTGTTAAAGTCTCCCACTATTATTGTGTGGGAGTCTAAGTCTCTTTGTGAGTCATTAAGAACTTGCCTTATGTATCTGGGTGCTCCTGTATTGGGTGCGCATATATTTAGGATCGTTAGCTCTTCTTGTTGCAGTGATCCTTTTACCATTATGTAATGTCCTTCTTTGTCTCTTTTGATCTTTGTTGCTTTAAAGTCTATTTTATCAGAGATGAGAATTGCAACTCCTGCCTTTTTTTGCTCTCCATTTACTTGGTAGATCTTCCTCCATCCCTTTATTTTGAGCCTTTGTGTATCCTTGCATGTAAGATGGGTTTCCTGGATACAGCACACTGATGAGTTTTGGCTTTTTATCCAATTTGCCAGTCTGTGTCTTTTGATTGGGGCATTTAGTCCATTGACATTTAGGGATAGTATTGTTATGTGTGAATTTGATACTGTCATTTTGATGCTACCTGGCTGTTTTGTTGGTTAGTTGATGTAGATTCTTGATTGTGTTGATGCTCTTTTACCATTTGGTGTGTTTTTGGAGTGGCTGGTACTGGTTGTTCCTTTATATGTGTAGAGCCTCTTTCAGGAGTTCTTGTAGAGCAGGTTTGGTGGTGATGAAATCTCTGAGTGCTTGCTTGTTCACAAAGGATTTTATTTTTCCTTCGCTTATGAAGCTTAGTTTGGCTGGATAGGAGATTCTGGGTTGAAAGTTCTTTTCTTTAAGGATGTTGAATATTGGCCCCCAATCTCTTCTGGCTTGTAGGGTTTCTGCTGAGAGATCTGCTGTGAGTCTAATGGGCTTCCCTTTGTGGGTAACCCGACCTTTCTCTCTGGCTGCCCTTAGCATTTTCTCTTTCATTTCAACCCTGGTGAATCTGACGATTATGTGCCTTGGGGTTGCTCTTCTTGAGGAATATCTCTGTGTTGTTCTCTGTATTTCCTGGATTTGAATATTGGTCGCCTTGCTAGGTTGGGGAAGTTTTCCTGGATAATATCCTGAAGAGTATTTTCCAGCTTGGATTCATTCTCTTCATCACATTCAGGTACACCTATCAGACGTAGATTAGGTCTTTTCACATAGTCCCACATTTCTTGAAGATTTTGTTCATTCCTTTTTGTGCTTTTTTCTCTGTTCTTGCCTTCTCTTTTTATTTCATTGAGTTGATCTTCGACCTCTGATATCCTTTCTTCTGCTTGGTCAATTCGGCTGTTGAAGCTTGTGCACGCTTCACGAAGTTCTCGTGTTGCGTTTTTCAGCTCCATCAATTCACTTATACTCCTCTCTATGCTGTCCATTCTCGTCAGCAGTTCGTCCAATCTTTTTTCAAGGTTCCTATTTTCTTTGCGTTGGGTTAGAACATGTTCTTTTAGCTCATTGTAGTTTCTTACTACCCACCTTCTGAAGTCTGATTCTGTCATTTCATCACCCTCCTTCTCCGTCTGGTCTGGTTCCCTTGCTGGTGAGGAGTTGTGACCCCTTTTAGGAGGAGAGGTGTTCTGGTTTCGGGAGTTTTCATCCTTTTTGCGCTGGTTTCTTCCCATTTTTGTGGGTTTATTCACCTGTTGTCTGTCTCTGTCCCAGGGAATTGGAGCTTTATGAGTTTCCGTTGCACTACTGCCTTTTTTGATTTTTCTTTCAGGTCTGACCCGCCCAGCTAGCAGCAGGCCTAGCCACTGCCTGCCCGCAGGGGCTTTGCTGAGCTGCTGTGGGCTCCACCCAGCTGCCCTGAGCTCTTCCCTGTAGTCCTTTTTATATGGGCGTAGTTAGAACTGTCTTGGCAATGGTGGCCCCGCCTCTGTTATGGCGGATTCTCTCTGTTGTGGCAGGTTGCCTCGGCAACGGCGGGTTGCCTCGGCAACGGCAGCCTGCCTCCGTAGCGGTGGAGAGTCTCAGTAATGGCGGAAGCCCCTCCCCCACGGAGCCGGACCGTCCTGGTTCAGCTGTGCTTGGTTTGGAGAGCTCAACCCAGAGGGTTTCCAATTGCTGTTTTTGTTTTCGTTGTTGTTGGGGGTGGAGGGGTGGGACCAACCGAGCCTGATCACCTGGCTCCCTGACTCAGAGTCTTTTCTTTTAAGTTGAACGACCCTGTGTTCCGGTCGCCTGCTGAAAAGGCGCCGGGATCTCCCCGTGCTGTGACTCACGGAGTCGGCTCGAACTGTGTCGCCGGCTCCTGGCGGATTTTTTGCCTAGGAATCTCCTGGCCTGACTCGCTATTTCAGATGAGTGGGCAACTCTGCCGTCTCAGGGCTCTGCTCGCCAGCTAAGAGGGCTCCCAGACCAGTGGCTTTTGTACGGAGAACCGCAGCAACAGGGCGTGGTCACAGCAGCCGCGCGGGTGGAATCAGCCCCGTGGGGGCCAAAACAGCCGCACTGGCTGGGACTGCGATGCTGGCAACCCCTCTGCCTGGGTATCTCCTGGTCTGTGGGCAATAAGAGTTTGTCTGGAAATGCGGCGTCCACTCACCCTCTGCACTTTCACTGGGAGCTGAAGTCCTGAGCTGTTCTTAGGCGGCCATCTTCCCAGCAGTCCCCTAGTTTTCTTACTATAACAACTTGTTTCTTCACCAAGCTTTTACCTGATTGTTGTGTTTGTAACTAGATTCCAGTGAGGTGTCCATAGGGGACTTTGAAAAACTCCAGAAAACTTTAAAACCTAGATGGCTATGCACATGTCTAGAGCTGTATGTATTCTCAGGAATGACCTTAGATGGAAGGTTGTAAGTTCTCCTTCTGGGCAAATCTTGAGTTTCTATACAATCAGAAAGGGAAGAATAAGGCAGATTTGTAAACCCTCTGGATGAATGTTCAAAATATACTCCAGTACATACACAGAGCCTCTTAGCAAGGAAGGGGAGAATATTGCTTCCAGGCAGTTAAAGAAATCTCTGTAGAAGCATTAGATGACTACTAAATTAAACATGACTTAAGTTAAGCATGACAAAGAGTACAGACTTCAAGGAAATAGACCAAGAATGTCACTAAACAGAAACAAACTGCAACAAATCCTGCAAATGGGCAAAATCAAATATTCAAAGTTTCCTAATTTATTACTTAAAATGTACAGTTTTCAACAAAAAATTAGGAGACATGCAAATGAATAAGGAGGTACACTGCATGCACAGAAACAAAGCAAATAGAAACCAACCGTTAGAAAGCTCAGATGTTGAACTTACTTGACGAAAAATTTAAATGAGTTATATTAATATATTTTAAAAACTAAAGAGAATCACATTTTTTAAAAACTAAAGAAAATATAAAAATGATGCTTCACCATATGCAGAATATTAATAAGACATAGAAATTATTTTAGAAAGAACTGAATAGAATTTCTTGAGTAGAATAGTATAAAGACTGAAATCAAAAATTCACCGAAGGAGCTCAACAGCAGATTTGAACAAACGAAAGAATGAGTGAGGTTGAAGATAAGTCAATTGAGATTACCTAGTCTAAGGAACAGAAAAAAATTTAAGAAAAAGAAACAGTTCTTTAGAGAGCTGTACAAACTGTACCAGTGTGTCCATATTGGAAGTTCCAGAAGAAAAGGAGAGGGAGAGAGAAGCAAAATTTAAAAAGTGAAAAGATAATGGTCAAAAACCTTCCATATTTTATAAAAAAAATAATAGTCTACACATCCAAGAACCTCAGAAAACTGAAAGTGAGATTAACTCAAAGAGATCTGTACCAAGACACACCATAATCAAATTGTGCACCTTGGAAACAGCAAAAGAGTAGTGACTCACCACATACAAGTGATTTTAAGTAAGATTAAAAACTGGTTGTTCAACATAAACCATGGAGACCTGAAGACAGTGGGATGACATATTTGAAAGACTGGAACAAAAAGCCTGCTATACAAAAATTCTATATAGAGTAAAACTGTCCTTCAAAAATGAAGGATAAATTGAGAAATTTCCAGATAAACAAAAATAGAGAATTCACTTCTAGCAGACCTGCCTTACTAGAAGTACTAAAGAGAATATTCTGGTTAAAATGAAAGAGACCTACACAGTAACTTGAATCTACATGAAAAATTTAAAAGCACCAGTTAAGGTAACTATGCAATTAATATAAAAGATAGTACACATGCATATTTTATTTGTAACTTTTTCTTCTATACGATTGAGACAACAGTTGCATAGGGAAATAATAAAAAAAAATTCTACTAGAATGAGATATCATCTCATCCTAGTTAAAATGGTTTTTATCCAAAAAACAGGCAAAGATATGGTGAAAAGGGAACCCTCATATACTGTTACTGAGAATGTAAATTTGTACCATCACTATGGAAAACTATGTTGAAGTTCCTGATAAAATTAAAAATGTAACTACCATATGATCCAGCAATCCCACAGCTGGGTATATATCCAAAAGAAAGGAAATCAGTATATCAAAGAGATATTTGAACTCCCACGTTTTTTGCTGCATTATTCACAATAGCCAAGATATAGAATCAACCTAAATGTCCATCAACAGATGAATGAATAAAGAAAATATGGTACATAATATGCAAGGAAGTATTGTTCAGCCATAAAAAAAGAATGATATCCTCTCATTCACAACAACATGGATGGAACTGAAAGACATTATTTTAAGTGAAATAAACCAAGCACAGAAAGATAAACATTGCATGTTCTCACTTATTTCTGTGATCTAAAAGACAAAATTGATCTCATGGAGATGGAGAGTGGAATAATGGTTGCCAGAAGCAGGGAAAGGTAGTGAAGAAGGGGAGATAAAATGGGGTTGTTTAATGGGTACAAAAATACACACTATAGGGTATTTTTTGATAGCAGGCTTTGTTTCCCCAGTACTTTAGGTAATTAGATGGAATAAATAAGATATAGTATTTTGTAGCATAATAAGGTGACTACATTTTAAAATAATTTATTATATATATTTTAAATAACTAAAAGTGTGAAATTGGCATGTTCCTAACATAAAGAAATAATAAATTCTTAAGATGATGGACACCCCAATTACCCTGATTTGATCATTACCAATTGTATGCTTGTATAAAGCATAATATGTAACCCATAGATTTATACAATTATTATATGCTCATTATAATAAAAAATGAAAATTTTTTTAAGTTGTGGCACATAATGTGTAAAGCTGTGATCTATAGAACAATAACAGCACAAAGAATGGGATGAGAATAGAAGTATATAAAAAAATTTATACAGTACTAAAATTAAGGAGGTAGTAATCCAAACAAAATTGCTATAAATTAGCATGTTAATTATAGTACCAAGAATAACCCCTAAGAAAATAACTTTAAAATGTATAACATAATTGAAAATAGAGCTTCACACAGATATTCATACAACACTGTTTGTAACAGAATTATTCACAATAGCCAAAAGTTGGAAACAAACACGTTAGATTAACTGGATCATCCCTGATTTGTCTATTTCATATAGTGCAGTTTGAGTTAAGATTTCTATTAAAAAATAAAAGATTATGGTTTTTTAAAATTATCCCTTCCTGGTCCTTGTGATTTTTTAAAATTATCCCTTCCATGTGTTAAGTGTAGCATATGCTATCTTGGCCTAGAGACCTCTTCTCCCCAGTGTCTTGTTAGGCTGACACCTTGTTAGTGTCTCAGCTGAATCATCACTTCCTCAAAGATGCTCAGCCTAGTTCAGATTTCTTTGCATGTAATTGCCCTCTTTTCAGTTTTTTGCCTCTTGGAAAGTGTGTAGTTATTTATCATCATCCCTTAGTTAATATCCATCTTCCCACTAGATCGTAAGTACCCAAAGGACAACAATTACAACTGTGTGGCTCGCTATGCTGTGCATAGCACATTTTCTGGCACAATATCTAGAGTAAAATATTACAGAGCCTAGCAGTCTCAGAGTAATTCAAAACCATGCACCACGCAAAGCCAGCTGTGGGTACACAACATGATACTTTATTCCAGCATCTCGTAGGAGGCTATCCTTTGTGGCAGCAAGGAAGAAGGAAGGACTAGACTAAGAGTTAATGGCCGTGAGTGTGGCTCTGTTGAGTACTCATTATAGGGACCCTTTTGAAGATTCTTCTCCACCCTGCTCTTTTCATCTGTAACTGAGGGAGACACAGAGGACACCCTGAGAGACCTGTCACTTGGTCCAAGCTCAACTTGGAGGGTAAAGAAATCAGAGGGCTTGCCAAGAAAATGACTAAGAGATTCCTGACCTTTTCTTCCTTTCCTGACTTTGCTCAGCAAGAAATTCCTAAAGGGAGCCAGCAAGTAGGGATGAAGAGGAAGTACAGTGCTGAGCAGAGTGCACAGATGTATAGTCAGACAGGCTTGGATTGCTCTTCCTTATGCATGTTCCCCAAAGGGGAAAATTCTGAAAAAAAAAAAAAAATTGGAAGTGATTTTCACATTCTCTAAGTTGAATTTTACATCAAATATAGAAATCACCTTCTGCCTCTGCTTCAATGCCTCTGGTGATGGGCAGCTCACTTCCCACTGAAGCAGTTCTTCCCATCTTGGAGTAGCTTCAGCTTTGCACAGTCCTTCTAAAGAAGAAACTCAGATATTAGCAGATTTGGTCTACCTGCTGACAATCGGGTGGGCTCACATGAACTGACAACGGAATTGGCATAGTCAGGGAAAATCCAGAAAATCTTGTTAACTAAGAGTTTGAGATTCCAGGCAAAACGGAGGTAGAATAGATGACACAACCTCACACATAAACTGGAAATGACTCAGAAAAACCTGCTGGAGCTCTGTGAACCTCAGCTGAAAGAGAATGGGAGTGGAAGAGAAGTGTGTGTGCACACACATACACATTGTTACCCTACAGCAGTGTTGGAGAAAGGCAATAGAAGTTTCTCACAGATGGTTCTGAGTTTTACTTTTGAGCTGCTTTATCAGAGTCCTGTTCTATGCCTGGCAGATCTACGAGCTTCCCAGTACTGACCTTACCCGAATGCTCTGCCTCCTGACCCCAAGATTCATTTGATTTCTGCTCCAACTCCAGTGGGATGACTATGGCACTTGGAACACATCAAGATGATATATGCTGGAAAGCTCAGCCATCTCCATTCTTGTAGATTGCTTAAAGATGACATCTGTCCTATGTATGATCTGAGGCTTTAGCTATATGTACAATATACTTTATTCTGTCTGAAAGGAGAGCTGCCCCGAATGATGGAGCTGGGAATAGGAACTATTAGCCTTGATATTCTTCAATCTGGCCTTCCCTCTTCTCCTGGTTAATGTCCTTAGGAGCCATCCATGACCACTACTGCCCTAAAGATAACTGATTCCATCTTTATTTGGTGACAGTCTTGTCAATATTGGAGTTTGGTTTCCCACATGTTGTTTTGCTGTGTCAAAAATATCCCCAAAGACGTGTTTGTTGGAGCAGCCTGAACTTTTCTCTGGAAACACTGAGAGCATAAACACTATATGAACCACATGTGGTTTGAAAGTGCTTATGATGGCATTCTCCAGTTTAAAAAGAAAGTCAATAAACTTGCATTAAATATTGATTTCAAACTGTTTCCTGCTACTCTGTGTGTAACTGAGCTTCTGAAAAGGCTATATATTATCTGCTGTTGTTGTTTAAAGTCAAGGTAACAACCAAACACTATAGATATGCTCATATAAACACTGGAGTCTAATGCCGGTATGTTGTGCTTTGTATGCTTGCATAGGGTGACCTCTCAACTGCATCACCAAAATGGACAGAATCTCCCAAAAAGCAATTCCCAGTTGGCTATGGGCATTGCTTTCTAAGGTTCAGAGCTTAAATGAACTACATTGGAATTCTATCACAATTATAGCTCTTTATCACAAATTCTGACCTGTTAAGATCAGTTTTGTAAGTGCCGGTAAAATAAAATACTGATTGAGTTGGCACTTAAAACATTTTTCTTCTTTTAGGGTTATTGTTCTAGCAGAAATCACAAGTCTGTAGATCATTTTCCATTCCCCTTTGTGACTACATAGTGGTTTTTTGAAAGAGTTTCTCTCCCAGGTATAAGCACTTAAGTCCCAACTCTGTTCTTCCCAGCTATGTGATACTAAAAAAGTCATTCCACCTTTCTGTAAGAACTCAATTTCTTTTATAAGAAATGGGGGAATACCACCTATACTTTAGAGTTATCTAAAAAAGGCAAATTGGATGGAATTTGCAAAGAATCTTGCATAGAGCACCTGGAACATAGTAGGTATTCAATACAGTAATATTAGTTATTTTTATTTCTATGCATCTTATAAGTGGTGATTTATTACATGTCAAGTCACAATTCAGTATGGGTACTACCTTAAAGCACTGATATAAACTGAAAGAGTTCATTGTGGTTTCTATATATTTTGTTTCCTTCTTCTAAAGGATCTATTTTTGGTTGAATAATATCCACATGGACCCAGAAATTCCTTTGATCAAGAGTTGTTTGTTCTCTACTAATCTATATTTTATGCAGTTTATATTTGGAACTCACTCTTAAACATCATAATATATCATTCTATTTTGTTTCTTTTTGTTTTAGCTTTCAAGACAAAGGAACAAGATGCTTGTATATTTAAGGAGTTGGGTTTTTTAATGTTACTGGGAAGTATTATGAGCCTTTTATTTATGTATTTATTTTTTGGTGAATTTAGAGCCTAGTATTAAAGTCACAGAATGGAATGAGGGAAGGTTTTATACAGAAAACTTTGCCATGATGTTAGAAACAAGAAAACTTGCTGACCTCAAGATGACTAGGATATGTCCTATGGGCTTACATCTAACTTTTCCTTCACTTGCATAGAAGAGAAAGGAACCAAGGCAAAGGTGATGGTACAAGTGTTATTTAGATGACAATGCAATCAAGGAGAAAGAACTGAACTACATCCAGCTGGGGAGGAGAAATTCAGTGTGGGTGAAGAATGTAAGATGTGCTTTAGTAGGAGCTGAAAGCCTAGAAAGGAGGGAAACTGATAAAGTAGACCATTGTTAAAAAACTTCAGTTCCAATATTCTTCTGGATGTGTAATCAACACCATTTCCAAACACATTACTGGAGGATGCTAAAAGGAAGCAGTGGACACCAGCTAGCCAAGAGCTTGGATTTTATACATGTGCTAAATACAGACAACTCAAAGAGAACCCAAGATGAGAAGTCAGAAGGTCTGGGTTCTGCTCTTAATTCTGTCACTCACTAGCTTTGGGACACAGCAAGTCCTTTGTCTTCTGTGGTTTCTGTTGGCCTAACCATAAAATTAGAAGTTTGAATGAGATCATCGTTTGGCAAACTTCCAACTTTATCACCATTCTGTGTTTTTTCAATCTCAGAAGATAAAAACATGAAGATGTGAAAGCAGACTTTTCATTATTATTATTTGTTTCTAACCACTTTTTCAGGGTAAACATTAGGTTCTTTCAATATAAGAAACTTGGTCAAACAGTTTTCATGTACAATTCAGTAAACAACAAAATTTAAATCCTTCCCACTACCACGTGATTTCTCTGTAAACTGTGATCTTGATATGCTCTCATGGGCCTGAATAATTTTGGGTTCCTTAGGCCTGGCCAAAACAATTTTAAGTCCATGAGCTGGAAATATTACAGTCTTTACTTAACCCTCAAGAAAGAGAGATGTTTTAGCTACACTTTGTTTTGAAAGATTTGTCTTGGGCAGTATTTTGTGCTGCACAACTGCAGCCCCTGAGCTTGGCCATGATTGCAATCACAGAGGTGCTGAAGACCCTCCCACTGATTTCAGCACTTCCCTGTAGAGCTGGGCAAATGCTCAAGTGTGAATGTTCCCATCGAATCCTGATCGTTTTAGCGACATCATGTTTTCAAAGCAAGCTCAAGACCACAGGGGTTGGTTGCTGGGCTTAGTGTGAACAATCAAATTCTAAGTAAACAACCTCATCTTCCACCCTTTATCTCTCCTTCTTCCTCTGAATTTTGCTATCCATTTGGAAACTGCTCTTTCATTTGGTTTGGGGGACCCCCTTTTGAGCCAGAACACTTTGTTTTAGTAAGAGTATGCTCTGGAGTTGTCAGAGCCTGCATTAACTTCACTGTTTGTCATTGTCAAGGTGTTGTTTGAAGTTGCTAACTTGCCCTTTGGTGGGTATGCTAAACGTAGATGGAATGAAAAGACTATCATTCCCTCCTAATTCTCCCACTAGGCCAACCCAAAGCTACATACTTCCTTTGAGGTGACAGAAGGTGACGAGCGGCAGCTGTGGGAGCATTCACGTAATTAAGCTCTTATCTGGCCTTGGGCCTGGTTGTCCAGTTGATACTCTACCTTGAAAATTGTGAAATTCTATCATTTACTGAGGGAAGACCATGAATCTTGGAATTTTTAGAAGAATTCTCTTTTCAAGTGTTCTGCCCACTCATACTTGTGTGTTGATTTGGGATTTGAAAAAGTGGTTTCTGCATTCACTTTGTCAGAGGTGGGGCTGAGGTTCTCAATAAGTACACTGTTTAAACTTTGGGTAATCCTAAACAATTGGGTCATAAATACTTTAAATTGAGATAATTATTTTCTCCATTCATGGTACACATTCATAAACTTTGGTACGGATAAGTGGAAGATCAGTAGATGAGTTTATTTCTCTGTAGCCAAATCACCTTCCTAGGCAGTCAAATGGAGATAGGAAAAATCTTCAGACTGTCTTCATACAGTATTGTCCTTTGACATTGAAGTTTGAGACAGAGAATGTAAGAAGTATGAGGAGCCTTGGACATCTTCCCACTCTCACCTTTTACATGTAAAGACGCTGAGGCCTAAGAGAGAAAGTAACTTGCCCAAGGTCAAAAACCAAGTCAGAGGTTGATCTGTGGTTCAAATGCATACCTCCTAAATATTAAATAGAACCTGCTAGTAGTATTTGCTAGACAAAAGAGACAAGAACAAAAATATAAAGGAAATATAGGGGTATGAGCTAAGAAAAAACTTGAGGTTTAGAAATCATCTAAGGCAGAAAGACTGCCCTGTCTTAAAGAACTGTTACCATTATTAGCAGCTAAAGAAAGCTAAGCACAGAGCTATGTACCCAGAGAAGATGAGACAAATTCAGTACGTAGACAGCACAGTCATTCTGTTCCCATAGTCTGATGAGAAACCTAGGAAAGACATTTGTTTTCCTAGACACAAACGATGCTAAAAGGAATTATTCTGGCTCTGGACTGTACCATGGCAAGAAATCTCATACTGACCCTGAAGATGAGATGAACAGAGGGGTTAACTGGTCCAAAGGGAAAATGGGGAGGGCTTGGAGGAACATAAGTAAAGTTTGAGACTGAGTCACTAATGTGGAACATTTCTGTTTAGAATACACACCCTGAGAGTCTACTGAGGATATATGATCCCTTCAGACAGCAGCTCCTAGACTGACCCCTGCATTACAAGAGGAGGTTATGCAGTATAGCGAATGGGTGGCAAGTCCAGAATCCAAAAGATTTGAATCCATATCCTGGCCATGCTTTACCTCTTTTATGACCATGGGCTCATTGTTTACCTTCTCATGGCCTAATTTTTCTTCATTCAAGAAACCTCAAAGGATTATTTGTAGGATTCAATAAAATAATACTTATTAGAATGTTTGGAATATAGCATGCATTCATATATGCCAGATATTATTAATAACAACCAGCTGGGAGTGAAAAGATCCACAAAATTCAAACACAAAGTGACTGGATCATTAAGATGTTTGCTTTTCCTTGATGAAAGTGTCAGAGCACTTCTGCTCTCTGAGCTACAATTTCCTGGTTTATAAAAATGAATATTCTATTTATAATAATGTCTTAGGGCTGTTATGACAGTTCTTTGAGATATGGTGTGTACAGCATCTGTTCCACTGGGATGGTTAGTTATTGAACTGGGGTCAGATATTCCACAGATGAAGAGAAGAAGGGCCAAATCCAAGAGGTCTGATTTTCAGAAATGGTGGCAGTGTAATGATACCAATACAAGTACAGAAACAAGGTGGGAGGCTTTCCCACTGGAGGCTTATCTAGGCTAACTTATGCCAAAAAAATCCAAAAATGATTACAAATGCCACCTCCCTCTTTGGTTCACTTACGATTGACAGCACTGTCAGCAGAATCACTGGCTTGTCTTGGGTGACTCCCTGGAATTCCAAGGCTTCTCATGACAAAGTCACATCTAGGGTGGTCTCAACAACACTTAGCCTGTGGTCCTATTCATCATGTTAATGGTGGTGACATTAAGCACTTCCTGAGGTTTTGACTCAGAAAACTCACTTCCACTTCTAGAGGTTGTGCTTTGAAAGTACACAAACATCAACAGGAGCCCCTACTGTGTGTAGGATTTTGTGGCTGACTCAGAGTAGGCACTCAAATATTTGTTGATTGATTGATTAGAGAGGTTACTGAGGTTAGTAAAACATTCTCTACCTTCAAGACACTGGCATCCAATGGGAATACTGATTCATACGAAGCTAGTTTGCACCCAAAATAAACTGATAAAGGATATGTAAAAAGTAAAAGACAGCAACTGGGAATCATTCCAACTGGAGGTGTCTAGTAGAGCTACTAGGAGAAGAAAGCACTTGATATGTACCTTTGCAGCTAATTGAGATTCTTGACATTAACGGGAAAGGGCCTTCAATTACAGAGAGTAGAGCAACCACAGGAAAAACTAAAAAACAGACCTCCTTATTGGAAAATAATAAACAGTGATTTGTATGTGTGTGTGTTCTAATGAAAACATGTGCACGTGTGCTGGGGTTAGAGCATGAACAGTCATGCCCACACAAAAAATTTGGATTTTTGTTTCTGTAAGTGATGGGGATCTGGGTAGGATTTTGAGCAAGGTGATGATGGAATTAACTAGATAGCTTGGGTTTTATTACTAGATGTAGACACTTCACAATTACAAAGACACAACTTTTCCACCATCTCTAAGACTGCTAGGGTCAGGAGAACAAAGAAAAAGCCATAAAAGTATGTTCAGATGAACAACAAATTGATAAAAACAACTATAAGGAGAAAGAGACAACTTCAGTGAGCTGAGCTCTTGAGCTAGTGACCAACAGCTACCCTTGCAATAACACCATCATCCCTGCTTTTTTTAAAAAAATTATTTGACACCAGCTGTCAACAGCAGGATCAATACCTGCTGCAGCAGAGGTCACTGCTGGCAGGTGTCCACCAAACATTGGGATTCCGTTTCATTTCGACTGTGTTTGAAAGAAGGGACTGCACTCTAGAGTCCACCAGAGGGAATGCATTGCAGATGAAGAGGATAACAATATGAATTTCACAAAACACAATCTTTGCCAGGTCTTACTAGGTTTCAACATTTTAAAAAGAGTTCTAGCATTAAATAAGTTTGGGAAATGATTGGCTAACAAGATTCAGCTAATATCTTTGCTGAAGGAATTCTCAGAGCCTTCCCTAGGTGAATGTGTATTGTGATCCTCTAAGATAGGGCTTGAATATACAGTTTTTTCCACACTTATTTGACCTCAGAACCTTCTGTTTTTGTTTGGTTGGGTTTTTAAATATTTCTAATTAGCAAATAAAATATATATGTTTTATAATATAATATTTTAATATATATGTTGTAAGACGATTAAATCAAGCTAATTAACATATCTATCACCTCATACTTAGCACCTTTCTGTGGTGAGACAGTCAAAATCTACTCACTTAGGGCATGCTGTAATACCGACACTTTCAGAGACTGAGGCAGGAGGATCACTTGAGGCCAGGAGCTTGAGACCAGTCTGGTAAACATAGAGAAACCTCTTCTTTTACTGTTTTTTTTTTATTTTTTATTTTTTTACTTTGTATATATAAAAAGTATATATGCATATATATATATATATACACATATATATACACACACTCATATATAAAGTCTGTAAAAAGGAAGTATGTATAAAGTATATATATGCATATACTCACTTAGCAATTTTCAAATATGTAATCTATTATTATTACCTCATCACTATACTATCCAATAGATGTCCAGAACTTATTCCTCCTATGTAACTGAAACTTTGTTTCAACATCTCCCCATCCTCCTCCCGCCATTCAAACCCCTAGTAACCACCATTCTACTCTCTGCTTCTATGAACTCTACTTTTTCAGATTCCACATATACATGAAATCATGCAATGTTAGTCTTTCTGTTCCTGACTTATTTCATGTAGTATAATGACCTCCAGTTCCATCCATGTTGCTGCAAATGATAGGATTTCACTTTTTTTAAAAGTTTGAGTAGTATTCCATTGTGTGTATATCCCACATTTTCTTTATCCAATCACCTACAGATGAACATTTAGGTTAAGTCCATAACTGGCTATTGTGAATAGTGCTGTAATGAATATGGCAGTGTAAATATCTCTTCGGTACACTGATTTTATTTCCTTTAGATATGTAACCAGAAGTGGAATTACTTAACATATGGAAAAAAATTATTTGTTTTTGGAAGAGTATGTGGAAAGAATCCACGCTGGAAATGCTGTTGCAGAGAATAGGATTCAATTTAAAATAGCATTTTGGACTCAAGTCTTATAGATCACTGAGAATGATACTCTGATATAAGGCAATTTCTATTTACCAAGCTGCTGTCTGCTTCAAAATGCCCATCAATCAGAGCAACTCTCATTTATACTCATTTCAGTGCACATGTCATGCAGACTAGCTTTATTTATATTTTTTTCATTCGTACAATGCATTGTCTTCCCTAATACCCTATTTCCAATCATCTTGTTTGAACTATAGCAATGGCCTCTTAACAGGTTCTCGTACCTATCTATGTTGTCTTCTCTATCGGATCAATCCTATATGATTCCTAAAACACAGATTCATTCATGTTACTACAGTGCTGAGAGTGACAATAGCTTTCTTTAAAATGTACATTAAAAATTCTCTTTATGGCATTCAATGTCCATCCCACTCAGGCCCTAACCTAACTTTCTCTTGAGTCTCTCCTTCCCCCAATTTACATGATTGTGATGCTGGAATCAAATGAGTCCACTTGCTAATCTCCATTCCTTGAAACTTAGTGCCTCCATGGTTGTGCTAAATCTGTTCTTTGCTCAGGAAGACCCAGCTGAAATACTGTGTCCTCCATGAAACCCTTGCTTAATAACACCTGGTGAAAGGGAATACTTTCCCATTTGATCCGAAGCACTTTGTAATATTACTAAGAAAACACAGTAGTACATCCTATTATTTATATAAGTGTTTGGATGCCACTAGGTAGCTGTGTGAGCATGGACAAGTCACTTAGCCTCTTTTAGCCTCAGTGTTCTCATTTGAAAAATGACACAATCATAACATCTACCAACAGGATTGCTGTGAAGATTAAATGAAATAATACATGTAGGGCAGCTGCTAGCTTAATCAATGCCACATTCTCACATAATATTGTAAACTTCTTGAGGAAAGTTACTGCGCCTGATTCTCCTATGCATCCCACACACCCAGTTCAATGCCTGGCCTTGGTAGGCACTTAGATTTATTTAGCCAGTTACACATGATTGGCCAGGCTTCCTCTCCTTTGCTACTCTGCCCTATTGTGAAGCCAGGGCGAAATTACCCTGCAGGGTCAAGCACAAAGCTCTTCTACCAATGGCTCACCACTACCCTACAGTTTTAAGCACAACTGCTTAGAAGTTCAAGAATAAATTTGGTTCTAATTTTTTAAATAACTCAGAAAGGGGAAAAAATCTCATTAAAACACAAATGAAATCTCTTTATAGTACTATATGTCAATCCTTAATCCTATCAAAATTAGTCAAAATGTCTTCTATAATATTCAGCTATCTACATTTTCCCCCATACTGTCACTGTTTTATTTCCAAAGAAAAAAATGTTATTCCCTTTGATAAATTGATGAAGACTGCCACCTACTCGCTATTTGGCTGAAATGCCATGCATGCGGCATTCTACTCACACACACTGAAAATCTGACAAGTTACTTCTGAGAGGCTGCCATTCATCTCAATGGATCCAGTGAGTTTATCTGGGAATGGGATGGGGATGGGGGTCAGAGATCATTTCTTCCAATATGCTGAAAAATATAATTCCGTTCTTGCTGAGATACACACAGAAAGTCATGGGCTAGTCACAAGCCCAAATAATAGAAACACCTTTGTGTTGAATATTTTCTTGTTGAGTTGCCAAATAAAATATAGGATACTGAGTGAAATTTAAATATTAGGTAATCAATGAAAACTGCTTAGTGTAAGCATGTTTCATGCAATATTTGATACACACTTATACTGAAGATTTATTCTTGTTTATCTTACATTCAAACTCAACTGCATGCCCTGTATTTGTATTTGCTAAATCTGTCTACCCTACTTCAGAGCTCCCTTCCGTATGTACTCTCCATTTTTAGGACATGCAGCTCTATACCCTGGAGGCAGATCATAGTTGAAATCTTGGCCTCCCTTCCCCTGGCTTTTGTTTTAGTTTGGTCAATGGGAAGTAGTAAAATGGAATTTAAGAATGGAAAGAAAAAGAAGCCAGCCACTTATCCCCTACCCTCTTGGTTCTGACAGTGACTACATTCATCATTGGCCACAAATCTTGCCTGGTAGCCTCTCTTCTGTGCCTCCAAGCTCTCTCAAGATTTCCATAACTAAAAAGTAGTCTGAAAAGTTCTCAATTTCTCTTCCCATCTATAGGTGGGAAGAGAAGGAGCTAACCCTTAGAGGAGCTTTAGGGAAGTTCTTATTTTTTCATAGCAGAGGAAATAGTAATTACTTGGATTTCTGTAACATTGCAAGTCTTTGTGTAGTAAGGCCTATTTCACTATCATTTCATGTGTTTCCTTCCGTCATATCTTCAAAACCGACAGGACACGAATGTCCTAATTATGAATTATCCTGCTTTCAGCAGTGACCCTCACCCAGTGGCGAAGTCTTCCCACCTGGATAGTTTCCCTAACAGTCTCAATCTAATGGATTTCACCTCCCTTCCAGCATGAGGAATTATTCAAATAAGCCAATCACATATTCCCAGGGGAACCACAGGTCATCCCATAATTCCTGCTTGTTCATTCTAGTCCCAAGTACAACCACATGGGGCCAAGTATAGCATACAATATTCTCCTTAGACTTGTCTGATTAATAAAATTCTGCTTGATTTCTTCTTTTTTAACATTTATTTTATATTTAGATTTGTTACATAGATAAACTTGTGCAATATGGGTTTGAAGTACAGATTATTTTGTCACCCAGGTATTAAGCCCATTGCCCAATATTTATCTTATCTGATCCTCCCCTTTCTCCCACCCTCCAACCTCAAGTAGACGCCAGTGTTTGTTGTTTCCTTCTTTGTGGTAATAAGTTCTTATTCTTTAGCTCCAACTTATAAGTGAGAACATACAATATTTGGTTTTTTGTTCCTGTTTAGTTTTCTATGGATAAAAGCCTCCAGCTCCATTCATGTTCCTGCAAAAGATGTAATCTTGTTCCTTTCTAATAGCTGAATAGTATTCCATGGTATATATGTACCACATTTTCTTCATCCAATCTGCCATTGATGGACATTTGGGTGTATTCTATGTCTGTGCTATTGTGAATAGTGCTGCAATAAACATTTATGTGCATGTGTCCTTATGGTAGGATGATTTATATTCTTCCTGGTATATGCTTAGTAATAGGATTGCTGGGCCAAATGATAGCTCTGATTTTAGCTCTTTGAGGAACTGCCCTACTGCTCTCCACAATGGTTGAACTAATTACATTTCTACCAACAGTGCTTAATGTTTCCTTTTCTCCACAACTTTGCCAGCATTTGTTATTTTTTAACTTTTTAGTAATAGCCATTCTGACTGATGTGAGATGGTATCTTATTGTGGTTTGCTTTGCATTTCTCTTTTGTTTATTGATGTAGGACATATTTTCATATCCTTTTGGCCACATGTATGTCTTCTTTTGAAAAAGTATCTGTTCATGTCTTTTGCCTACTTTTTAATAAGATTACTTTTTACTTATAAAATTTTTAAAGTTCTTTATAGGTGCTGGATATTAGACCTTTGTTAGATGTATGGATTGCAAAAATTTTCTCACATTCTGTAAGTTGTTTGTTGACTCCGTTGATAGTTTATTTTGCTGTGCAGAAGCTCTTAGGTTTAATAAGATTTCACTTGTCAGTTTTTGCTTTTGTTGTGATTTTTTTCTGTGTCTTTCTCATAAAATCTTTGCCTGTTTCTTTGTCCAGGATGGTATTACCTAGGTTGTCTTCCAGGAATTTTATAGTTTTGGGTTTTATATTTAAGTCTTTAATATCTATCTTGAGTTGATTTTTGTATATACTCTACAGAAGGAGTCCAGTTTCAATCTTCTGCATACAGCCAGTCAGTTATCCCAGCACCATTTATTGAATATGAAGTCTTTTTCCTATTGCTTGTTTTGGTCAGCTTTGTTGAAAATCAGATGGTCATAGGTGTGTGGGTTTATTTCTGTTCCTTTGGTCTACATGCCTGTTTTCTGTTTGTTTGTTTGCTACTGGTACCATGCTGTTTTAGTTACTATAACCCTGTAGTATTGTTTGAAGTCAGGTAATGTGATCCCTTCAGCTTTGTTCTTTTGGCTTAGGACTGCCTTGGCTATTTGGGCTCTTTTTTGGTTCCATATGAATTTTTTAAAAGCTTTTAAAAATAGTTCTGCAAAAAATGTCATTGGTAGTTTCATAGAAATGACACTGAATCTGTAAATTACTTTGAGCAATATGGCCATTTTCATGATGTTGATTCTTTCTATTCATGAGCATGGAATGTTACTTCTTTTGCTTGTGTTCTCTGATTTCTTTGGTCAGTACTCATAGTTCCCCTTGAAGGAGTCCTCCACTTCCCTTGTTTACTGTATTCCTAGGTATTTTATTCTTTTTCTAGAATTTGTGAATGAGAGTTCATTAATGATTTGGCTTTCTGCTTGCCTGTTATTGGTATGTAGGAATGCTTGTGATTTTTGCACATTGCTTTTATATCCTATTTTGCTGAAGTTGCTTATCAGCTTAGGAAGCTTTTGGGCTGAGATGACGAGGTTTTCTAGATATAGAATCACGTCATCTGCAAACAAAATTAATTTGACTTCCTCTCTTCTTATTTAAATACCCATTATTTCTTTACCTTGCCCATTGTGCTGGCCAGGACTTCCAATATTATGTTGAATAGGAGTGGTGATAGAGGACATCCTTGTCTTATTCTGATTTTCAAAGGGAATACTTTCAGCTTTTGCCCATTCAGTATGATATTGGCTGTGGGTTTGTCATATGTGGCTCTTATTATTTTGACATACATCCTTCAATACCTAGTTTATTGAGAGTTTTTAACATAAAGTGATGTTGAATTTCATCAAAGGCCTTTTCTGCATCTATTGAGATAATCATATAATTTTTGTCTTTGGTTTTGTTTATATGATAAATCATATTTATTGATTTCTTTATGTTGAGCCAACCTTGCATCCCAGGGATAAAGCCTTGTGTCAATCAATACTTTTTTGTTGAGGATTTTTGCATTAATGTTCATCAAAGATATTGGACTGAAGTTTTCTTTTTTTGTTGTATCTCTGGTTTTGATATCAGGATGATGTTGGCCTCATAGAACAAGTTAGAAAGGAGTCCCTCCTTTTTAACTTTTGGGAATAGTTTCAGTATAAATGGTGCAACATTTTCTTTGTACTTCTGGAAGATTTCAGCTGTAAATCCCTCTGTTCCTGGGCATTTTTTTGGTTAGTGGGCTATTTATTACTGCCTCAATTTTAGAACTCATTATTGGTCTCCTCAGGGATTCAATTTTTTTCCTGGTTCAGTTTTGGGAGGGGACATATGTCCAGGAATTTATCCATTTCTTCCAGATTTTCTAGTTAATGTGTATCGAGGTGTTTATAGTATTGCCTGATTGTTGGATTTTTTTTGTTGTTTTGGGATTTTTTTTGTTTCTGTTTTTCTGGTTTTTTGGGGTGTTTTTGAAACTAGGTTTTGCTCTTGTTGCCCAGGCTGGAGTGGCACAATCTCGGCTCACCACAACCTCCGCCTCCCGGGTTCAAGCAATTATCCTGCCTCAGTCTCCCAAGTAGCTGGGAATATAGGCATGCACCACCACACCTGACTAACTTTGTATTTTTAGTAGAGACAGGGTTTTTCCATGTTGGTCAGGCTGGTGTCTCTGGAAAAAGATACAAACTCACAGGTTTATAAAATTCTGCTGTAAAATTTCAGCTAAAAATTCCCTTTTTTTCTTTATTTTTTCCACTTATATCTTATTGTACTATGTTATGGAAATTTTTTCAAATTATTATTTTTTGTTCATTATTTAGTCTTTTTACTTAAGAGCAGTTTATACACCACGGTTACGGTGTTATAATATTCAGGTTTTTTCTGTGTACTTACTATTGTCAGTGAGTTTCGTACTTCAGATAATTCATTTTTGCTCATTAATATCTTTTCTGATTGAATAACTCTCTTTAGCATTTCTTGAAAGATGGAGTCTGGTGTTTATGAAATTCCTCAGCTTTGGTTTGTATTGGATAATCTTTATTTCTCCTTTATCTTTGAAGGATATTTTCGCGAGATACACTTTTCTAGGGTAGAAGATTTTTTTCTTTAAAACTCTAAATACATCTTGCTACTCTCTCCTGACCTGTAAGGTTTCCACTAAAAAGTCTGTTGCCAGATGTAGTGGAGCTTCCTTATATCTTATTTGTTTCTTTTCTCTTGTTGCTTTTAGACTACTTTCTTTATACTTGACCTTTGGGAGTTTGATTATCAAGTGCCTTGAAGTAGTCTTCTTTCTTAAAGTAGTCTTTCGTCAAGTAGTATACTTCTTTCTTGAAGTAGTCTTTTTTTCTCGAGGTTTGGGAAGTACTTTGTTATCCCTTTTAATAAGCTTTCTACTCCTATCTCTTTCTCTACCTCTTCGTTAAAGCCAATACCTCTTAGATTTGTCATTTTGAGGCTATTTTCTAGATCCTGTACGTGTGCTTCATTGCATTTTAATGTTTTTTTTTTAATTTCCTCTGACTGTATTTTCATATAGTCTTTCTTCAAGATCACTAATTCTTTTGTTTTATCAATACTACCATTAAAAAATGGATACATTCTTCAGTATGTCAGTTGATTTCTCAACTCTAGAATTTCTGCTTCATTTTTCTTCACTATTTTGATCTCTTTGTTGAACCTATTTATATAATTCTGGATATCTTCTCTAACAATTTTGAATTTATTTTTAATTTCCTCAGCATGGCTATTTTGAATTCTCTGTCTGAAAAAACACATATCTCTGTTTCCCCAGGATTGGTCTCTGATGCCTTATTTAGTTCATTTGGTGAGTCCATGTTTTCCTGGATGGTATTAAGCTTGTGGATATTTGTCTGTTTTTAGGCATCAAAGCATTAGGTATTCATCGTAGTCTTTGCAGTCTAGACTTGTTTGTACTTATTACTCTTGGGAAGGCTTTGCAAGTATTGGGAAGAACTTTGGTATTATGATACAAGTTCTATTTGCATTAGGAGGCCCCTCAAGCCCAGTAACACACACAATGGTCCTTGCACACACAATGGTCCTTGCAAATTTATACAGGTACAAAATTGGTTGTCTTGAATAAGATCCAGATGAATTCTCTGTATTACCAGGGAGAGAGATTCCTGTTCTCTTTCCCTACTTTCTCCCAAACTTAACAAAGTCTCTCTCTCTCTCTCTCTCTCTCTCTCTCTCTCTCTCCTCTCTCTCCCTCTCCCTCTCTCTCTCTCATGCACTCTCTTTCTCTGTTTATCTCTCTCTCTCTCTCTCTCTCTCTCTCTCTCTCTCTTTCTGTGTGTGTGTGTCTTTCTCTCTTTCTCTCTCTCTCTGTGGTGATCCATCTGAAACTGGAAGTGGAGTGACACAAGCTCCTCTGTGGTTACTACCACTGCAACTTCACTGGCTTAAATATGAAGCCAGCACAGCCAGTGATAACTCTTGGTTCTCACTCAAGAGTCACTCTAACCACTACCTGGCTATCACCTATGTTTGATCAAGGCCCTGGAGCTCTACAATCAGCAGGTCACCAAGTCATCCTGGCTTGTGTCATTCCCTTCTGTGTGACAATTTGCCCCAAGCCATGGGCAGGTCCAGAGGTACCATCTGGAAGCAAGGGACTCAGTGAAAAACCCTAGAAGTCTACCTGTTGTTCTATTGTACTATGACTGAGCTGACACTGAAATTACAAGATGCATCCCTTTCTACTCTTCCCTCCCCTTTCCACAGATGAAGGAGCCTCAGCTCATGGCCACTACCACCACAGCCACACAGGGAGTACTGCCAGGCTATGACTGATATTCCCAAGGGCTCTTCAGTCATGTTGTAGTAAATGCTGCCTGGCCTGGGACTCACCTTTTATGGAAGTGGGCTTCCCTCTGGCCCAGGGAAAGTCCAAAAATGCCATACAGATGCCAAGGCCTAGAATCAGGGATCCCCAAGAGCCCACTAGTTGCTCTGCCTGACCCCATGGCCACATTGGTACCTAAGGTTCAAGACAAAGTCCCCTTTGCTTTTTCCTCTGCTTTTCTCAAGCAGAAGGAGTCTCTCCCCATAGCCACCACAACTGAGAATGTGCTGAGTGTCACGTGAAGCCAGCTAGTCTCAACCAAGGTCCATGGCATACTACCTGGGTATCGCTGCTGGTTATTCAGGGCCATTGACTCCATAGTCATCAGGTGATAGGTCCTGCTTGGATGGGGTCTTTCCCTTCATAGTAGTCAGTTTCCTTCTGGCCCAGAGTGTTACTATAAATGTCATCCAGGAGCTAGGTACTGGAAAGGAGGCCTCATGACTCTGACTGTTGGGTTATCCTGCTGTGGCTCAGCTGGTATCCAAGATGCAAGACAAAGTCCTTTTATTCTTTTCTCTCCTTTCCTCAAGAAGAAGGTAGGTGTCTCTTTTAGAGTTGTGATCTATATAGGCTGAGGTTGAGATGAGGGTGGGGTGGCACAAGCATTCCCTGGCTGTTGTCTCAGTAGGTCACATGTCCTCCAAGACCACTAGCTCTGAGCCCAGTTTAACACTAGGACTCACCTAGGATTTACCGTTCTTGTGACTCACACAACCTTTCAAGTTTAGTTTGGGTCCCAAAACAGCCCATAGTGGTAAGGCTTGCTTAAACTCAAATTCTGACTACTAGAAAGGGTGATTCCCCTCTGGCTAGGGATGGTTTAAACATTTCCTCCATGGTCAGGCATTAGCTGAGATCAGGCTGGTATTGCTTTCTGCTCTAATAGGGTAGCACTGAGTTCAATAAAATGTCTCACAATTCCTATTTTCTTCCTCTCCCAAGTGCACAGATGGTCTCTCCTCACCATGTGGCTGCTGCCAGGGGATAAGGGAGAGGTGGTATTGGTGATTCAAGACTGTCTTTTCTAGCCTCTTTCAATGCCTCTTTCAATAATATGAAGTTAATACAAGATACTGTGAGTACTCACCTGACTTTTGGTTTCTATGAAGGTGCTTGTTTTTGTACGTAGATAGTTGTTAAATTGGTGTCCTGGTGGAAGAGATGATCAGTGGAGCCTTCTGTTCAGCTATCTTGCTCTATCCCTCTACCATTTCTTATTGCTTTGGTAAACGGAGTATCCTTCAGGTTCACTTGTGTAACACGGTTCTCTATCCTTACATAAATATATCTACTCTAGGATGCCCACATCTCTGTGCCTTTGTATTTCTTCTTGCATTTTTGGCTTAGACAGTCTTGCCATTTCTCCTTCACCCAGTATGGCCTATCACATTTTCGAGGTTTCTAGGAGTCATTCTGGTGACATTTTTTTACCCTGTGCCTCAAGGTTCTCACTAACTTGTTAAATTCTGTATCCTGGAAGAGTGCTTTCAAATCATTACACTCAGTCTTATCCAATTTTATTTTCTCCCCAACCTCTAATCCAGAATCTACACCTTGCACAGAATCTAGCCCAATACGTACTTCACTGGTTCATGTAGCTAGTTCGTGTTAGTTAGGTCCTCTAGCTCTCTCCAGGCATATTCTATGTCTCCTTTCAGCAAGCCAAGCATCCCCTTGCTAAATTATGCCATGACTGACCCCAGTAATTGTCCTAGTAGCCCAGTAATTGTCCTAGTAGCTGTAAGTTGACGTGAGGACCAATCTCTATGAGGGCAGATGTCTAGGGGCAGCAGGTTTTTTCTTGATACGGAGAAAACTCTGCATTGTCTTCAAATAAAGGGGGAACACTATCTCCTAACATGGAGCAATGTGCTGTTTTGCAGGCTCAGACATTTTAGTGAATGTCAGAATGCAAGATTTTTGAGTGCATCCACCCAGATGTCCCTACGCCAAAAATGTGGCATAACCTAGGATAAGGTCTTCAGTTGAGGAAATTCCTAGAGAGTACCGGCAGCTATAAGCTGGCAGTAAAGAGCATCCCCAGTATCTGGGGAATTAAGTTGCTCCAGCCTGAAGGGGGATCTCAGTGGCAGCAGAATAACATTCTTTACCTCTGCATTTTATCAATATCTCCAGGTGATTCTGATACATGTTAAAGTTTGAAGACAATTGCCCTGGGAGATCAAATATACATTTGGCCTCCACTATCTTTAAAACGTTTCTGTAAGAGTCGTAATTTCAGGAGTTGATTGAATACAATATAGGCTTTCAAAAATATGGACACTTTTGATTTTTAACAATATTTAAATAGTGAAAAATCAAAAAATTTAAGAACTTTTTAACTGTCTAATATTATTTGAAGTCTACATAGAATTAGGATTTCTTCATTAAGCAAATATAGAATGGAAAGTTTTCCCAAAACCTTAATCTTTAATCTGTTACAAAGTCTGGATATTACAGAGAAATGTTATTTTGATTTTGTGTATATGTATATGTATATGTATATGTATATGTATATGTATATGTATATGTATTGTATATATATACACACATACACACACAAATATATGTACAAAATTTAGACTACTTTATATATTCATATGTAAATATGTAGTAGTCTGGAGAAAATCTTTACCTTTTTAATCTAAGAGGTTTTCCTTTGTAATCACATAGTAATACTTTCGTTTGTCCACTAGTGGACACTGTTGAGCTTCCGAACTTAACAGCTATTCTGACGGGACGGTGAGGAGGCAAATATAAAACCAAAATTAAGATAGCGAAAATCTTTGTACAATCCTATTTATTCACCATATAACAAGCTAATAAATGTTTATGTCAATCATATTTAGAATAACAAAGTTATAAACAGCTAGAGTTACATTGCTTAGGAAGAATTTTTTACAGCAGGGAAGCACTGTTTAATGGCTAATGGCATAACTAAACTACAAAACAGCATTCTATTCCATAGGGAAATCCATGCTTTCATTTCAAGAAAAAAATATTTCCCATTTTTCCAGTTTCCTTTTCTTAAGACCTCTTTAATTTGAGAATATTGTTAACATTTTCATCAAGATTCAATCAAAATACTGAAAAGTAGATGATAAAAAGCTATCATTAAGAGGTGAGCTTGTGATGAGAATTCAGGGCAAAAGACAATGAATAAATTTTTACTAATGTATAGTTTATTTCATTTCAATGAATACAATTCCAACCTCATCATATATATATGTATCTTCTCTTCTTTGAAAAGAATCCAAGATCAATTATCTGAGCTTTGTGATGGTATGCTAGCAATCATTTCATAACGTTGGAGATAGTGGGTTTTTTTTTTTTTTTTTAATAGAAGTACTATAAGCTCTGGAATGAGATCCAAGAACAAACTCCAATTCTACTGCTTATTTGCTGCCTGACTTTGAGTAGGTTGCTAGACTTCTCTGATCCTCCATTTTCTCATCTATAAGAGTGGAAATAAATAATACTTTCTTAGTAAGTCTATTACAAGAAATAAATGAGATACTGTAGGCAAAAGGCCTACTATAGTGCCTGGTACAAAGAAGCTGTCAGTAGATATAGTTTTATTTCCATTTCCTAAAAGAAGCCACAAACAGAGGGTTCTGCCTTTAAGGTAGGACCAAAGTCTTAGGCTTTCAAATGAGCATGGGCAGCAGCAAACAATGATAAATTAATGATGCCTTTTTTCTTTCTAGTACATAAGGTCCACGAAGAAAACATTGAGTGTGTGTTTTTTGCTCATTAGATCCCCAACCCCTAACAAAGTACATGGTATATGTTAGGGGAAGAATAACTCTCATGTTCTGATTTGGAAGACACCCTTGTAAGAACAGATAGATTAACAAGAGAAAAAGAAACATAAGTTTATTAATATGTATATTTAATATATACAGGGGAGACACCTAGGAATGAGTAATTCTCAAAGATGTGGTTTTGAAATTCAGCTTATATACCATTGTATTAGTCTGTTCTCACACTGCTATAAGGGCATACTGGAGTCTGGGTAATTTATAAAGAAAAAGAGGTTTAATGGACTCATAGTTCCACGTGGCTGGGGAGGCCTGACAATCATGGCAGAGGTGAAAGAGGAGCAAAGGCATGTCTTACATGGTGACAGGCAAGAGAGTGTGTGCAGGGGAACTGACCTTTATAAAACCATCAGGTCTCATGAGACTCACTCACTACCACGAGAACAGCATGGAAGTAACTGTGCCCTTGATTCAATTACCTCCCACCCGGTCCATCCCATGATACATGAGAATTATGAGAACTATAGTTCAAACTGAGATGTGGGTGTGGACACATCCAAACCACATCAATCATCTTCAACACAAAACAGTAAGTGTTTTTGCAACTTTTGTTTTAGATTCATGGGGTGCTTATGCAGGTTTGTTACGCAGATATATTATGTGATGCTGATGTTTGGGGTATGACTGAAACTGTCACCCAGTCACTAAGCTTAGTACCAGGTAGGTAGTTTTTCAACTCTTGCCCCTTCTTTGCATCCCCCATTTGTAGTCCCCAATATCTGTCATTCCTATCTTTATGTCTACATATACCCAATATTCAGGTCCCACATATAAGTAAGAAAATATGGCACTTGAGTTTCTGTTTTTGTCTTAGTTCATTTAGAATAATGGCCTCCATCTTTATCCTTGTTGATCCAAAGGATATAATGCCATTCCCTTTTTTGCCTGTATAGTATTCCATAATGTATATGTACCACATTTTCTTTATCTAGTTTACCATTGATGGGAACCCAGATTAATTCCATGTCTTTGCTATTTTGAATAGTGCTGCTATGAATATATCCATGCATGTGTCTTTTTGGCAATTTGATTTCCTTTGGGTATATACCCACTAATGAAATTGCTAGGTCAAATGGTATTTCTACTTTCAGTTGTTAGAGAAATCTTCAAACTACTTCCCACAGTGGCTGAATAAATTTACATTTCCATCAACAGTGTATAAGCATTCCCTTTTCTCTGCAGCCCCACCAACATTTATTATTTTTTTACTTTTCATTAATAGCCATTCTGACTGACATGTAATGGTATCTCATTGGGGTTTTTATTTGCATTTCTCTGATGATTCATGATGATGAGCATTTTTTCATTTGTTTATTGGCTGATCATATGTCTTCTTTTGAGAAGTGTCCATGTCCTTTGCCCATTTTTTAATGAAGTTATTTGATTTTTGCTTCTTGATTTGTTTAAGTTTATTATAGGTTCTGGATATTAGCCTTTGTCAGATGCATGGCTTGTAAATATTTTCTTCCATCCTGTAAGTTGTTTACTCTGTTGGGAGTTTCTTTTGCTGTACCGAAGCTCTTTAGTTTAATTAGGTCTCCCTTGTCAATTTTTGTTTTTGTTGCGATTACTTTTGAGGACTTAGGCATAAATTCTTTGCCAAGCCCAATGCCAATAAGTGTATTTCTTAAGTTTCTTCTGGAATTTTTATAGTTTGGAATCTTTGATGCACATTGAGTTAATATTTGTATATGGTGAAAGGTGGGAGTCCAATTTTATTCTTCTGCATATGGCTAGCCACTTTATCCCAGCACCATTTATTGAATAAGGTGTCCTTTCCCCATTGCTTATTTTTTTCGACTTTGTCAAAGATCAGATGGTTGTAGTTGTGCAACTTTACTTCTGAGTTCTCTATTCTGTTCCATTGGTCTATGCATCTGTTTTTGTGTTAGTATCAAGCTGTTTTGGTTAATTTTGCCTTCTAGTATACTTTGAAGTCAGTGCCTCCATTTTTAATTTTTTTTCTTTTTCTTTTTCTTTGCTTAAGATTGCCCTGATTGTTCTGGCTCTTTTTTGGTTTCTTCTGATTTTAGAATTTTTTTTTTCTAATTCTGTGAAAAAAATGACCTTGGTACTTTGATAGAAATAGCACTGAATCTTCAGATTGCTTTGGGCAGTATGACCATTTGAATAACATTGATTCTTCTAATCCATAAGCATGGAATGTTTTTTTCATTTTTTGTATGATTTATGATTTCTTTCAGCAGTGTTTTATGATTCTCCTTATAAAGAACTTTTGCCTCCTTGGTTAGAGGTATTCCTAGGTATTTTATTTACACATTTTTGGTGTATAAAGATGTTCATGATTTTTATACATTGATTATGCATCCTGAAACTTTTCTGAAGTCATTTACCAGTTTTCAGAGCCTTTTGTCAGTCTTCTATGTATCGAATCTTATCATCAGTGAGGAGAGACAATCTGACTTCTTTTCCTATTTGGATGCCTTTTATTTTCTTCTCTTGCCTGATTGTTCTGGGTAGGCCTTCCAGTACTATGTTGAATAGGGGTGGTAAGAATGGGTGTCCTTATCTTGTTTCAGTTCTCAGGAGGGAGAAATGCTTCCAGCTTTTGTTCCTTCAGTATGATGTTGGCTGTGGGTTTGTGATAGATGGCTCTTATTATTTTTAGATATTTTTTCAATGCCTAAATTGTTGAGCATTTTCAATAATGAACAGATCTTGGCTTCTATTGAAAACTTTTTCTGTATCTATTCATATAGTCATGTTTTTTGTTTATGTGATGAATCACATTTTTTGATTTGTGTATGTTGTACTAAACTCATATCCCCAGAATAAAGCCTACTTGATTATGGTAAATTAATGTTTAATATGTTGAGGATTTGGTTTACTAATATTTCTTTGAAATTTTTGTGTCTGTGTTCATCAGGGATATTGTCCTGGAATTTTCTTTTCCTGTTGTGTCTTTGCCAGATTTGGGTATCAGAATAATGTTGCTTCATAGAAAGAGATAAGAGGAGCCCCTCTTCTTCATTTTTTTAATTTTTCGGAATATTGCCAGTAGGTTTGCTACCAGCTCTTTTTTTTGTTTACATCTGGCAGAATTCACCTTTGAATCCATCTGGTCCAGGGCTGCTTTTTTTTTTTTTTTTTTTTTTTTTTTAGTCAGTAGGGGTTTTATTACTGACTCAATTTTGGAACTCATAACTGGTCTGTTCAGGGTTTCAATTTCTTCTTGAGTCAACCTTGGAAGGTTGTGCATTTCTAGGAATTTATCCATTATCTCTAGATTTTCTAGTTTATGTGTATAGAGGAGTTTATAATACTCTCTAAGGATCTTTTGTGTTGGTTATAATGACACTTGTCATTTCTGATTTTTTATTTGGATTTTCTCTCTTATTTATTTTTGTTAATCTAGCTAGCTAGCTATTCTTGTTTATCCTTTCAAAGAACCAACTTTTGGTTTTGTTCATCCTTTTTATGAATTTTTGCATCTCAGTTTCATTCAGTTCTGCTCTGATTTTACTTATTTGTTTTCTTCTGCTAGTTTTGAGGTTATTTTGTTCTTGTTTTTCTAGTTCCTCTAGGTGTTTTTCTAGTTCCTCTAGGTTAGATGGTTAATTTGAGATCTTTCTAGCTTCTTGATGTAGATGTTTAGCAATATAAATTTTTCTCTTAACTTTACTTCAGCTGAACTCCAGAGATTTTTGTATGTTGTGTCTCTGTTTTAATTTGTTTTAAATAATTTTTAAATTACACCCTTAATGTTATAGTTTACCCCAATGTATTTCAGGAGGAAATTGTTTAATTTTCATGTCATTGTGTGGTTTGAGAGATCTTCTTGGTATTGATTTCTATTTTTATTCCACTGTGGTCTGAGATTATCCTTGGTATAATTTTGATTTTTTAAATTTATTGATACTTGCTTTATGGACAAGAATGTGGTCAATCTTAGAAGACATTCTGCCTGCAAATTAGAAGAATATGTATTCTGTGGATGTTGAGTGGAGTATTCTGTCTATTAGTTTCAATTTTTCAAGTGTAAAATTTAAGTCCAGAATTACTTTGTTAGTTTCCTACCTTAATAACCTGTCTAACCCTGTCACTGGGGTGTTGAAATCCCCCTCTATTATTGAGTGGCTGTCTAAGTCTTTTCACAGATCTCTAAGTATTTGTTTTATGAATCTGCATGCTCCAATATTGGGTGCATATATATGTAGGATAGTTAAGTCTTCTTGTTGAATTCAACCCTTTACCATTGTATAATGCATTTCTCTGTCCTTTTTGACCGTTATTGTTTTAAAATCTGTTTTATCTAATATAAGAATAGAAATCTCTGCTCTTTTTTTGTTTTCCATTTGCATGATAGATTTTTCCATCCCTTTATTTTGAGCCTATGAATGTTGCTACATCTGAAATTGGTCTCTTGAAAACAGGAGACATTTGGTTCTTTTTTTTTTTTTTAATTCAATTTGGTACTCTGTGCCTTTTCAGTGGGGTGTTTAGATACCCCATCTTTGAATTTACCATCTTTAAATTGAAGGTAAATATTGATATGTAAGCTATTGATATTGTCATGATGTTGTTAGCTGATTCCTTTGTAGTCTTGACTGTTTTGTTGCATTATAGGATCTGTGGGCTAGGTACTTAAGTGTATTTCTGTTGAAGCAGTTATCACTATTTCATTTCCATATGTAAAACTCCTTTAAAGGTTTCTTGTAAGGCTGATCTAAGGTAATGAACTCCCTTAATATTTGCTATTCTAAAAAAAATTTTATTTTTCCTTTGCTTATGAAGCTTATTTTGGTGGGATATGAAATAGTTGGTTAAAATTTCTTTTCTTTAAGTATGTTGAAAATAAGCCCCCAATCTCTCCTGGCTTATAAGGTTTCTTCTAAGAAGTCCACTGTTAGCCTGATGGGCTTCCCTTTGTGAGTGACCTGACCCTTTTCTGTAGCTGTCTTATTTATTTTTCTTTCACATTGACCTTAGAATGTCTGATTATTAAGTGGCTTAGAGATGGTTGTCTTGTATAGTGTCTCACAGGGGTTCTCTGAATTTCTTGAATTTGCATGTAAACCTCTACCTAGATTGGGAAAATCGGTATGGACTATATCCTCAAATATGTTTTCCAAGTTGCTTACTCCCTCTCTCTCAGGAATATCAGTAAGTAACAGGTTTTATCTCTTTACATAAACCCATATTTCTCAGAAGTTTTATTTATTTTTATAAATTATTTCTTTATTTTTGTCTGACTGGGTTGATTCAGATTGATCTTAAAGCCCTGATTCTTTCCTCAGCTTGTTCTCTCCTGTATTGTTCCAACTGTATTTGAAGATTCCTGTGGTGAATTTTTCCAATTCCAGAAGTTCAGTTTGCTTTTTTCTTTATTTTATTTTATTTTTTGAGACAGAGTCTTGCTCTGTTGCCCAGGCTGGAGTGCAGTGGCATGATTTCAGCTCACTGCAACCTCCGCATCCTGGGTTCAAGTGATTCTCATGCCTCAGCCTCCCCAGTAGCTAGGATTATAGGCATGCGCCACGAGGCCTGGCTAATTACTGTAATTTTTAGTAGAGATGAGATTTCATCATGTTGGCCAGGCTGGTCTTGAACTCATGACCTCATGATCCGCCTACCTCAGCCTCCCAAAGTGCTGGGATTATAGGCGTGAGCTACAGCACTGGCCTCTTTTTTTTTTCTTAAAATGGCTATATTACCTTTCAACTGCTGTATCATTTTACTGGTTTCCTTATACTGAGCTTCAACTTTCTCTTGAATCTTGTTCAGTTTCCTTGCCATCCACATTCTTAATTCTATGTCTGTGTTTTCAGACATTTCAATCTGGTTAGGATCCATTGCTAGGAGCTAGTTAAATCCTTTGGAAATAAAGAAACACTCTGACTTTTTTGAATTGTTAGATTTCTTGTGCTGCCAAAAAGGGGTCCCAACTCAGACCACAAGAAAGGTTCTTGGATGTTGCACAAGAAAGAACTAAAGGCAAGTCCATAGAGTAAAGTGAACACAAGTATTTTAGAGAAGAAACAAAAGAATGGCTACTTCATAGTCAGATCAGCCCTGAGGGCTGTTGGTTGTCCATTTTTGAGGTTATTTCTTCATTATATGCTTAAAAAGGTGGGGGGTTGGGAGTGTATGTACTATTCATGTCTCCCCTTTTTAGATCATATAGCATAACTTCCTGATGTTGCCATGACATTTATATACTGTCATGGCACTGGTGGAAGTGTAGCAGTGAGGATGACCGGAGGTCACTTCATCGCCATCTTGGTTTTGATGGGTTTTAGCTAGCTTCTTTACTGAAACCTGTTTTATCAGCAAGGTCTTTATGACCTGTATCTTGCATTGACATCCTATCTCATCCTGTGACTTAAAATGCCTAACCATGTGAGAATGAAATCCAGCAGGCTTTAGCCTTAATTTACCTCGCCCTTATTCAAGATGGAGTTGTTCTTGTTCAAACGCCTCTGGCAGTTGCACTGATTCCCTGTCATCTGAGAATGCTAGAGTCTATCTTTTTGAAGTTGCTTTCATTTGGATGAAGATTTTTGTTTTTATATTCTTTTATTTTCCTTGAGGATTTCACTGTGGTGTATGTCGTGTATGTGTAGTCACTTGTCTTTGTTTCTGGGTGCTTTCAGAGGACCAAGGCTCTGTACAGTTTCCTTCGTTTCCTGCATTGTGTTGCACAGGCAATGTATACTGAATTATTATTATTATTATTATTATTATTGGTAGTGTAATTTGGGCTGTAATCCAGTAGATGGCCCTTAACAGTAAGTGCATTCAGATAGGCTACTACTCAGCTGTGCATCTCTTTTTTATTTCAATGTGTCCACAGCAGTTCTCTGGAGAAGGGGAGACTTGGGGAAAGGGGGCAAGAGATAACCCCCTCACCAAGTCTGTTCCTGGGCATTGGGGGAACACCCTCCAATCACTGATATTGTGCTCACATTTTCTTAGCTCCAAGGGGGACCCTGGTAGGCTGCACTATCCCCTCTTTAGAGGAAGCCTAAGCTGAAGGTTGAGTTACCAGGATACCTTCAACTCCCCAGGGACCCACTGAGCCTCTGAGCTTGGCAGAGTCAAAGTAGGTTGTGTGATATGTCTGTAGGTAGCCTGATGATGCACAGGGTGAAGGGCAGAAGGTCCCCAGGCAGAGCATTGGTACCATGGGTATGCAGCTGGTGTCGTAGCCATGGTCTGGTTTTTTTTTTATTCCCCTGAAGATGACTGTGTAGATCACACAGTTTGCACTCACCCCACTGGATCTCCCTCTGGTATCTGCCCCAGAAGCAGGCCCAACCAGCTAGGATTTTTTCCCAAGTCTTCCATGCCCAGATTGCTGGGCTTTTTCGTCTGTCCTAGGCCATGGGCTTACTAAAGCAGAAGCTGTGCCTAGCCAGTAGGCTGCACCCTTCCTGGACCTGTATTGTGAAGGGAAGGATACCCAGCACCCACATCAGCACATGAACTCACGGCTCACTCTTCTCAACGTTCTAAGAGTGGGTACTCCCCCTGTGCTTGAGCTCTCGCCACAATCTCAACTCGATATTCCTGAGTTTTGTGCTCTAACATTGGGAGATTAGAAATGGACCTGTGGATTTGTTCTGTGGCCCCCTCAGTTTTGAGCACTGGCTGTGCTAGGGTACAGACAAACTGCTCCCAGGTTGCTGGCCTCAGATGATGTAGTGGAGGCTGTGCTGTGTCCACCCTCTCAGAATCAGCCAGGTAGGGACCTTGGGAGAGGCCAGCGGACAAGGGAGCATGCAGATCAGCTATGCCTCAGTCCCACAGAAAAGCCGCTCTGCTGTCTCCTGGCCCAGCAGTCAGTGGCTCAGAGAACAATGGAAGAGCCCTGGGAGATGGATGCCTACTATCATGTTTTGCTGCACTTGCGCCATAAGCAACGCACTCTGAGCTCCACACAAGTTTGAGCGCTGCCTCTGGCTACTCTCCAGGCAACTCCCCCTCTGCCAATTCAAATATCCATGAGGGTCACTGGATCTCTCGTAGCTGGGATCCCAGAGGTCTGCAACAGGAGTGTGGTGCACTAGAGTTCCTTCACTTTTCTTTTTCTTAGGACCCATTCACGATCAGGAGCTAGTCCTGGTACTTGACAACTCCATGTATGCTTTCCAGCTTCTTCTCTTCAACCTCAGTGTCTGCATTGACTCTCTATTGGCTTTCAATGTTTTCTCTCAAAAGATCTGTTTGAAGTTTCATGGTTTACTCAATATTTTGTTTTCTCTCAGTGGGAGAGGTATTTCCTGGCTGTGTCTAATTGGCCATCTTGTCCCTGCCCCCAAGAACAGCACATTTTTAGAAAAGTAACAAGACAAAAGAAAAAGACTGAGTCTCCACAGGTGGCAACTTGGGGGAAGGCAAATAAATGGCAGATAAACACTAGTTACTAATGTTTGTTAATGTAGATTCTTCTGGTACCATCTCCAGGCCAATACAATTCCAAAGTTGTCTTTGTTGGTTAACCTTTGTTCTCCCTGGTAGAAGGTGGGGTAGGAGGTGGGGGCAGAATACCTTTTATCTTTGCAAATTTATGTCCTGCTTTTAGACAAATAATGGCAAGGAAAGGAACTTTCCTACATCCATTTCTTCTTAATTGTCTTCAGCTTAACAATCTTTCAAACTTCGGAACAGCATATCTGGTCTTCCTTAAGGATCATTCGTATTTGTCGAATGATGAACACATATGCCACTAAGATCCATAAAATATGATGAGTTCTTATGACATGGAATTTATACTGTTACAACAGATAAAAGATGATAATAGTAGTCTAGAATATCATCACAATTCTGAGAGCCATGCATAGTAACTTGCTAGTTATACCCAAAAAGACTTTCAATAAGTTCTTCAGATTGCCAATCCAACTATGTTCTGATAAGAGAGGCAAGGGCCAAGGGGATAGATTCCAATAGAATCTTCTTCCTATCTACAGACTCTACCATCCCAAAACACTACCTGTAAGCCATCCTGCAGAAGGTGGCCCCACCACGTTAACCATGCCACACTTCAGAAATGTAAGCTCACCCAACATCTTAGCATTAGGTTCCTAGGCTCTATTCTTCCAATAAAAAACTAGTCTTTATGCCAAAGCATTAGTGGTTATGAGAGAAATTATGTCCTACAGTGATGTCACAATGACCTTTGTGCATTTCCCAGAAAAAAAAAAAAAAAAAACAGCAGTTTCATCTTCAGTTACTTCAAACTATAATCAAACTGCATCCAGTGCTGGTGATAGAATCTGTCTGGTCTTTCAGCACTTTTTAATTGATGTGTTAGGTGTACATATTTTCTTCTCTTTCTGCATTCTGAATTCATTTATCCAGTCATTGAGTAGCTCTTAGTATATCATGCTCTTTTGCCTTGGTATATGTTATACTAGTGCTATCTTCTCTGCCTTTGACTTTTTCTGTATATACAGAGTCATATCATGGAAACCTTGTTAGAGAAGTGCACAGCATCATGTGGTCCAAAGGAAATTGGATGAAGAGTCAGACAAATCTAGTACAGATTCTTAGCTCCTACACAAGATGTGTCACGGTAGGCCTCAGTTGTCTTATTAATAAAATCGGTTAATAATGCCTCCTCCTTTATCTACATGGCTTATAGAAGGCAATGGAACAAAATATAGAGTGTACACTTGTTTCAACAGCTTCAGAAAAGACAATGCCCTGCCTCCAAAGCCCAGAGATGCTTCACTGACTTCTCTGCCATCCTCGGACTGCACCAAGGAGGGATAGGATATTATGTCATCCATACATTGTTGCTAGAAGCACTTGTGTTCAAATACTCTCTGTCACAAAGTCTTTCTTGGTGGACGTATAATCTCTATAAGAGCCTCTACTAAATCTGTCAGGACTTCCAGAGGCCTAGCATTTGCCACCATGTAAACATAAATCATAAAGCCTTGATCAAGGAGCCACCTGAGAAGACCTAAATGTTCTCTTTTTCAGGGTCAATGCAGTCATTATAGACCTAATCAAACTCCAAAGCTATGGTGCTACATCTATAAGAGGAGAAACACTCAAACAAGGGCTTTTAATCCATCGTAGGATTTCATCCTCTGCCAGTAATCTACTACAAAATAATCCTAGACCGTATGACTTACAATTATTTTAGTAAACATATATACAGTACTTATCAAGTGTTAAGAACTCTTCTAGGTAGTTTACATTCATTGAATTCTCATTTTGACCCTATGATGTAGGTACTGATATTTTCCCCCATTTTATAGATGAGGAAACTCATGCACAGCAAGATTATGCAATTTATCCAAGATCACACAGTTTTTAGGAGTATAGCCAAGATTCCAACCTAAATCATGTCATTTCAAGTTAATGCTTTTGGTCAATGCTTCTTTACATCCATTTTTAATTCAACTGACTTTGAAATAAAAACTAATCATGACTTTGAACTGCAACTTGTCTCTCTTATACTTAGGTGTTTCTTGGTAATTACTCAGCATGTGATGCTTAAGGTAACTACTAACTGTTCCAACTCTTATTCCCTGACTCATGTGAGACCTTAACTCTTACTTCTACCATGATGATATCAGCCTACATCCGTTTCATCTTGAAAATGCCAGATAATGGCCACATTAACTGTTTTTGCTTTAAAAAAGTACACCAAAAGAATAATTCATGAGCACCCATATGAACAGGCAGGGATCCAGCAGGAAAACAGATGGTACACTCAAAAGGAGTAATTGAAGAGAGTTTAATCCAAGGATTTCTATGGGCTGTAGTGATATCAACCAGTAAAGCACTCAGTAAAGGAGAAAGCTAAATCATAGGAAAAAGGACTACCTGACAGCAATTGTGGACTAAGGTAGAGGAACAGAGTCACTGACAAACTGCACCCCAGTAGAGAGGAAAACAGAAAAATAAATATCCCAAACACTCTGTCATCTCCCTCTCTGATTTCCTGATGGGACTCACATTGACCAAACCCAAACAGAAGCCAGAGGGCAATGGAGCCAATTGATACAGTCCATGTGAGTGCCTTCCAAGACACAAAGAAGGTCAGAGAATGATGTAGAGTAGATCTAGAGGAAAAATGAGAAATGTCAGGCACATTTTGGTATGTGCCATCAACTTTCATGTGCATTAAATCAATCTCTACTACAACCTAATGAGGTAAGAATTTAGTTTTCACATTTTACAGCTAAGGAAACTGAGGGTCAGAGAGATTAAGAATTAAGTGACTTGACCAAAGTCACATGGTTGTTAAGTAAGAGTAAATATTCAATCCCATATCTTATAATTCAAAACCATGCTCTTAACCATCATACAATAATGCCTTCCTTACAAATCACAACAATGATGTCGGAAAATAAGACTATACAAAAGACTTGAGTGAGTTTCTTCTTCATATTTTCTAACAAGTTAGCCTTTACCAAAAAGGCTTCAAATTTCATTAGATTGAAGTCACCTGTCCATTCATATTTTCTTTGGTATCTTTTTAACCTTAAGAATTAAGAAAGAGATACAAAGGATAGATCTGAATGGCATCAGGGAAAATAACTGAGTAGGTAGTTTCAAAGGCTCATTCCTCCAGAGAAACTGAAAAATCAAGCAAAAACTGTCATAATCAACTTCCGAGAAACTCTGCAGAATAGTCAAACATAGTTTCAGCAAACCAAGCAAATGCTGAATCAAGAAAAGCAGCAACTTTAGAAGAGTAGAAAAGTTTTGTGGCATTTTTCCTTTCTCCTTGCCCTATACCCCTCCTTGGATTGACAGCAGTTTTGAAGACAGCAGCTCATTTTCCCAGTGTGGGACCCTGGGGCCTGGATACAGGAAAAGCAGAGCAGAGCTTATTCTCAAAGAACTGCATTTATCTATTCTAATACATCTGGGAGTTCCTTGAAGTACTGATGCAAAGTGCTTGTCTTTGCTTCACCTAACTTGGAACTCATTCAGGCCTAAAAATAGTGGGCATTGCTGGAAAACATCGTAAGGCAAATGAATAAACCACAGCTGCCTAAGGCAAAAGATTATGATAAAGGCAAACAATAAGCCACAAGAAGCCTGGGAGGAATAGCTGGGGAAAGAGTTTTTTTGGGGGGGAAATTAGGATATTTAAAAGTCCCAGTGATAGTCCTGGGGAATTTAGAAAGCCACAAGCATGCCTAGGGCACAGTGCATGCTCAGATGCTCAGGGAAGACCTGAGAACACCTTAAGCTTTCAACTCTGGGTGATTTCTAGGCTTAATGCAAAGAAGTGAAAGTAAGTCAGAGTTGTAAACAACCTGGTTAAGTGTTGACAGAGTGGCCAGCACAGACCTAATCTGCAAATACCTGTAGAGATTTTGTTACTTTTTCCTTTCCTCTTTCTCTTCCTCCTCATCTTCCTCTTGTTCCTCCTCCTCCTTCTCCTTCTCTTTCTCTTCTTCTTCTTACTCTGTCTCTCTTTCTCTCTTGGCTCCTGGCAGTCAAGAAAATCTCTGTGCAACAATGGACATAATCAAGGCCAGACATGGTGGTTTACACCTGTAATCTTTGTGCTTTGGGAAGCTGAGGCAGAAGCAATGTTTCAGGCCAGAAGTTTGAGACCAGATTGGGCAATCATAGCACATCCCGTCTCTACAAAAAATTTAAAAGTCAGTTGGATGTGGTGGTATATGCCTGTAGTCCTAGTTATTTGGGAGGCTGAGGTGGGAAGACTGCTTAAGTCCAGGAGTTCATGGCTACAGTGAGCTATGATTGTCCCATGCATTGCAGCCTGGGCAACAGAGCAAGACCTTGTTTCTAAAAAACAATGGACATAACAATTTAGAAAGTGAAGTAAAAATACAAGCTACAGAATGAGAGAAAATATTTGGGAATTATGTACCTGATAAAGATCTTGTATCAAGAATATATAAAGAACTCCTGCAATTCAACAACACAAAGATGAAAACCCAATAAATGAATGAACAAAAGACTTAGACATTTCCCCAAAGAAGATTTACAGAAGACCACAGACACACAAAAAAGATCTTCCACATCATTAGTAATTAGGGAAATGCAAATCAAAACGATGATGAGTTACCACTTCACACCTACTAGGATGGCTCCAACCTACAAAATGGAAATTAAAACATATTGGTGAGGATGTGGAAAAAATTGGAGTATATGTACATTCTTTCTGGAAATGAAAAAATAGTTCGGCAACCATGGAAAACAGTTCGGCAGTTCCTTAGAAAGTTGTCATGTGACCCAGAAATTCTTATATATATATATATATATATATATATATATATATATCTCCAAAATAATTGAAGACAGATACTCAAATACAGGTGCCCACATATCCATAGCAGCAGTATTCACAATAATCAAAGTGTCAAAGTGTGCAAACAACTAATGCTAATCAATAGATGAATGAATAAACAAGTTAGGAGACATGTATAGAAATATTATTAATCATAAAAAGGAATGTATCTGTGAATGCTATAATATAGATAAACCTTGAAAACGTTACCCTAAATGAAAGAAGGTAAACACAAAAGGTTATATATTATATTACTCCATTTATGTGAAATATCTAAGTAAATGCAAGAAGTCAGAAAGCACATTTCTGGTTTCCAGGGACTAAAGGGTAGAGAGAACAAGGAGATACTGCTTAATGGGTACAGAGCTTCATTTTGGGGTGATGAAAATGTTTTGGAACTAGATAGAAATGTATTTGCACTACACTTTGGGTGTACTAAATGTCATTACTTTGTTCATTTTTAAATGATTAATTTAATATCAAATGAATTTCCATCTCAACTTTAAAATATCTGGTATAAAAAGTAGATCCGTACCTCATAATTTCTTATGTTTACTAGCAGAAACACAGAGTAATATTCAAAAAGTCTAATTCATATTACACAGACTGTCTGAGGTAAAGAAAGGTGCTCCTTGCAAACACAGACAATCTGGCCAGCCTGGTCTGGATGGAGTCAAATGTCATTCTGTGATTACATTAGTACACGGCATAAGTGGTACCACTTTTGCTTTTACTTTATTCTCCTAGTCCTTCTTTTTCTCCATCTTGATGGCTTTTTCTCTGAAGGTCTTGCCACATTGTCTATTAAAAACTTGTATATGGGAATAAACTACACAAAAGTCTATATTTAAGAGGCGTTGGAATGGTAGACTTGATTATTTGCATTGTGAGTTGGGCTTTTGCTCATTAATTACAAAATTAATGAGTTATTAGGATTCCCTCAAAAAGTAAACACCTTGGATCATCTGAAAGATGACTCTACACAAACTTGCTTTTCACCCAGCCATTGTAGAAGTAAAGCCCATATGTATGACAGTTACTGGCACTGCTTACCAAATAGTTCTAGTTTTTCTTCTAAGCACATAAGTTGACACTTCCCTGCAGATCTCAAACTTGGGAAAGAAACTTACTTTGGTCAATAAAATGTAATCTAAGTAATATGCGTAACTTGCTAGCAGAAATTGTAAGTACCCTTCTTTTTTCTGTGCTACAGCAACTGACAAAGTTCCAAATGGTTGCTATTGCATCATGTTGGGTCCTGGAGTGAGATGACATGGAACAGAGACGAGACTGCAGCTGTCTTGTGACATGTACTGTGAGCAATAAATAAATCTTTGTTGTTTTAAACCACAAAGATTTGGAGTATGTTTGTTATGCCAACATAACTCAGCATATCATGACTAATAAGTGTTTTTTTATATCGTGCTGTCAATTCAGTGGTTACTTTTTTAATATGACTTTTGTAAAAACCATCACAAATAATAGTAGGTATACTTTAAGTTTCCATTGATGGAGGTGATTCATAACGCAAAGCTACTAGGAGCTCTAAGATGCTTTTAAATGAATTTGTATTTTGTTAATAAGAGGATCTGCATAGCTGTAAAAAAATTACAATATATGTAATTAATATCCTGAGCATTCCACCAGACAATGCTCAATGCCTTTTCATGGGGTCACAGATTACTTATAATGACTCCATAGCTACCCAGTGAGTCTGTGCCCCAGGCCACTCATTCATCAAGTATTTGTTGTGGACCTATTAACCCATACGTTGTGCTATGTCCAGAGAGGAACTCAAAAGATATGCAAAGGTTCTTCTGCATCTTTATGATCCAAGACATACTCATTGCAAACAGGTGTCAATGAAATAGTATGTTCCAATGGCCAAGTGAATGAAGCAATACAGTTTAATGGTTAAGAGTGTAAACCCTGGAGCCACACTGACTCCTGGGTTTGAATCCAAGTTATAGCATTTACCAATTGTGTGACCTTAAATTGCTTAACTTCTCTGTGTTCCAGTTTCCTCTTCTGTAAAATGGACAAAATAGTGATATCTACCTCATACAACTGTTCTGACATTAAATTTCTTAATAAAGATCAATATTTAAAATAGTGTCAAACATACTATATGCTGCTATTTTTATTTCTTTACCTATCTTTTAACATTTGTGATCCCCTGAAGATTCTTCTTTGGCCCTCTGCTCTTTTTCATCTAGTGAGTGTCTCTAAATCACCATTTCACATCTATAGCTTCGACTGCCACCTACATTCCTGGTCAGTACTAAGAGTAGTAGCCTCATTAAGATCTTAGATTCCCCAAATGCTAATATCCTTGATTTACTGTCTAGTCACATACCATTGCTGTAATTTCTTAGGACATATAATGTATGGTTTCAAAATCTCTCCCCCAAAATGTTCACATCAAAAAGTGATCCAACTATGGTGAGCTTAACTGAACTACATGTGAGTCTTCTCCTTGGTCATTTTACAGTACTAGTTTCTGACACTGAGAGGGCATAGATCCCTTGAACAATCTAGTGAGATATATTAACGATCACCTCCAGGAAAATAGGCATATAAACACAGGGTAATACATATAATTTCACAAGATTCCCAGGTCCCTTGGAGCCCATCCATAGACACTAAGGGGGGTTTGTAAATTGATCCCATGGTACAAACTGCTATTAGAATAATATCCTTGTTTAAGCCTCTGAGTCTCATGCTTGTGATTGAGACAGTCTATAAGTGAAGGCAAGCCAAGGAAAGTGACAGCCCTTGCATAAAAAGCTTAGATCTCAGTTGACCTATACCATCCATTCCAGGACTCCTTTCTCTTTTGGGCTCCTACTCTACCTTTTAGCAAAAAGAAAGATAAGTATATGGGAGTAAGTCCATTTACCTGTTAAGAAAACATACCCAGTAAGTCCCAAAACTCAGTTGACACCATCTATTTTCTGATATCTCATGGATTTAATACAACTTTCCTTTAAATACTTCTCATAGATTTTACCCATGCACATAATTGGCCTAGATTTTTTTCAAAAATTAATTGAAGATTAAATGAATCAAGGAAAGTAAAGTGCTTAGAATAATGTCTGGCACATAGAAAGTGCTATATAGCTGTTACAAATGTTGTTGTCATTATATGCACCCAGAATGAAGATTGAAGTGATGTTTCCAAATATAATATATCTGGTAGTGGGGATATGAAGAGAAGCAAGAGGAGAAAGAGGATGGAGAAATTAAAAAGAGGAAGACAAAAAGGAAAAAAAGAGAAATAGGACAAAGAAGAGAAAGAGAAGGAAGTGGAGAGAGAAAACAAGAGCATTCATTTATTGAGGGATTAGTATGTTCCGTTCACTATATTAAATACTTTATATCTCATTTAATTCTCATTGAAGTCCTGAGATATAGGACATATTATTATGCCCATTTTACAGGTGAGTCAGTGTCTCAAACAATTTATGTGCCTAGATCATAAAGCTAATAGATAATGAGGCTGGAATTTGAAATCAGATCTTCTTGATTCCAAATCTATGTTCAATTCCACATCCATCCTATACAATCTGATAGGAGAAATATATTTTATAAAGATTGCAGGAACATATTTGGCTTCCAATAAGGAATGGGTATGTTTCTCATTTAGTGATATCAAGAGTTACACAATTGATTGTGTTTCCTTCTTTGCCTTCACCACTCAAAAGTTTAGAACTCAGTTTGAAGCTAAACCATAACAATTATACTGACCCTCATGATTAAAATATTTGAGGGATTTTTTCTTTCTTTTTTTTTTTTTGTGAGATGGAGTTTCCCTCTTGTTACCCAGGCTGGAGTGCAATGGCACGGTCTCGGCTCACCACAACCTCCGCCTCCTGGGCTCAGGCAATTCTCCTGCCTCAGCCTCCTAAGTAGCTGGGATTACAGGCATGTGCCACCACGCCCAGCTAGTTTTTGTATTTTTAGTAGAGACGAGGTTTCACCATGTTGACCAGGATGGTCTCGATCTCTCGACCTCGTGATCCACACGCCTCGGCCTCCCAAAGTGCTGGGATTACAGGCTTGAGCCACCGCGCCCGGCCGGGATTTTTTCTTTCTTAAACTAGATATTCCATTTTTATCTTTTTTGTTATTAGTTCAGTGTGACTACAGTTTTATCCTAAGCCACTTAAAGCATTTTGTGGCCAAAAAGCAAGGCACAACACATGTATATAAATAAAATAAAATCATTATGTTCCATTTCTGGGTAGCGAAATTTTATTCCTAAAATTTTCTGTATGCCACTCAATTGGCTTTTCAATTCCTTTCTTCATACAATACCAAATAATTCTTTAGCCTAATCTCAATTTGATACTCAGTCTCAAGATTGATAACAGGAGGGTCCTCTCCAACTCTATTTAACATTTACATGTATGTGTCATATGCCAGGTATTAAATGCTTTACACGAATTTTAAATTTCATTGCAATCCTATAAGGTAGGTGTCTCTTATTATGTATCATTTTACAGATGGGAAGCTGACACACAGAAAAATTATCAAACTTGTTTAACATTATGTGGATAGTAAGTTGCTAAGCCAGAATTTAAAGTCAGATTGTCTTGCTTAAATCTACAACTTTAAATTAGGCTGATTATGTAAACAACCACCAATCAGGTCACACACAAATTCCTGGTATATAATAGGTGTTTACTAAATATTTGAGAAATAAATGATTGAATAAATAAATGAATCCCAAAACTTGTCCAGGCCCCTCCTTATTTCCCTTCCCAGCTGACTTTATTCTGCTTTTATTTCCACAAGGATTCTGATTCAGCTTGGTCTCTGGCTTACAGCCCTACTATTATCCCTCTAGACTTAGCAACTGGTATCTAGTTTTTCTGACTTGATCCTCTGTAGCCACTAACGACTTTGTCTTTGACTTACCCTATGATTCTTTCCACTCCCAGAAACCTCAAATAGGGCCCTGCCCTAGCGCCAACCCTTCAAGAAACAAATGCTAAGCTTGTCCTACTTGGCTGTAATCCTGACTTAGCCCATCCCAGGTGCCCTCAAAAGTAGAGTTCAGAAATTGTAATCAATGGTGCCTGTACTGTTCTGGGATTACCGCATATCACTGCCTTGCACATGCCCGTATGTTCAGTCCACAACTGACAGACAGAATCCAAATATGTAACTAACTGAAGTGGAACAGCTCTGATGTTAAGTTAGGAGGGAAATTCATGGGAAGAAATGCATTTTGCACGGAGAAACTTTCAATATAAAAACAGGGTTGCCATTTGAAATGCAACAAGAGACTACTTAAAATTTTTTCAAGTCATTAAAACTGGAAATAGACATATTAGAGAAGGCATAGTCCTATATTGCCCAAAGGAGCTCCGTGATAAAATTGCTTATTTTTAATCACCTTTTATTTCTGGTTTATATTAGATGTTCTTTTTTGTTGACATTTCAATGAATGAGATAGTGTTAAACTGATATTCTTTAAAAAAAATTGAAAGTAAAAACTTTTAGTTTTATCAAAAAAAAAAAAAAAAGGTTAAAAATCATTATGCTACTTGATCTCTGATCCAGTTTTGCCCCACTTCTTGGGGTAGCCTCGGTTTCATGGTTTTTCCTTCGCCTTCCTCTTTCTTCTTCCCATCCAGTATTGGCCTGCTTTATAAAACTACAATATAATTGGTGGAGAGAATCTCAATATCAACATGAAATTAAAAGTGACCCCAATAGTGTATGAAACCTGATTAAGAGTCTTATTCCTTAGACTTTTCCCAAGTAAGTTAGCATATCCCAGAGTATAAACCCAGCTTGATAGGTTGAGTAGGAACTTGGAATGAGAGCACTCGCTCATGGCAATGCTACTCCTTGGCCTTGAGAGAAACTCCACCTCATGGTTTGGGTACCCTGGAAGAACCCAGGTTTTGTGAAAGATTTCTCAAGAGTTGCTGGGTTCCTAACTTGCAGACAAAAGGGAGGAATAAGATCCAGAACCAAAGGTCCCAGAAGAGCCCAAGAAGTGAGAGACCGCTCATTTGTCCTATTCAGTTCTAATGACAAGGGACCTAGCCAATAGAACATGCTCAGTAACATTCCTCTGCAGTCACTAGCAATATATAGATAGTCTTCTACTGACAGAGGGAAAGACACACTCTCCTCCAAAGGCACCTGTTTTAACTTACCTCTTCAGGTGTGAAGGAGAGTGACTTATTCAGCCAAGCTTATGTAAGGGCTGCAGAGAAAGATGTTATAGATATGCAGCAACATGGGAGGCAGAAAGTTCAAAGTCCAAGAAGTCTGTGGTAGGAAAAGTCAGCTGACAAGGCTTGGCTTTTCTTTTCCATACTGAATTATCGTGGAGTGTGGCTGCCAAGCCAAGAAATATATTTGTCAGCCTACTTGACCCAGTAGAGCCATGAAACAAATTTTCATAAATGGAATGTGGGAGAACTGATATGCGTCATTTACAGGAAAAAAAAAAAGTGGCTAAAAAGGAGATGTTCCTTTCTCATTATCTATTTTCCCATCCACCAGCTGACTAGAGAAGACTCCAAGGACCTAGAAGAGTGTAGAGCCACAAAAGGAGAAAACCTGAATCCCTGAATGACTGCATGTGAAAGGGTACTTCTATGGGAGCAGCTGTACTAGACTGTGATGTGAATGAGAAAAATTGTGTTAAGCCACTAAGAATGCAGATATATTTATGACCAGGCAGCCATCACTTAACTAATACATCCAGAAACAAAAGTAAGACTTTTAAATAGTGCAATATTAGTATAACCTGCTTTTTCTTTGGGTTCTTTCTTATCTCTTCCTATCTCTGGCTTCCCTCCACTTTTTTTTTTCTTTTTTCTTTTTGTTTTTATTGAGACAGGATCTTTTTCTGTCACCCAGGTTGGAGTGCAATGGCACAGTCATAGCTCACTGCAGCCTCAAATTCAGTGGGCTCAGGTGATCCTCCCACTTCAGCCTTCCAAGTAGGGAGGACTAAGGCATGCAGTACCACGACTGTCTAATTACTTTTTTTCAAATTTGTGTAGAGACAAGCCTCACCATGTAGCCCGGGCCAGTCTTGAACTCCTGGTCTCAAGTGATCCTCCCACCTCAGCCTCTCAAAATGTTGGGGTTACAGGCCTGAACCATTGGGTCCAGCTTAATTTCTTTTTCTGTGACATTGCTACAACCTATTTTGTGTTTCAGCTTCCTTGTTACTTCACCTTGCTCATGGGCCCTCATGAAAGCTTCTACTTGCACCCTTCACACTTAGATTCCCACTGGTATCAAGTTGTCTTCATATTTTCCATAGCAAGAACCTGACTGGTAAATCTTGCTCATGTTGAATAGACAGTTCTATTCAACATGAATATACATTCCAGGCCACCTCACAGGCTATTGGTTAGTCTAATGAATCATGGTCCTCATGGTGAAAAGAAAAAAGTATTTGAGGTGATCAGTATAGTAATTAGCTTGATTTAAGCAGTTCACAATGTAAACATAGACAACATCACAATTTATCTCACAAATACATACAATCACTATAGTATTTGGCAATTTAAAATTAAATTAAATTAAAAGTCTTCCTCCAGCTCTTGCAACTATAGGGACCATCCATACAGCCCCTGGACTTGGAAGGCCCCAGAAGACTTAGCATTACCAGTTGACAGGGCTTAGTATAAGGCAGGGCTTGCTGCCCCAAACTTAGACACCGCCATGCCTAAATCCCACCCACTGCCATGTAGTCCCAATCCATAAATCAATGTAACCATCTCGGTTATGAATTTTTACAGTCTTGCTGGGCAGTGTGGCCTATCTTGACCTATAGCTTAATTGGCTAAAGCCAAAATGCCTGGCCATGCCCTTGTTAGCCTTCCTCCCAAAAGGACGGACTCTACTTCAAGTTCTCCAGCTACAGTCTGGGGTCCTGCTCCAGCTAAATCAGACTACCCTGCATCGCTTTACTTCCCTCCTTTCTCATTTCAAGAGTCAATAGTGACTGGAATCCCTGCTGCTATGCCCTACTGGGCATCCTTGGGCAGTAACACTGGCCTGGGCAAGGCCCAAGTTTACTTTTGCTCTGTGTACATGATAAGGTACCCAGTCAGAGCACGGACAAAAAAGGAGTCTCCTTTGCCAAAGGTCCAAGTAGATATGCTAAACAACTTAGTCCTGAATAAGGAGGTAAACCAGCAAGAAAAACCAAGTGCCCAACAGATAAAATAATGGCAGAGCTGAGGAGATTGTGTGGTATTTAGCCCACTTTAAATAAACTGAGTTGCATGAGGTTATAAAATCATATGTAGTTTACCTAGAAGAAAGAGTACTAGAAACTAGCATTTGTTAAGCACTGATTCTAAGCCAAGCAATATACCAGATTCTTTATGCATGTGTTTTATTTAATCCTCACAAGAACCCAATGAGCATGATTATCACTCATTTTAAACATGAAGAAATTGTGCAGAGATCATCCATGGCTTGCCAGTGGTTTTATGGCCAGAAAGTGGCAGTGCAGGGATATAAATCCTGTTCTGTCTGATTTAAAGATACATGCTTTCTACTCAGTATTACATCACATAATTTGTTTAAAGCACATATCTCCTGTGGTAAAATATTTTTGGATTGATGCCTGTACCAGTTATGTGCTCTCCTAGTGACAGGGTGATGGTGGTGCCCTTAAAAAAGTGAGAGGCAAAAGGCCTTACTCACAGAAGCTGGGGACTTTAGGGAACTGTCTCTTCCTGTCTTTCCAGGCTCTTCTCTGTGAGGCAGTAGAAGAAAGGTATACTTGCAGGCCATCTGCTCAGATGGCTGTTAGAACATGGTCCTAGGGGTAGTGGGGAACAATGTCATTGCTGCCCCATCTTTCATCTCATAATCATATTTGCTCATATTGTTAAACTCACAGCTTACACAGAAGTCTTACACTTCTTTTCTAGATCTTTTTCAAGTACCACCACATATTGAACACTTACTCTGTGCCTGCACTATTCCAATGCCTTTATGTCTAAAAGCTTCATTGGTCCTCCCAATAATCCTATAAGGCAGTGGATTAATCAGGGCCTATGAAGAAACAGATAACATTCTAAGTGTTTCAAAAAAGACAGAAGTCAATGCAAGAAACTGGTAATATAACCGATTAAAGATCTGAGAGACGAAACAAAGGACAATGAGTACCAACTTTCCCTAGATTAAGGACAGTGACAGGAAATGGTAAGATAGAATGTGGAGCTAGGGCCAGCCAGCAGGGTCCATATCGGCAATGTCCAATGTGGTGGCCACTAGCCACTTGTGGCTGTTGTGCATTTGAATGTGTCTAATCCTTATTGAGATGTTCCGTAAGTGGATAACACACACCAGAACTCAAGTACTAGTAGAAAAATATATATCTCATTAATATTTATATTGATGACATATTGAAATCATAATATTTTGGATATATTGGGTTAACTAAAATATTAACTATTAAATTGATTTTACTCGTTTATTTTATATTTCTAATATGGCTACTAGAAAATTTAAATTTTTATATGTGGCTTTCCATTATATTTCTATTGGACCACACTGGGTTGGAATTATGGTGAAGGCCAGGACCATTAATGAAGGCACTGTCCAGTAGAAAGCACAGCTCTTACAAGTAACCTGTCTGAGCTACCAGGCACCTATCTGTGGTAGATAAGGAGAAATTCCCTGGTTTCTCCTTTCTTCCTCCTTTCTAGTCTCCTGCCCACATCTCTCATTCGCCAAATGCTGTGGAAAGTCTGCTGACACAGGTGCCTGGAAAATATAGCCTACAAGGACTGTGCTCTTTCCATACACGTAGAGCAGGAGGAGGAAGGAAAATAAATCTAAGACCAAACAGGTGAATGCATGGCATATGTGGCTAACACTACCCTCCCCCCACCCCATTTTTCAGATGAAGAAACAAAGATAAGTTAAGTAACTGACCAAAGTCACACAGCAGGAAGTGGCAAAGTCAGGATTTACACCCACCCAGGTAGCCTGTCTCTGGAGGCCAGGATCTTAATCATTGTTTCTTCTGTCTCCTTGTCCCTCCATCCTCAGCTGCTTACCTCTTGCCTCAACTCTTCACTGTGGGCTCACACTTGACTGTGGCTCTGAAGATGGTGGTTGTTCTGGCGGTCGTTGCCTGTGGTTCCTGCTGCTGTTCAGGTGTATTCTGCTGCTCTAGGCAGCTCCCAGTCCAACTCAGCTCTGTTTCACCATCACACTCTGGCCACAGTCCATGTGGTTTTACCCAATCCAGGCACTTGGGACCAAACAACGCTCAAGTCATCCCTTTCAAAACTCTGAAATTCAGCTCCTTCTATTTCCCACCCATCAAATGGCTGCTCAGAAATTCAAGTTAAAAGCAAAAAGTTTCACTAACCCACATAATAGGGCTTATTTTTCTTTCAAAAAAAGTTAACATAGTAATATTTTGATTGATATAAACCATTCCCTTGCAACTAGAAGCATTAGCACAACCCAGTTTTAAATCTTTCAATAAGAGAGAGTCAAAACAAGTCAAAGTCCCAATCCCTTCTTAGTAGTCCCGTTGTAACTAGACAAGCCTCTAGGGTGGGAAGAAGTTAGTCCTTTAACAAGGGCAAGCTCTTAATTATGCTACGTCCAGGAATGCTGAGGCATGGTCTGCATTCAACAGTGTTCCGGAAGACTGGCAGTGGGCTCTTTGTCATCTAATCACCTGGTAAGAACATCATCTTTGCTTAGTCTTTCCAGAGCCTCTGAATGCTCAACGTTTGGAGTAAGTATTGCAGAACAGAGAGGGGATTGTTAATTATTTCATGGGCCTTCTCTTCCCTGGGACAATAGATCAGCCTGGACGTTTATTGAGTGATGGGGAAGAGGGGGGAAACGGGTGCAGTGGTTTCAGGATGGCCTCTGGGTCACAAGGTCAGGTTTCTAAAAGTTATTGTACAGACTGCTGTTGGTAGCTCTGCTTATTAGGGAGAATTAGATCCTTTGTGTTGTTTGTAAAAGCGAGAAAGTCCCGGCCAGACTCTGGCTTAAGTGAAACTTTTATTGCTGTCAGTCACACGGCCCCTCCAGTCTGAGCCCTCTGTGGGAGTTCTTGAAAGGCCAACTACCTTTCCTTATTCACAGATCTGTCTGGGTAGACCCAAAATACTTTCAGAGAGCAGAGAATTCCTTGTCATGGCTATACAGGTGTTTTTTATGAGATGACATATTTAGACAACTCTGAAAACTGTGGGTTGCAAGAAATGTTAGCTCTCATCACACATTATTGTAATTACTTTCTTACTGCTTGCCTTCTCCACTGCAGATAAACTCTATCAGAGCAAGGACCACATCTATTTTGTTTCCAGCTCTACTCTCAGGGCCATGTGTAGAGCTTGGCACAGAGTAGAAAACAAATATCTATTGAATAAAAGCAAACATGTAGCACCTAATAGATATGCTGGTCTAATATACTAAGTGACATCATCTCGCTCTCTCTCTTTCTATATATATATACACACACATGTGTGTATATATATATATAGACACATATAATGTGTCTATATATATACTCGTGTGTGTGTGTATATGTGTGTGTGTGTGTATATATATATATATATATATATATATATATATCACAAAACTGTATGGACTAATTGCAATTAATCCAGTTTATAAATGAGGATAGTGAAGCCCACAGAAACTAAGTAACAATACACCCAAAATGACAGAGCTGGTAAGAGGCAGTGCTGGGATTTGAATCTAGGCATTTGCGTTCCAGTTTCCTGTCTGGGTTATTAACCATGATACTCTATTCCACGGATGGGGTAGACATCAAGAGTGGAAACGAAGGGTCTTTCCTCATGTGGAGAGTACTAAGAAGACAAAAGGTTACCTCAAGACTTGTCAAAATCAAATTCATTTTTAGACAAACAAGCGTCTTTATTCCCTCAAGTCACTAAGTGAAAAGAGGAGGAGTCTAAGCACAATGAGCAGACCAAACCCTGGAGTGAATCATCTGCATCTGCATCTCCAGCCTTGAAGATCATAGAACCAAGGAGAAAAGCAGCAGGGCTCTAGAGAGCAAAGGATGTGAAGAGGCAACTAGGGCCTTTTCAATTTCTTTAAGGGAGATTGACCAATTGACCATCTTGAGCAGCTAGGTAGGCACATAGAGAAAGCATTAGAGCATTGCCAAGGGTGGCATCTGTATAACCAATTTAGGTTTCCTGACTGTCCCCCATTGGAAAGAGTGAGACAGCCAATCCCCCAGGCCTTTCCTCTAGTATTTCCAGCAGAAAGCAAGAAGGGGAATTGTGGGAAATCTCAGAACCAGCCCTGTCGCCCCAGTCACCTCAACAACTAAAGCACTCATCTCATTACTGAATTTATAGAATTTTATCCTGCTGCTGAGGAAAAGACGAGAACAAATAAGGAGAAAACAAGACACTAACATTCAGAGGAGACGCAGAGAGCTAATAAAATTGCTCACATTACTTACTCAGATGATAATGCACATTACACTAACAGTGTTCACTTAGTTCCCAAGTGTCCCGTAGGGTACGCACTCAAAACTGCTTTAAAATATTTATTTACTTTAAATCCAGTTATCCGTATTTCCATTTTGATGTGCCATATATTCAAGAGTGCATTTAGATATTCTATTAAAACGGATTCGTTGTCAAATAACATAGAATCCGCCAAAGTAATAGCTAACATTTTAGCACTAAGCCTTCATCACAGCTACGTCAAACCTCTGATACCCTCTTCATTTCTTTCCAATTCTGGCAGTGTAACCATAGCAACGTACACTGAAACCTTTCAAGCAGAACAGGACTGACAATCACACTAACAGCACAAATACCTGAGCTGAGAAAAGAGAGGGGCGGCCCAAGTAGGTAGCTGTTGAAATTAAAAGCTAATGACAAGAAAACAGCTGGAAACACGCACCAGCTCACACTGCTGCCTCCTTCAAGCATTTGAATGGTATGTAGAGCCCAATTTGATTTATGTTTTATTAGTGACATTGCCGCCAATGAATACTTTATTAACCATCATCTCAGCAAACAAGCGAAGTGAAAACTTTAAAACAAAAGTTGTTTGGAGGAAAATTTAAGGCCTGTATCTGTTTGCCAAGAATTTTAGCCATGTTTACTGCCCATCCGTGTAGTGAGAGACAGGAAAGTGAACTCCATTTACTGAATCTTTTTAACATATTATACACATGTCCGTAAATTGCCAAGAATTACTGCTATTGAGAAAAGACTCCTATTAGCCAATTAGAGTAATTACGTGGATTAAGATTTCTTGGTTTTGGTGGTTTCTTTTTTAAAAAATCCCTAATTCTTTCTTGCCGTGGAAAGGAAGGGCTAAACAGCTAATATGGCCAGAGAATTAAATGGGGCAAAGTAGGGCATTTTCATTTTCAGATTCCAAAATGTAATTGAAATTTTATGCTTACCTCAACATAACAACATGTGATGATTTCTGTGCAAGGAAAGCATAAAGGGTGACATTTTCCCAAGACTTCAATTACAGTAGCTTCTATCTCCCCTAAAACAGCATTTGGTCTTGGAAAATTACTTTTAATGGTGCAGGTGTTTGTTGCCAGTATCCATCATATTCACTCCCAAGTAATCCATATTAATTCACCAGCTTCATTAGCAGCAGCCTTTTCTTCCAAATGACAATGAGAATAAATACAATTTCAAACAGATGTGCTGGTTTTCTATGAATCAGAGGATAAAGAAGCTGACACCGGTTGGAAAAGGAAAGATAGGACTCCAGCCCTTAAATGCATATGGTGTAGATTTCTGGAGCATATTCTAAGCTGGGTCCACATACATGTCTCCGTCTGTATCAAGAGGAAGTCTGCCCATGTCCAAGCAGTAGCTGACGAGCACCACTGATGCCTATCAAGCAGACTATTTCTGCAACGTAAGGCAATGATGGACATTATTACAATTAAGAATAGTGACCTGCAATGCCACTGAAAACAGCTGAGCCAGATTCAGTTTACACGATTACAGATGGTAATGTTTCCTTAGCCCTTCGAAAAATCTAAATAATAAATGGCTAAGCATATTTCTAAGTATATCTACGTGTATGCATATTTAGTATATGCTGCATCCAGATGTCACATTTCTGGGAGCCTCATTTACCCGTGATATAACCAAGAACTAGGCAGTCAGAAAATAAAGGCCTGTCTCCGTACGATTATTTCAAGTATAATTTTAACAAGCAGTGTTCAATTCAATTCAACAAATACCCGTGTTGGACTCTTGACCCATACTTGTAAGGGCAGAGAAGGGCCTGGACCTACTTTCCCACAGCTGCCAGTCTCTCTTTCCAAAGTAAGGAAAAACCTTTCTGTTAGTTTTGGCCTGCAAGGCTTTGTCTGTTAATTAACAGGCCCTCCATTCCATCGAGGTCAATTCCTTGGTGAGGCAGAAGCTGGTTGTTAGCAGTCATCCCCTCTAAAAATCCCCTCAAAGAGCATGCTCTCTAAAAGAAATAATATCTTCTGCAAAGGCCTATATTTAGGGAAAGATGTAAAGTCTCTGTTTGTAGTAAACATTCTAAATTAGGAATGATGACTCTGCCAATAATTTTCTGTTACATGAGAAGGAATATTGTAAGTCATCTAGTACACTTGATGCATTTTATAGATGATTAATAATGGCCAGGTGTGGCTATTTTATTGGACTGTGAAAATATGGAGTATTCCCATTATTGCAGAAGTCAATAGTGGCCTATGGCCTTCTTCAAATTCTCAAAACGATACAGATAATTAAAGCTCCAAGAAATGAAGAGAATTTAATTTCTTGAACACCAAACTGATTATGTTGCTTCCCAGGCAAAACCCCTTTTTGACTCTCATAGCCTCTAGGATAGAAGCCAAACTCTTTGGGATGGATTATAAGGCCTGCAAAGCTGATCCTTACCAATATTTCTCACCTCTTCTTCTTGCCACCACCCCTACCCCTCACCCTCTATGCTCCAGCCACACTGAACTTTTGGGGCAGTGGCTATCAACTTTGGTTGCACCTCAAAATCACCTGGCACAGTCTGAAATATCCTGATGTACCTCAGACCAAGATATTCTGATTAAATTGATTTCATTTGAGGCCCAGGTTTTAGCGTTTCCTATAAAGTGTCCTGGGTGATTTTAACGTATCAGTAAAGTTGAGAACCTCTGAATTATGTGAACTCAGAGCTCCTTTGTGGAACTGACATCTCTTTCCATGGTGGTGGTAGGAGCTGTTAGTGCAGATACATTTGAATATAACTTTAAATGATAGAACTTTAATTGGTATAAATAAGGAGTAACAAGCATAGAAAGTCAGGTCTGTTGGTCCAGCTGAGCAGGAGGTAATGCAGATATTCTTCTTTCCTTCCTTGCGTGAACTGGTTTGGATAGATGATAAGCATATGGTTCAGAGTTTATATTTTTATCCAGTTCTATTTACATTTTGTCCATTGAATATTATAACTCCCCACAATATCTAAAAACACAGCTACTTGTCATAATTGGGTGAGCAGATACTCCTTTAGATTTGGAAACAAGTTCAATGTGCCTTCGTTCTAGAAATTCAGGAGTCAACTCCAAGACAACAAAGCTAATAGTAAATACAGCTTATCCTCATATAAATACAAGCATCTTTACATTCATCAGAAAGCATGCAGTGATAATAGTAGTGAAGTGAGAAATTTATTAATGATCACATGCATTTTTATATAGGGAAATATGTTTACATAATGCAATATATTTAGTGGTTAATTTCTATGATTTCCCTGGCAAACTACTTGGAATCTAAAGTAGATATTCAACCATTTAGTATCATTGCCACTTAAACAGAGGATATGTTTCAGCCTTGAAGTAAAAGGAATAAAAAGTCAAAATATTTGTACTATATATTCATTGTAATTCAATTAGAATATAAAGACCCCAAAAGACCAGGATTCTGTAGATATGGTATATAAAAGACTCAATTACACACCTATGGGCTGTTATCTTACAAAGCTTGTGACATTTGATGAGGCTAAGTGTGAAATGCCAGAATAAACATTTGAAAGTAAAATGCCCAATCAATTTATTCATTTGCTCAACAAACAATTGTAGCACAACAGAAAGTTGAGTAAACCACATCCTTAGTTCAGAGTGCTTGCATGTCAAATAGAAGAAACAATGAAGTGATTAATTATACAGTGTGGTAAATGCTAAGTTTGGGAAAAGGACAGGATATCCTGAGAGCACAGACCAGAGTAGTTAACCAGGACTATGGGAGAGAAAGATTTCCTGGAGTGGCATTTAAGTTGAGACCTTTAAGTCTGTAGGTACTTATGAATACTATAGACTATAAGTATTCATGGTGTGTGCATGTGTCTGTGTCTGTGTGTGTGTCCCAAGTTGTTTAGAAAACATAACTCATTCTAGAAACCAAAAGTTCAGTCAACTTAGGGTGTGAGGTATGAGTGTGGGGCATAGTTATGGAGAAAGTGAAATGGTAGGCTAGGATAAATCTTGAGGCTGTTACAAGCATTGGATCACAAGATCCTGGTTGTTGGCTGGAAGCTCTGAAAAAAAATAAATAAAACTGAGTTCAGTCAGACTGGATGTATACACAGGACATAGCCTGGGAATAACTGCTTTGAAACTAGTATCCTTTTAAAGTTGTTCTCATACAACCACTCAGTTGTTTCATCTCACTATATGAATACCACTGTGTGGAAGTCATCTCCATGGGATGAATTATGAAAGTAGAATCATATAATTCCCTTGAGGGCCCTCAGACCCTACCCAGCTCTTGTTTCACATATGCCTTTAAAAAGCCAAATAAAGTTTCGCTCACCCTGACCTTGGCAGATAGAAGGAGGCCCACAGAGGAGGGCAATCAAATAGATTCCTAATGTACAAGACCCTTTGCCTCAGACCTCATGGAAATTCCAACAACATCAAGTGGTGTTGGCAATAGGGAGGTATGTATGACCGGGATGGGATCCACTATGGCTAGTAGAATAAAGTGGCTAATTTAACTCATGGATGTCATGGTGCTGGATTCTTTGCAGAGAAATTGCTTAGAGATAGGGTGAGATTTCATGATGTCTGTAAAGAGCTTTGAGTTGCTTATATTCAAGGTGTAATAAAAATGCAAGGTAGTTTTTTAATGAGCACTGAAATGCTTCTGAGAATACCACAGGGTTAACAAGTTCACAGAAATTTTGAACAGTAATGACAAAATGCTTGATCTTTTTTTCTTTTCATTTTCAACATCTATGCTAAAGAAAAAAAGAAGCATAACTGAATAAACCCTAGAATTAAGATCTCTTTTGAATGACAATCTCTTTAGTTCTACACAGTTAATAGAACCCCTATGGGGTTAATAGAAGACTTGGCCTCCTCAGCAGTTACATATTCCATTTAAAAGTGTGGGTAACAAATCATTACCAGATCTTCTGGGACATCATTTTTACTGCCTTTGGAACCTGTTTTTGGAAGGAGAGCATTTTCTTGATACTCCACAGGAAGTAGGGTACTTCTAGACCCTGCGGGAATCCGGTATGACTGTCATACCCAAGAGCTCACAGTGTCACTCCAAGCAACAAGCCAATCATAGACTCTTAGCATTAAAAGGGACATTGAAAGTAATCTACCAAAACTTCTATTATTATGCAGATAGAAACATGAGCCCTACTAGCTTACTCAAAGTCATGGGGTTAGCTCCATAGCCAGGACTGGAACCTAGGTACTATTTTCATTTGAATGTTTTCTTAAGCAAGGACACTGAATTATATATATAAGAACTAATATGTGCTGGGCACTTAGTATGCCTCGGGCACAATGCTAAACTCTCTACATACATTGGTTCATTTAAATCCTACAATATCCTTGGAAATTATGGACTATTGTTATTTCCACTTTACAGGTTCAGAAACTGATGGACAAAGTAACTTTTGAGAGCTACACACTAGCAAGAATGAGAGTCAGAATTCTAACTCAGAACTGTCTGACTCTAAAGCCCCTTTGTCATCCTGCTTCCAGAATGAAGCAAAGAAGAAGAAAGTACCAATTCAAGAGAGTGCTCTTAAGTATCCTGCCAGGCTGTATTTTAAACTTTAATAGAGAGCACCTTGCTGAGCCTGGGGTCTCCTTAGGAGCAAAACAACCTCTACATATGTGGTAAACAGAATCCAGTTTTGTAGTGCAGAATGTTGTATCACTAAGCAGGCTAGATGGATAAAATGTGATGATCATTTTATTACATAGAGATTTCTGTTCCTAAGACACAAGTTGTAAAGGGTTCTGACCTAACATTGCCTAAAATCAAAAGAACTAAAGGAAGGGAAAATAATTTGAACTAAATAAATTAAAAGAATTAAAGGAAAAGAAAATAATTTGAGTGAAGACAGCCCTGTGTTCTTTGTCACTTAGCTTTTCCGTTTTTCCTTCTGTTTGAGTACTTAACACATTTCAGTGTTTAACATTTTTGTTCACAAATATTTCCTTTTAGGCAGAATACAATTTTCTTAAAGAGTATGTATTTTCTCTTTTGTATCCCTTGTGACAAGCACAATGTTTGATGCATATGGGTGTTAATAAAAAGGTCTGTGGAACCGAATATTTCTATGCTGAAATAAATGCACTTATAAAATCTATAGGATCTCATCAGCCATCCTAGAAAGGAAACCAAATAGGGCTGTTGGTAGAATCTGAAAGACCATAAAATTTGAAGTCTCTGGAACTGTTTTACTACTATGAACAACTTTTGGAAATGAATAGGGACATCAGTTCAGATTCTAGAGATCTCTTAGATAATTCTCCTGAAGACACTGAATCAGAACCTGATTGATTCATATTTGGGTATGAGACTAGGTTCTTGGGAGTGTAGTGAAGGATCTGGGGAGTGAAAGAGAATTATCTGATTAAAGAGTTTATTACAAGCACCAGATTGACCTGAATTTGGGGCTGTACTGAAGATGGAAACAAAAAGTGGGAACATATTTTTTTTCTAAAACTTTACATCTTGACAATACACAATAATCAATGAGATCAAGTAAATTAAAACAGCAAAACCTAACGTGGATAACATGGCGGCATATGAGGCCACCTATCAGATACAGCAAAGAAAACGCGGGCGACTTGCACTTTTCTTTGTCTCACATTTGCGGATGGTTTCAAGGGCTGTTGCATCAAGTGCAATAGATGCAGTTATACAAAGGGGAAGTCAAGTTACTCCCCACACTCAATCTTCCCCTGTGCTTACCTCTAACTCCAAAAGCCTCCTCTTAAAATGGAAACTTAAATCTTATTTTCTCATTTTGCAAGCTAAGGTACAGCATGGAAGAGAGGGGGTGCAAAAGTGCTCAGGCAGTACAGAGTGCTCTGTGTGCAGCCTGCAATCTCTCTATGCAGTCCCATGGACCTCATTTGAGAGAGAGGAGGGCTACATATCGTTTATGAATGCCTAATATCTCAGCAGAGAAAGTTTCAGTCAAAATCGTCTTTACCAACATGGTAAGAATCACATATTATTCTTAAGTAGATGAATCTATGATTTAGAAAAGTGTTCAAATAAATGGAGAGTTTTCCCATTAGAAGATTTTTTAACTATATCCAGATGGGAAAAAAAGAGAAAGAAAAAGAATATTAACTAGGATCATAGGGTTCCCTCCATCTTGGGTGCCAATGTTCCATTGACAAGTTATAATGAGGGCTTCTCTGTCCCAGAGTGAGGAATAGGCTCATTAAAACTTGAGGAACAGGAGAGTAAGCTTTCAACTCCCTTGTTTTTTAAACTTCACTGGTTTTTAGAAATACCAAATAAATTGCCTGACAAAACGATGTTATTGATTTCAAAGTGTGTCTGCATTCTTGTGCTTTCATTTGCATTTGAATCTGAGCTACTTAGAATGTCAGTTGTTGGATAGAAGAATGGAAATGAGAGTTCTGTGGTGGGCTCAAAAAGACTGATGTGTTGACTCTTCCACTTAGTCACTGTGGAAATAAGCCTCATACTAACCTTAGTTTCTTCTTAATCAAAACACATCAATTAACATGGTTTGATCATTGCTTTCTTCTGGGTTAGAAGAAAGGAGGATCCCAGATTTTAAACCATTAAATAAAATGGCTGTTCCACAATATAACCCTATTAGGATGCCATGCAATAACTCTGGAAAGGGCTGATTTTTAAGAGGAGAAGTAGTTTAAGGGAGGACAGTGTTTCACACATGTTGATTTGGAGTTGATACGGGGGAACAACTCAGGGAAAATGTCCCTTGTGATGACAGGTTCTATATCATCTACTGAGGGCCTAGAATGGAATCTCAGGAAATGGCCATGGTTAGAGGTATCTAAGAGCAGCGAAAAGGCAACAAAGTAACTATAGAAGGTGATGTCATTGACACAGAAGGAGAATCAGTCTTCTTTTAAGTCCCAGATTTTAAGAAAACACAGAATTTTAAGGAGAGTACTTGAGAAGCTGGTCAAAATCTCAAGAAAGTAAGGACTGCTGTAACTGGAGTTTGGGAGGTCATGGTAACTCAAATTGAACAAGTAGAGGAGCATGCTCAGTAATTATGTTGCAAGGGTGTATGCAGTGGGAGGGAATAAACAGGCAACATAGGCTAAAAGGGGTTGAGAGAGAATGAGAAAAATAAACTTATGACTATCTTGGGAAGTGGGATCAAAGAAAAATGTGATTGCTTGTCTTCTTCAAAAAGAGGAGATGTGGAGTTGGGGCAGGAGGCTGGACAAAAAGAAAGAGGAGACTTGCTCTTTCTTTTTTAAGGAGGGACTGAAGATAGTGGACAAAGGAGGTCACTGGAGAAGCATGATTTTGAAAGTGATGGAACACAAGGGCTATAGGAGTACCAGAGGGATAGGGAACTTCTGAGAGCAGAATCACATCTTTCTCTGAGATGAGTGGGAAGCAAAGAGAGGCCAGGGATGTTGAGAGACATATTAAAGAGGTAAAAGAGGAAGGTCATATCATCATACAGGAGGAGATGAGGGATGGAATTACAAGTGTCAGGCAGCAGGAGTGTTTAAAATGGTTACTGGGAGGAGTGTCCTAGGAGATCCAATTCAATAAAGTAAAAGATTGTTGAACAGCAATGGCAATAAAGTAATAAGTCTGTTCAAGCTGAGCAGTATTTTTAGGCCAAGAATAGAATCAAGTTCAAGATCAGGGACCAATGTTCTAGGGAGGCAGGTTAGTGGACATAATCTAGCAAGAGGAGTTGCATGAAATAATCTCAAAGTGCCTTTCTCTTTAGGATCCACACGATGCTGCTGCTGCTTTGTAGCTGCAGGATTCTGGTCTCAGGAAAACCCTCCATTCATTTTTTTTTTTTTTCGCATCAGTGTAGAAACTGAAGACCACCAGATGAAGTTCATTTTGAAAGAGAATATAGAGTTTTAACTAAAGACAGACAAGAAATGTGAAGGGGCAATTCATGGAAGAGAAAAGAAGAAAGAATTTGGGTGACTTGATATCATTAATGAAATCACATTGAAGATTTTTTTCCATGATACCTTGTCAATGAAAGAACAATCTAAACTTTTCTATAAGAGATAGCATGGGCTATGAACAGATGTTCTCAACTTCCCCTATTAGCCAATGACTAATATCCCATGGCTAAAAACAGTGGCAGGCCTTAGGGTTACTCTAAAAAAAAAAAAAACTCTGGAAGTCAAGTATATGTGTTCAAGTTGTTAAGGAAGGTAAGTTACTTATCCTCTCTATGAGTCTTAATTTTTCTTATCTGAAAACAGGCTCAATAAGTGGCTATGTCTTATAGGCCTATTTTGAGGAGTAAATGCATGATACCTTATTCACTTAATATATAAAATACCTAGAGAACACTGGCATAAACTTAGCCATTGTTATTCTTAATAGCTTTGCCCAGCATTTTTATTGCACATGACTTATGCAACCATTAACATGTTACTACGAATTTTTTTTATTTTTTATTTGTGTATTTCTTTCATGTCCCTCCTTATATTATAAACTCCTAGGAGGCAAAGACCATATCTTATGTATCTTTATATTCAGCATTGTTCTAATTATCAGTAGCTGTGTTGCTAACAATCCCACACCTAGTGGCATTAAATACACAATGTTCTTTTTTCTTTTCTTTCTTTTTTTATTGTATTTGGGCTCTGGGGTACATGTGTACGTCCTGCATCCTGCAGGATTGTTACATAGGTACATACATGCCATGGTTATTTGCTGTCTCCATCCCCCACTCCCCATCATCTATATCAGGCATTTCTCCCTGTGTTATCCCTCCCCATCCTCCCTGTCCCCCACACTGTCCCTCCACTCCCCTCCCCTCCACCACCCCCCCACCTAACCCTGTGAGTGTTGTTCCCTTCCCTGTTTCCAAGTGTTCTCATTGTTCATCAATCACCTGAGTGAAAACATGCAGCGTTTGGTTTTCTGTTCTTGTGTCAGTTTGCTGAGAATGATGGTTTCTAGGTTCATCCATGTCTCTAGAAAGGACACAAATCATCATTTTTTATGGCTGCATAGTATTTCATGGTGTGGATGTGCCACATTTTCCTTGTCTAGTCTATCATCAATGGGCGTTTGGGTTAGTTCCAGGTCTTTCCTATCATAAACAGCACTGCAATGAACATACATGTGCATGTGTCTTTATGATAGAACGATTTATAACTCTTTGGATATATACCCAGTAATGGGATTGCTGGGTCAAATGGAATTTCTATTTCTAGATCCTTGAGGAATCGTCACACTGTCTTCCACAATGATTGAACTAATTTACACTCCCACTAACAGTGTAAAAGTGTTCCTGTTTCTCCACATCCTCTCCAGCGTCTGTTGTCTCCAGATTTGTTAATGATTGCCATTCTAGCTGGCATGAGATGGTATCTCAATGTGGTTTTGATTTGCATTTCTCTAATGCCAATGATGATGAGCATTTTTTCGTATATTTGTTGGCTGCATATTTGTCTTCTTTTGAAAAGTGTCTGTTGTATCCTTCACCCACTTTTGAATGGGTTTGTTTGTTTTTTTCTTATAATTCTGCTTTAGTTCTTTGTAGATTCTGGATATTAGCCCTTTGTCTGATGGGTAGATTTAGAAAATTTTTTCCCATTCTGTTGGTTGCTGGTTTACTCCAGTGATTGTTTCTTTTGCTGTGCAGAAGCTCTTAAGTTTAATTAGGTCCCATCTGTCTATTTTGGCTTTTGTTACCATTGCTTTTGGAATTTTAGTCATGACATCCTTGCCAGTGTCTATGTCCTGAATGGTTTTGCCTAGGTTTTCTTCTAGGGTTTTTATGGTGCTTGTTCTTGTGTTTAAATCTTCAGTCCATCTGGAGTTAAGTTTTGTATAAGGTGTAAGGAAGGGGTCCAGTTTCAGCTTCCTGCATATGGCTAGCCAGTTGTCTCAACACCATTTATTAAACAGGGAATCCTTTCCCCATTGCTTGTTTTTGTTCGGTTTATTAAAGATCAGATCATTGTAGATGTGTGACATTGCTTCTGAGGCCTCTGTTGTGTTCCATTGGTCTATATCTCTGTTTTGGTACCAGTACCATGCTGTTTTGATTACTGTAGCCTTGTAGTATAGTTTAAAGTCAGGTAGCGTGATGCCTCCAGCTTCATTCTTTTTGCTTAGGATTGTCTTGTCTATGCGGGCTCTCTTTCGGTTCCCTATGAAGTTTAAAGTGGTTTTTCCCAGTTCTGTGAAGAAGATCAATGGTAGCTTGATGAGGATAGCATTGAATCTATACATTACTTTGGGTAGTATGGCCATTTTCATGATATTGATTCTTCCTAACCATGAGCATGGAATGTTTTTCCATCTGTTTGTTTCCTCTCTTATTTCCTTTATTTGGTTTGTAGTTCTCTCACCACTCCTATTCAATATAGTATTAGAAGTTCTACTCAGAGTAATTAGGCAAGAAAAAGAAATAAAGCACATTCAATTAGGAAAAGAAGAAGTCAAATTGTCCCTATTTGCAGACAACATGATCGTATATTTAGAAGACTCCATCGCCTCAGCCCGAAACCTCCATAAGCTGATAAGCAACCTCGGTTGTAGTAGTTCTAGTAGTTCTCTTGAAGAGATCTTTTACATCCTTTGTTAGTTGTATTCCTAGGTATTTTATTCTCTTTGTAGCAATTGTAAATGGGAGTTCACTCATGATTTGGCTCTCTGTTTGTCTGTTATTGGTGTATAGGAATGCTTGTGATTTCTGCACATTGATTTTGTATCCTGAGACTTTGCCGAAGTTGCTTATCAGCTTACAGAGGTTTTCGGCTGAGGCGATGGAGTCTTCTAAATATACGATCATGTTGTCTGCAAATAGGGACAATTTGACTTCTTTTACTAACTGAATGTGCTTTATTTTTTTTTCTTGCCTAATTGCTCTGGGTAGAACTTCCAATACTATATCTAATAGGGGTGGTGAGAGAGGGCATCCTTGTCTAGCGCCAGATTTCAAAGGGAATGCTTCCAGTTTTTGCCCATTCAGTATGTTATTGGCTGTGGGTTTGTCATAAATAGCTTTAATTATTTTGAGATATGTTCCATTGATACCTATTTTATTGAGAGTTTTTAGCATAAAGGGTCATTGAATTTTGTCAAAGACCTTCTCTGCATCTAATAAGGTAATCATGTGGTTTTTGTCTTTGGTTCTGTTTATGTGGTGAATTATGTTTATACATTTGTGTATGTTGAACCAGCCTTGCATCCCCAGGATGAAGCCTACTTAATCGTAAACACACCATTTTCTTATGCTCATGGATTCTGTGGGATCAGAATTTGAAACAGAAACAACAGGGTCATCTCTTCTCTACTTCATGAGATTGGAGGTTCACCTCCTTGACTCAGCTGACTGGTGGGGTAACATGAACAGCTGGGGACTACAACTCCTGAGGCTGGAGGGTTCACTTCCAAGATGGCTTCATCACTCACATGTCTTAGGCCAGGCTGAAATGGCTATAGGACAAGTTCAGCTGGGCCTGTCCATAAGAAAGGTTACCTCAGTCCTCTCCAGCATATTGGTTTTGGGGTAGTTTGTCTTTTTACATGGCAGCTCAGCACTCCCAGAGCAAGTGTTTCAGAGAACAAGATAGAGTCATTTGGCCTTTTATGATCAAGTCTCAGAAGTTACCTAGTGTCACTTCTGTCATACGGTATGAGTCCAAGTAGCCACAAGCCCACCTAGATTTAAGGAGAGGATCACACCTATCAATGAAAGGAGTGTCCGAGAATTATGGCCATTTTCTTCAACTGCCACAATCCTCTTTCATGGCACCTTTTGTTTATAATGCCTTAACACCTCTTGTAACTGTTCCCTCCTCTCCACATGCCCTGGCATTGCTCTAGTTCAGGGCCTTGTCTTTTCTCACTTGGAGCACTGCAACCATTATTTAAATCGTCTCTCTCCCCCTATTCCTGCCCTGTCTTATCCACTTTGCATAGAGAAGCCAGGGTGAATCTGTAAAAACATAAATTCTTCCTTAAAAATCTGTCAATACCTTCCCACTGCCCTTCTAACAAAGTCTAAACTCATGTATACTGTTGCCAATTTCCCGGCCTCCTCTTTCTTCACCCTCTACCTCATGCTTCACACCCTGTTCACTCTCACTTTGTCTTGATTTTCTTCTCCCAGAGCTCCCCATCTAAGCAAATGGAACTAAAGTGCCATAGAGATGCCATCCATTTCTCTCCAACTCCACCCTACTAGTCCAGGACCCACCATTTCTCATTATGAGCACAGTAGTGGCCTCTAGCTAGTCTCCTTATTTCCATCCTTGCCATCTCACAATTTGTTCTCATCCTGACCCTAAGAGCTCTTATAAAACTTATATTGATATCACATCCACACTTCAAACTTAAATGTTTCAAAACTGAACTCATCATTGGCCCCCAAAACTGCTCTTTCTTTCTGAATTACCTCTTTCATTGAGTCTCCAGTCCAAAACTCTGGACTTCATTCTTAATTTCTACTCTCCCCTTCACAACTCACAATTAGCCACTAAGTTTTTTAAAGCATACAGTATAAAGCATAGTACTTAGAAAAGACAGCCCAGGCGCAAGTTCAGGCTCTGCTATTTACCAGCCATGTAATTGGAAGAAGGTAACTTATCTGAGTACCGATGTTTCTTTCGCAGGGTTGATACGTGTTTTCAAGGAACTAGTTCTTGAAACCCATTTGCATCATGAGTCCCACATAAGAAGATTAATGAATTCCATATAGATTATTCTTCTTATTCAATTGGATTCTCAACCTGGTTTAAGCAAACAGCTAGAAAAGGCATTTATGGAACTCAGAAAATTGAAAATTCATGATTATTAAATAATATTAAAAAATTAATGTTAATTTTGTTAGATGTATAAAGTATATTATTATATGACAAAATATTCTTAAAGAGTTTTAGAGATTCATATGGAAGTATTTATGAGTTAAATATCTGTAATGTATATTATATCCCTCAGGGAAAAATAGATAATTCATATATGGAAAGATATTAATAAATGCTAAATTTAGATGATGGATATTCACTATACCATTCTCATTCTTTTTCTGCATTTGCAAATTTTAAAAATAAGAAGTAAAATAATAAATTTTAATAAATAAGAAGTAAAATAAATACACAAGGAAAATAGTACATCCATTATATGTCTAGAATCATCTACTCTTTATTCTTAATAATCGTTCTCTTTTAGAGGTTGGCCAGTTTTTCCTGTAAAGGCCCAGGTAGTAAATATTTTAAGTTATGTGGGCTATATGGTCTCTGTAACAGCTGCTCAACTCTTCTGTTATAAAGCAAAAGCTACCATTGATAATGCATAAATGAATGGGAATGGCTGTGTTCCAATAAAACCTTATTTACAAAATCAGGTAGTAGGCTAATCAGGACTTAGCCCATGGGCTGGAGTTTGCTGACCCCTGCTCTACTGGAAGCGCTCATTGGCTGTCACCTGGATTACTCTTACAGCCCTCTAACCAATCTCCTTACCTTCAGACTTGTCTTCACTCTAATCCACCCCCCACAGAGCAGCAGTAGCAAAGTTCTCTCTTCCCCCTGCTTATATCCCTGCTGTACTTCCCCATCCCTTCTCACCCTTGCAATCCTTTTCAAGTTCGACTCCCATCATCAATCCCCAACAACCCCTTTCCAACGCACACACATACGCACATGCACATATATACACTCTTTAGATTCTATATAGCCTTTCTGTTTTCAGAAATATTTGTGGGAGATTGGTTCTAGGATGCCTCCTCAGATACCAAAATCCACAAATGCTCAAGTACCTTATATAAAGCAGTGTAGTATTTGTATTTAACCTATACGTTACCTCCCATATACATAAATCATTTCTAGATTACTTATATCTAGTGCAACATAAATGGTCTAGGTCAGGTGTCCCCAAACTTTTTACACAGGGGGCCAGTTCACTGTCCCTCAGACTGTTGGAGGGCCACCACATACTGTGCTCCTCTCACTGACCACCAATGAAAGAGATACCCCTTCCTGAAGTGCAGTGGGGGGCTGGATAAATGGACTCAGGTGGCCACATGTGGCCCGCGGGCCGTAGTTTGGGGACGCCTGGTCTAGGTTATGTTTTTATTTATATTTTATTGTTGTATTATTATTTTTAATATATATGTACATATATAAAAATATATATATATATTTTTAGATACAGGGTCTCTCTCTATTGCCTAGGCTAGAGTACAGTGACACAATCATAGGTCCTTGCAGCCTCAAACTCAAGTGATCCTCTCTCTTCAGCCTCTAAGTAGCTTAGACTACAGGTGCAAGGCACCGTGCCAGCTTCAAGTATTTTTGATCCGTGGTTGAAGTACTCATACCCATGGATATGGAAGGCCAACTGTAGATCTCTCCTGCTGGGAGGGCTCCTCTGCACCTCACTTTTATATTTGAAGGGTTACTTGACCTCCTCCTCCTCTTTCAAGACTCTACTCAATCCTCCCCTCCCATCTGAGAAGCTTCACAATCCTTTCTCCAGAATGCGTATATGCATGCCACACACACCAGAAATAGTCAGGGTTGGGGCTTCTCCTTGATGCTTTCAAAACCTCCAAGTTAGCTCTTTCTCTTGGCACTTGTCATGCTTCCTGCCGTGATGTGATTATTTCTCTGCTTTCTTTGTTGGTTTAGAAGTTCCTTGAGAGCTGGGACTGAATCTTACCCACAATGTTCAATGCAGACCTGATACATAATTAAATGAACATTCTGACTCACTATAAACATGCTCTTTATTAGGAATTTCAAGACACTATGAAGAAAAGTATTTGGACTTCACACAACCTGTAGAAATATAAAAATTATGAATGAATAAACAAATAATTAAACACCAGAACCCAAATACTTCCTCTTGGAAGTGAATTAGACCACCGTTAGGTATAAAGATATAGTGATCTAGACACAACATAGAATAAACAGTGTAGAGGATGGACTGAATTTCAGCTCCCATTCACCACCTTCACCTGGAGCCTTTATGCAGTGAATATCTGCACAAACATATATAGCTGCCCTATTTGTGGCCCAGATCATATGTACAGGTGGGCCAAAACAAACAACAGCCCAATCCTTGTAGAGTCTGGGCAAACAATCCATTGGTACAGCATTCACTCCTCAGCTTGTCTTGTAACAGTGGTCCTCAACAGGAAGTATGCAGTGAGGATGGTATCAGAATCCATGGGCAACTTTTTCAACCTTTTCATCTGGGCTATCATACCCTACCTTCTGCTCTCAAAATTCTGATATACTTCTCTAGGGTGTTCTCATTCTGCAGTATGGCATGCTTTCAAGGGGTAGAACATGTGTGGATGTAGGTTTAACTTGCAATGTTCCATGGGTCATTCTAATAGTCCTCCCATAATCCCACTTCTATCCCCCACATACTCACAACTGCCTAAGAATCAATCAACCATTGGCCCAATCAACAGATGAATGTATTGGTTTGACCATGTTCCCTGCACTTGTAGTTAAACACAATCAAGCCTGACCATTCCTCTGGAAGACATTGCCATATATTACTTAAATGACTAGGCTAGACCTGACTCATGAATTCAAACACAAGTTGTTATTTTGGTTCATGCCTTGGTCCATTTTTGGTTTTTGTTGTTCTTTTTTTTTCTTGGTTTTTGTCTTTTGTTTTTGAGATGGAGCCTTGCTCTGTCATCCAGGCTGGAGTGCAATGGCACAATCTCAGCTCACTGCAACCTCCACTTCCCAGATTCAAACCATTCTTCTGCCTCAGCCTCCAGCATAGCTTGGTTCAGTTTTTAACCTCAGTTATTTAAGCAAGAATATCTCAGTGTGAACATGTGGAGTTGTAAGTTTTATCTCAGGGAAGTATTCATCCATGCCACTGGGAATTTAAACCATTTTATTTATAGGAAAGAATACATTGGAGATATTTTTGACACATCATCCTTAGATTTCTTGATGAGCTATAATTGAAATATAGCTCTTCAACAAGAAATCTAATGATGGTGTGGCAAATATTCAACCATCATTTCTTCAACACTTATTATGTGTAAGGCCTTATGCTGGTAACTGTAAGGAACATAAATGCAAAAAAAAAAAAAAAGAAAAATCAGTATTATTCTCTCAAGGAACTCCAAGACTGAATAAATCAAGTGAAAAGATAATTCAAAGTTTACAGGGCTTATCAACCAGAAGATATCCTCCTCCCAAGAAAGGCTTTTAGGATATTGGAAATGAAGGTGTTTGTTGCTGATGCCATTTGTTGTCATTACAAAGAAAAATATTTCAAATTTATAACGTAAGCTATTTGAAATAGTTGAGCCACATGATGAGGCAGGATATTTAGTTTAGGATAAGGACTTTGAAATGACACTGTTTACCCTTCCGGTGTCATTTCTACATGACAATTTTAACATAGTGTTTAGAAGGTCACAGACCTTTCCTCTTTACATCAGAATCACCAGGGGTGATGAGAGGTTTTGTATATAGTGGATGAAAGGAAGCCAAGATTAAAAGATTAAGATGCACAGATATGTTAAGTGTCTTATTTGGCTAAGGCTGCTATAACAAAAATAGCATAGACTGGGTGGCTTAAACATCAACATTTATTTCTCACAGTTCTGGAAACTGGGCAGTCCAAGATCAAGGTGCTGGCAGATTTGGTGTCTGGTGAGGGCCTTCCAAGTTCATATTTGACTATCTTCTTGCTGTGTCCTTGTATGGTGGAAAGCAAAGAGTGAGAGCAAGCTCTCATGTCTCTTCTTATAATCTCATTCATGAGGGCTTCATCCTCATTACTTAATATCTCTCAAAGGCCCTACTTCTAGTTACCATCATATTGTGGGTTAGGATTTCAACATACACATTTTAGGGAGACATGAACCTTCAGTTCATAAAAGTAAGTGCTTAAGAAACATTATATGAATTGAGGTGCTATGATAGCTTTCTGAGTTCAAAAGAGGGAAAGATCACATATGGTTAGGAATCCCAAGAGATGAATGAGGTTTGAGATAGGCTCTAAAGGATGTAAAAAAATTCATCAGTGGATGGTGAAAGGATTCAAAATAAAAATAACAGCAGAGGTAAAAACCTAGAGGTGTGCTACGGTTTGAATGTATGTGTCCCTCCAAAATTTATATGTTGAACCTTAAACCCCAATGTCGTCATATTAAGAGGTGGAGCCTTTAGAAAGTAATTCAGTCATGAGGGCAGAGACCTCATGAATAGGATTAGCAACCTTATAAAAGGGCTACAGGGAACTAACTAGTCCTACTTTGCCCTTCTGCTTTTCAGCTATGTGAAGACACAACTTTTTTCCCCTCTTGACTTTCTGTTCCTTGTACCTTGTGAGAACACAGTGTTTGAGGATGCAGTGTTCAAGTTGTCATCTTAGACGCAGAGATGGGGTCCTCACCAGAAACCAAACCTGCTGGCCCTTTGATCTTGGACTTTCCAGACTCTAGATCTGGGAGATGATGCATTTCTGTTGTTCATAAATTGCCCAGTCTGAAGTATTTTGTCACAGCATCACAAATGGGCTAGCACAAAGTGGAAAAGTACAGGTAACAATGTTCAGGACAAGACAATAAATTATTGTGTTTAGAATGAAGGCTTTGTGTAGTATATAATGGGATGTCAGGAGGAAAGGAAAGTCAGCCTTACCCTTGACTCCCAGGGGATAATTTTCATCAGACATTGTTCTAGGCATGACCATTGCCTTGTTTCAATCTTACTTAAGTAACTTTTGGATTAAAAGGAAACATGTTTACATCATCAGGCCACACAGATTTCTCAAGATTTTTTCCACTTGGCATAAAACTGATATTGATATTGATGTCAAAATTAAGTGATGCTGTAAAATCCTGGTTTGGAGCAGATTGCCTGAATTTGAATTGCAGCTTCTCCTTCTACTAGTGACTTTAGACCCATGAGTCAGTGTTATGGGTTGAGATGCACCCTCTTCCCAATTCATATTTTGAAATTGTAACCCCCAGTACCTTGGAGTGTGACTTTATTTGGACTTGGGATATTTACAGAGATAATCAAGCTAAAGTTACAGTGAGCGCTAATCCAATCTAAGTGATATCCTCATAGAAAGGAGAAATTTGGGGACAGAGACAGATATGCATGGAGGGAAGACAACGTGAAGAGATATAGGAAAAGGATGGCTATCTACAAGCCAAGGAGAGAGGCCTGAAACAGACCCTTTCCTCATAGCTTTGTGGAGAAACCTACTCTGCCAATCCCTTGATCACAGACTTTGAGACTGCAAGACTGTGAGATAATGAATTCTCATTGTGTAGCCCACCCGGTTTCTGGTACTTTGTTACAATAGCCCTTCAAACTGAAACACCTAAACTCTCAGGCTTAAGCTTCCTCATCTGTAAAATGACTATAATAGTAGCTGCCTTATACAGTAGTTGTGATGAATAAAAGACTTAAGACATATAAAGTGCTTAAAGTAGTGTTTACACTATAAGTAAGTGTGTGCTATTAATGTTAAAGACTTTTTTTCTTGTCAAACCATTTATCTTTCTATCTTCCAGTAACTTCTTTATGTATATCTTTATGAGGAAGGCTTAGACATTTGCCCTTTACTTTCAACTAGGTCCTCTTAGCTTGCCATCACTATCCCATTTTATTAAGGTTGTTTCCCATATAAGTTTTTTATTCTTTGTCATCCAATCAGACTGCTTCTCAATGCGAACATATATCTTTTATTAAACATAATATCTTCTTTAATTCATGTTGCCTGAACTCCTGTGACCCTATCAAATAGATTTCCCACAAGTTTCTTATCTCAGTATTTCTTTTAAAGATGCACTCTCAAGAACATACCTACTTTCAATTTCTCCCTGCCAATAGCAAAACAATATCAACTGGCAGAGATAATTACCCACCTGTGAAAGAAATGTTATTTCTTTCTTCTGCAGTACAGAGCAATAGAAATGTCACTCTGGCTCAGGTTGTATTAAGAAGCTTTGTGTCACATGACATAGTGCAAACTGACACATGCTGTGCTCCTGGATTAGATATGGGGTCGCAAATCTGGAGAAACACTTTTGTACAGAAGCAAGCACTAGTGGCTGTAAGTAACAAACATGCTATTTATGTTTTTTTTCTTCTGTGGTCTTTATTTTTGCTGTGTTCAGACAATAAGGGTATTGAAATTAATTATGTCGTTTAACCCACATCGCTAGTGTTAATTTTCAACTATATTGAATACTTTGTTTCCTGCATTTGCATGAGAGTAGGGGAAGGGCCTGTACATCCCCACAGCTGAGAGACTGATATCTGGGAATTGTATCCTGTTTTTGCTACTGACTCCCATATGACTTGAGGGGAGTTCTTTTCTCTCTCCAGGCCTCAGTTTCTCCACTTGCAAAATTAGAATGTGAGACTATATGATCTCAGTTTCACCCAGCTCTAAAATGTGAAGATATTCTCAAGCTCTATGATAACACAACATAGGATTCAGTAAGGGCAGTTAACTCTGGTTTTCCCCCTGGCATTGTACCTTTCTATCTGAAGTCTTTACTACTTGTATTTTTGATTCTGCTTTAGCTTCCTATGACACTTTACTGGCAACATCAGAATTAGAGGGCTAAATATTCTGTCCTGGTCCCAGTGATTACATAATGAACACAAAAACATCACCAGAAAGTTATTTGACAATGTAAACGATGTTCACATTCAACACAGGGCTTCAGAAAGGTGCTGATGTGAAGGACCAAAGACAAATTACAAATAATTGATTGAGGTTTTCATGTGTGTGATGAACAACCCTCATTTTCAATTATATGTGAAAAGTAATTATCCTCCATTTTTCTAGTAGGCAACGAAAATGGTCTTATAGATGTTATATGTAAATGTGAGCACTTGAAAACAGTCATCTGTAATGAGATAGAATTTGACTGGCAGGAAAGAGAACAAAGGGGAAGAAGACATCTGAGGGTCAGAAAGATGCCTCTAGCGTGAAAGTATGAATGTTTCTTCCTCAGCTTTATATTGCCTTCTCACCGTCATCCCATAGGGACTGAACAGAAATGTTTCCCATACAGTGAGAGGCACTTTTTTTTGAGACAGAGTTTCACTCTTGTTGCCCAGACTGGAGTGCAATGATGCAATCTCGGCTCACCACAGCCTGCACCTCCTGGGTTCAAGCAATTCTCCTGCCTCAGCCTCCTGAGTAGCTGGGATTAGAGGCATACACCACCACACCACGCTAATTTTGTATTTTTAGTAGAGACGGGATTTCTCCATGTTGGTCAAGCTGATCTCGAACTCCTGATCTCAGGTGATCTGCCCCCCTCAGCCTCCCAAAGTGTTGGAATTACAGGCGTAAGCCACCACACCTGGCAGAGAGGCACGTTTTAATGTATCTGATTAGGAAAGAGGAGTGTCTGAAAGGATTAAGCTCTGTCCGGAAAGTCATGTGGGAAAAGAAGTCATGGAACTTGTCCCAGGTTGGGCACAAGCTAAAGAGTGTGGGATTTAGGAAAGAAAGTGACCAGCATGGGTGCAGCATGCAGGGTGCAGAAGGAGGTGGGTTAAGGAAGTAGGGCAGGTAGATGACTATGGAGAAAGTCATTAGAAAAGATCTGGCTTCTTCTTTCTACTAGTAGCTGAGGAATATAGAAATCGAGAAGTCAAATTTTTAGAAATCCAACCATAGAAATTGGACTCTAATATCACAGATTGGAAAATTACAAATATATCCATCTATATTGTATTTGGGTTTGACAACGGTCACCATACCCTTAAGTATGGTTTGTTCTGTAAACAGCTGGAGAGACATAAGGGATATTGACCACTAGGGGTGAGTGGCATTCAGCATAACAAAAGGACAGGAGCATCTCCCAATTTTCTACTAAAGAGGAAAACTCCTTTAATCTAAAAATCCCAAGTCTAAGGGCCAGGGACTTTGGAAGAAATACTCATCATGCATTATATGCAGACACTATATATAATGTGCCTCACAGACATATACATCGCTATTTGCCACTGTTTTTCATTTCTCGGATTAATGTCTATCCCTTTGCAAGCCATAAAACAAAATTCCAGCTAAAAGCACTCTTGATTTATGGCTATATTTAGTTGTTTTATACTTTACCAATCACCAGATCATCTGACATTTCTAAAATAAGAACTTCATTCTGAAAGTGTTTAGGAACTCTGCTTTTATGTCTTAGGTAGTGGCAATGGACAAGTTTAGCAGAAAATGCCCTGGTAAATGATTGATTTAATGCATTGGCTGCAATGTTTTTGACAAATTCAGAAAAGTTTAGGGATACTGGTAGGTAGAATTTCTTGGAGAGCCTATTTTTTTTTTTTCTGGGATGATGGATGTGATGAACTTTGGAAGGCCTGGTATCTCTAGAGTCAGGCAGAGAAGGTAAAAAGGGCTGAGAGACTTTAGAGCTGTTTGCCTTGCCATGGGCAGCAGATTGGAGAGTAGACAGGAGCAAATACCAAGAACAAAGTCTCTCCCATTTAGAGAGCATTAAGATACACAAAAGAGTCATGTCCTATCAGTTCTCATCTTTTGGAATTCATGGAGGCAACCTTGTCACAGAAGCCTGGCTTTTATGTCTTTTGAAAACTTTGCATATTTCCCATGCTTTCTGAAGGAAAGTTATTACGTATATACTTTTAAAGATCCATATACACATAGTACTTGGGTCTCTGACATGAATGAGGATACTTGAAATATGTTACATAAATTCTCTCTTACATCCTCCCTACCTCCACTTATCCTCTTAGTGAACAGATGAACTTCTTTGTGCAAGTTCCTGATAAGGTAGCAATATACCAAATGAGTGGTGCTGTAATCACTGTTTTGAAGAATTTGTTGAGATGCGGTTGTGAGAGAGCCCAGAATGTAGGCATTATGTAGACTTGAGAAAACACTGCCCAGTCCACTAATGTTAAAGGAGCCCAGGTACTGCCTAATAACTGAGTGAATTTGTTACTGCTTCACACCAAAAAATTGACCTGTTGTCAGAGCAATGAAAAAGAATAGTGATTTTATTTTTGCAAAAATTTACTTTCAAAAGTAAAAGAAAAGTTAGGCTCTTTGATAACTCCATCAATGGGTAGAGTAGAGAAACTTGAATAATCCAAGAATGACTTGACTGAATAGGCAATGATATAACTTGAAGGACATGTTCATTTAGGAGAAATATTAAAAAGAAGTAAAACCTTGCCTCCCAACCCATGGTCCACAAGATAGCAGATGAGAAATAATGATAATTACAAAGAAGATCAAGAAAAGTAAGCTGTAGAAAATTATTTTTCATATCTAAATCCTTCTGGAAAGTCCAGAATAGATGTTAACTACATAACCTTTCCAGGTTCTGCAAGCATTTGGTCACTTTGACCTTTTTGACCACTCTCCACGATTATTAAACATTATTACTGCATTTGCCAGAGATTCCTTGCTTTTAAAGATTTCATTTTAAAAGCTGAAGTACACAAGTGTTTATTTTCTATAATACAGCATGTTCTAATGGTGCTCTTTAGCTAATGCTGCAGCCACCTCATGCCCAGTTTCCATTATGAATCATTATTTTAAGACGTCTAACTTGGCTACAGAAAATTGCTCTATTAAGACACCTGAACAGCAAGTTCTCACATGAGCAAGGAAATTTTAAGATGATAAAATGTTTTTCAAAAGATAATAAATACTCTTTAATAGCCTAGACTACCACTCTGAGCTCTTAAAAGTTGAAAATGAGTTGTTGAAGTTTTGCTGTTGGTTTTTTCCCTGTTTTTTGGAGGAAATAAAGACAACCTATCATGCCTCCATCTATAGCAGGCTTCTTTCTAACTTATTTGCCCTTATAAGTCAGGCTATAAAGAGGTGAGAATCAGCTCCAGATTTGTTGCACCTTCCTTTTATAGTCATGAATATTGCTATTTTCATTGGCTTAAGGGTAAAAAAAAGTGCAGAACTTCTTGTAGTCATTAAAATAGCATTGTTCAAAGATGGTTTTGTTAATGCTCCTTTCTTAAAAATTTTACCCTTGGGGCATAGGCACTAAGTGTGGTGAAAAAGAGCTTGAGATTTGTAGTGAAATAGCACAACATTAAAATCCTAGCTCCACGAAGTTTTGTGGCCCTTACTAAGTCATTGAAGGACCTTGAGTCTCAGTTTTCCCAGGCTTAAAATAAAAACTGTAAGAATTGTTAAGGGTTAGGCCAGGCGCGGCAGCTCATACTTGTAATCCCAGCACTTTGGGAGCCCAAGGAGGATAAATCACCTGAGGTCGGAAGTTCGAGACCACCATGACCAACATGGAGAAATCCCATCTCTACTAAAAAGACAAAATTAGCTGAGTGTGGTGGTGCATGCCTCCTATAATCCCAGCTACTCGGGAGGCTGAGGCAGGAGAATCACTTGAACCTAGAAGGCAGAGGTTGTGGTGAGCCGAGATTGCACTATTGCACTCCAGCCTGGGCAACAAGAGCAAAGGTCCGTCTCAAAAGAAAAAAAAAAAAAAAAAAAAGAATCGTAAGGGTTAAATGAGATAAGGTACACAAAATAATTTAAACACAGTGTCAGGTGACTAGTAGGTGCACAATAAGTACTAGCAAAAGTGCTGGTGGTGGTAGTGATTTCTTTCCATGTGAATATAGGGGACGAAAACTATATTCCTACTCTTTCTGGTTCTTGGCTAGATCTCTGTAATAAAAGACTGAGTAACAAAAGAAGAACATACCAATATGTTTAATATAAGTTTTACCTAATATAAGAGCTTTCATAAGGAAGTGAAAACCTAAGGAGAAAGTTAAATCTGTGTATTTTAATGCTGGGTTTGATGAAGAGTAGAGAGTCATGGAAAAATGTGACCTGACAGAAAGAGGTATGAACTAACAGTAGTAAACTTAGGAAAATTTAGCAAGGCCTGTTCATGCAGATTATTCTCTGTGTCCCTCTGTCTTGGGAGAAAAGTATGTTCCTTTCCTCTGAGTATAGAAGGGCACTTATCACAGGAGGGTTTTATGACCTGCTTCAGGGGAAGGTCAGAGAGTCCTAATTCCACCCGCCATTTCTCAAATTCCTTCAGCTTAAAATATTCAACACACCAAGATGCCATATTCTGCGGTAGCATGTTCTAAACTCATTAGGAATAAAACTATATTATCTCATCTGGGCCAAAGAAATAGGTATGATGTGTAAATCCATGCAAGGCCACGCTCTTATTAATCTCATTCCATGAACCGCAGTTAAATATTGGGGAACACAAACATGCCCACACACAATTAAACTTCCATCCTTCTGAGATCCAGAGACCACTCAGTCAAGAACGGTTTCTGAAAATGGAAAAGGAAAGAAAGAAAGAACAGTCGATGTGAAAAATAACCTGACTTTTTTGCCAGTCTCCTGTGCTAATACTAATTAAAAGTAAATTCACCCAGCGCCCACAGGAAAGCCTCCAAATAAGCATCAGAAAAGTTCTGATAGCCTTAAGATATTATGAGAATAAACCTCACAAGATAAAGCTTTTGAAAACCACCCCCACTATAAATGCGATTCCAATCTCTATAGCCGGAAATAAGAGGAATTTCCTAACTTGTGTGACCCAGGCTTAACTGACAGGGGATGAGATCGCATATATCACTATTGTCCTGAAACACCGTGGCACAGAGAATAAGCTAATGATATGTTCCTGACTTAATCCAACCAAATGTCTTGGGGTTAAGGTATATTCTTGTCATCCTGTGGATGTGTTGATATAGTTCACCATGTATTCCATGCTTAACACAATCCATCCCATTTAGCCAGCAACACTAAAATAATGCATTCTTGACAGTGACTTGGTTTGGGGTGTTGCATTTGCAAGCAAAACACACTCTACTTCCTCAATATTGCCTGCTTTGGTAGAGGCCCTTACAGCTGACAACACAACAGAGAACTTCATAAAGAAAGTCTCATGATAGCTGTTATTTATTATGCAAATGCTGCCTGCCATGGCAACATTGCATCTAGGAGTTTGCTTTATTTGTAGTAGGACATGGCCTGCATATTCAAATGAAGGCAGCCGTACATTATGCCTACACATTACAAAGATTCTGTTTTCCTTGACACTTACAGGAGAACAAACTGCAATTAATATAGCCTGTTTAAGCAGACAGCACCCAATTAGTTATCATCCATTTTCAGATTGGGATGCTAGACAAAAAACATGGAGCTGGGCTCCTTATTCAAAAGGAAAATACATCCAAACTACAGGTTTTCAAAGACACATTTAACTCACAATGGCAAGGATACTCACTTAGTCTTTAATGTGAAATGGAGTGTTAATTTTTCTCTGTCACCTCTTAATTGCTTCCTTATTATACTGTTCAAGCAGTTAATTGCTAGACTGAGTGAAAGAGTGTTTTCAGGGAAAAGGAAATGCCACAGCATGAAAGAAAAAAAAAAATAGAAGCAGTTCACTAGCGTAATTGGGTCTGATATAACATCAGTTTATGGTATTCCTTTTAATGGTATCTACAAAAATAAATAGGCAAAGGCAAATTGTGATTGGGAAAGTAGAGAAAGATTAAGCCAGTTGGCATGCCTGCATGCGACTTGTGTCACTGTCATTTACCAAGCAAGCAAGTGAACTCTTCTATGCCATCCACACTTTGCCGAGATGCAAGTTGCCTTCCCTACATGTGGGGCAGACATGAATATCTCCACAAGCCAGATATTCCTAGTGCAGAAGCTGGTTCCAGGGAACCATATAGATACTTGCTTGTCACCTTCCCTGGGTTAATGTTCACAGAATAAATGAAGTGTAAATGAAGGCAAAAAGTCATTATATTCTATGCCCCTAACTACTTTGGAGCTCCCCTTACAATCCCATTTGGCCCTTAGAGAGAAATTTGTCCTTCCTTTAACTATCATCAAAAATGAGAATTGACACTGTCAGAGCTTTATTGTGCTTCTTCAGCGAAGACATGGATTGTAAGAATAAAAGACAAGAATACAGACATTTATCCAAGCAACAAAACATAGATCACCAGCTTTAATGAGGATGTTTGCATGCTAGTGTTAGAGAATTCATAATAAGTATTATTTTCTACATCCTCTAATTTTATTAGAGCATAGCAATTATTAATGAAAAAAGACAGTAAAGAAAACATTTGCTTTAACAGTGAGGTTGGAAGAAAGATTTTCATTTGCATTGCATTTTAATTATGATCAAAAGAAATAACTTTGTTCAATCTTAAATTTAACTTCCCAATGAAAAATAGAAAAAACCATTTACTGAAAAAACCATTTACATACAGTAAAAAACCATTTACTGAATTGTATTCATTAGTACTGTGCAATGATTAACTCATTAGCATCACTCTATCTACTGTTCCTGTTTATCAACTGTTTACTGATATCTGCTGATCTACCTGGTTTTTTTCTCCTGAAAGAGGAGTGGGAGGTGGGGAAGTGACTGAGGGTGGATTCCTTCTATGACTGAAAAAATAATATGACGTTTTTCCAATGCTCTACTTTCAAAGATGCAGAAGATAAATTCAATCTCTTTTTTTTTTTTTTTTTTTTTGAGACGGAGTTTTGCTCTTATTACCCAGGCTGGAGTGCAATGGCGTGATCTCGGCTCACCGCAACCTCCGCCTCCTGGGTTCAGGCAATTCTCCTGCCTCAGCCTCCTGAGTAGCTGGGATTACAAGCATGCGCCACCATGCCCAGCTAATTTTTTGTATTTTTAATAGAGACGGGGTTTCACCATGTTGACCAGGATGGTCTCTATATCTTGACCTTGTGATCCACCCGCCTCAGCCTCCCAAAGTGCTGGGATTACAGGCGTGAGCCACCGTGCCCAGCGAGAAATTCAATCTTGAAGTGGAAAATACTCAGTGATAAAGTATGGAACAATTAAGCAGGTAAATAAAATATTTAATACAAACATCACAAAGGAAATTTTCTAGCCATTGCACTCTTCTGCATGTTACTGCAGGACAAACATTCTAAAGCAGTGGTTCTTTAATTAGGCTCCATTCATGGAAATCAGGGGTCCATCAACATCCAAAAACATTGCAGAAGAATTCTGTGTATATACGAGTCTCTAAATTTTTCTTGGAGAGGATCCATCACATTTGTGTTTTCTATGCTGCATAACAAATTACCACAAATATAATGGCTTAAAACAACACATGCATTTATTATCTCACAGTTTATGTGGGTCAGTGACTCCATGCATAGCTTGGCAATGTTCTCTGTGAAGTTGCCATCAAGATGTGAGCCAGGACTCTGTTCTCATCTTCAGGCTCGACTGGGATCCGCTTCCAAGTTCACCCTGGTTGTTGGCAGAATTATTTTCCTTGTGGTTGTAGCATTCATGCCAGCTTGGTTCATCAAAACCAACCAGGAAAGCAAGACCTTAGAGTGAGCCTGCTAGCAAGAGAAAGTCTTAAATAAGGTAACATAATCATTGAAGTGACAGCTCAGAGCCTTTGCTGTGTTCTATTGGTTATAAGCAAGCCAAATGTCCTGCCTACACTTAAAAGAAGAAGATTATACAAGGGTGTGAACACCAAAAGGTGGGGGTTATGGAGATCACTTTAACTTTCATCACATGTTCTAATGAATTTGTGATTTTTAAAAAATATATATTACAAGTCACTGCTCCAGTCTACCAAGTACGAGTGTATTCATTATCTATCACTGAGTAACAAATTAGCACAAAACATAGTGGCTTAAAGCAATAATAATCACTTATCTTTCAGGATTTCTGTGACTCAGGAATCTAAACAAGGCACAGTGAAGATGGCTTGTATCTGTTCTACCATGTCTGGGGTCACAAGTGGAAGACTCAATGACTGAGAGCAGGAATCATCTGAAGGTTCATTCACTCATATGCTTATGATTAATGATGGGTGTCAGCTAGGGGCCTTGATTCCTCTATACATGTTTCTTCATGTGTTTTTTCATTGGAAATTTTGGCTTTTTTCACAGTACAGTGGCTGAGAGAGAAAGAGAAACCATATCATCTTTTCTGACCTAGCCAGAATTCACATAGCTTCATTTCTACTGTATTTTACTGGTGAAGGCAGTTAAAAAGATTCACTCTATTTCAAGATGAAAGAACAGAGACTGTACCTCTCAATGGCCAAAAATATGCAATAAATATGTGGATAGGACTATCCTGCAAAATACAATCTGACACAACACATTGAGGTAGGCATTCAACAAATGTTCACTTGCTCTACAAATATTTACTGGGCTCCTATACTTTCCATAGGTCACTACTGTGTTGAGGCACCATAATTCAGAGTTACAGTAGTCCAATTGAATTGTCCCTTGTAACTTGCCAAACAAATCTATCCTCAAAAAACAACTTCCTGAAAAAATGCAAATGTTGTTCTCATTAAATCATCTCACCATCTTAGAGATAAACCGTATCCACCAAAGCCTCCTCTGCCTAACCCTGTGACTTAAAGAATCCCAGAGGGAGTTAGAGGCCACAATGAGCCATGATTGTGCCACTGCTCTCCAGCCTGGGTGACAGAGTGAGATTCTGTCTCAAAAAAGAAAAACAAGGGGAAAAAAAACATCCTGGAGAAAACCCAACACTAAATAAATAGAAATTCTTGACTTATAACTAAATTCCCAGTACTGCACAGATGCAGAAAGGCCTGTACTTTCTCAGGACCTTTTATCTTTAACAGACTCTCCAATTTCATAAATAAATTCTTTCCATATTATAGTATAAATGTTCAATAAAGGGTCCCTCTGTATTTTGTAGTTACATCAAACTAACCATATGATTCATTTACTTGTCCATTTATTTGTTTATTCAACATGTGTTTACTAAATAACTACTATTATACATGCCAGGGGCATTGGGATTAAATGATGCACAAGGTAGACGTTGTTCCAGCCCTCAGTAAGCTCTCAGCCCAGTGGAGAAAAGTAAAAACTAAACAAGCAATTACATTACACTGTGATAAGTGCTATGGTAAGGAAAATACAGAGTGCTATGGATTTAGGGCAGGAAATCCTTACTAAAGGAAATGACAGTTGTCTGCAAATCCAAACCATACATTCTGTAAAGGGATGTACTCCTTACAATAAAATATAAGCACTTAATGGATGTTTAATAAAGCCTTGGTTAGTAGATTGAACATTATCATTCTTCTAAAACCTTCAACAGTCCACAAATATCTTAATAGGACATTTGGAGCATTCTGTGATTTGCCGTTGCTCCTCTTTTCGAGCCCCATCCATCACCATGCTCTTCCAGTCACACCGCACTCTCACCATTCCCAAAACATGGCATACACCTTAACACTGCTACAGCCTGTGTGATGTTATTGTAGCCTGGATTCCCTTCCTACTGTGTGTTTGTGTGTGTGTGTGTATACATGTATGTATGCGTTTGTGTGTTACCTGTCCTATCTTACTAATTCAAATGTTATATTCTACAGGAAGCCTTTCTTGACCAATTTTACCAAAGGGGAGTTAATTGCATCTTTCCCTTGGTGCTCACAGTATGTAGATTATACCACTTGTTTTACTTTGTCTGGCATAATTACTTCTGTATGTATCTGTCCCCTCTCTTATTTATTCATTCATTTGTTATCAAGAATCAATTAAGTATAAGATACATATTCTATATATTAAGCTAGATATTAGGGATGCAATGTAGAAAAAATTAACAAGGTTTCTGCCCTCAGAAAACTATCCTGCTGAGTGTGGTGGCTCATGCCTGTAATCCCAGCACTTTCGGAGGCCAAGGAGGGCAGATCCTGAGGTCAGGAGATAGAGACCATCCTGGCTAACACAGTGAAATCCCATCGCTACTAAAACTACAAAAAAATTAGCCAGGCCTGGTGGCATGCACCTGTAGTCCCAGCTACTCGGTAGGCTTAGGCAGGAGAATCGCTTGAACCCAGGTGGCAGAGGTTGCAGTGAGCCAAGATCATGCCACTGCACTCCAACCTGGGTGACAGAAAGGAAACTATCCCACTGCTCTTAGCACAATAACTCATCCATTGTTGATGTCTAATGTATATTGAATAAATGAAAGGATGATTGAATTGATATGATGATGAATTGGTTATATCTGCCTTTATATACAACAGAAAGTCTGATTTGAAGTTAAGAATCTATGCTATTGTTTAGATGTATCAAATTCCCCAAAAACAAATGAGCCCAAGATGGGTTATTTCAAAGGTTCTGGTTATTAACATTTTAATGAAATAGTTCCACTGTTCCACATAAGTCAAAAAATACTACATTACTAATATGATCAGTTCAATTTACCCTAGCAAGTGATAGCTATAGGTACCATGCCTAGACTGCAGTTTTTCTAGACAAGTAGCATTGTTCAGATACATATCTTGAAAACATATCAGTGCAGGATGAGATTCCATGAACTTCCCATTGATTTTCTTCATTTCAGGTAAGTCCATAGACCATTTGCCTTATTGTGCATTTCATACCACCTTCATTTTCGCAACGAATTGTTCTTGAGTGCCTACTATATGGCATGCACTGTATTAAGCACAACTTTAAATAAACTGCTTCCAGAGACTGACGAGGAAAAGCAACAAATTTATTCCAATCAAACTCACTGAGAGACAAGAGAAATAGAAAGGGTGTTTTTCTTACCCTTTCCCCAAATAATTGAAGAATCAGTCTTGTTAGGTAGTAAAATGCCTCTCTTAGTCCTCCCTCTTTCTAGATTAGCTTTGACCTGTATGTATGTTGTTCCTGCTAAATGGGTCAAACAGGATAGGAAAGTTAATCAGCAAGCACGTGCAAGACAAGATCACTCTGAAATGAAAGCCTTCCTTCCATATGCCATACTATTATGTCTTGCCACTGCCCCCACACCGCAACCCCCCACACATACTCCTGAATTTAACACCTTAAAAAGATTATCTGTGATTCCATTGACAAATAGTATTCTTCTGCTTTTTAGATATTGAAGTCACTATGCACTTCAGACATCAAAGGAAGTGTGACAGTGGCAACTAATAGATATCCCATTATGTTAGGCAGGCACATTGCCCCAAAGCACACTGTCATTTCAGATCTCTTTCAAGTCTTATCCTGACCCCTAATCAGGGTATTTAAAGCTAACAATTCCTTTAATTATTTCAGTTCTGATTATCATATCCAAACCAACCAGCTATTAAGAGTTTGACACTTTGCTCATAGGAAAGGTGTCCTCTGAGCAGGTTCTGAGTCACTATGCAAAGCATTGATAATGCAACAAGTCACCCATTCTATCAGTTGTTCTTTCAGTTAGTTGGTTGAATACAGCTCTTTTATAAACAAAGAGAATAATCAGTGATATTTACAGTGCCATTAGCTGACAGGTTGAAATCCTGTCGTGCATTCTGTGGGTTCCCAAAGCTTGCAGGAGTTTCTAAGTTCTTAGAAAATGTGCCTCCATAGTCATATTGGCTTAATAAACTAATAAATACCATCTGAATCTCTTCGTGGCATTTTCTGGCTACAACACGAAAAGGCTAGCTGAATACAAAAGCACAAGAAAAATGTGTGGCTGTAGAAGTTAGTATTTGAAAGAAAAAGAAATTCTGGATTATTGGCTATTAACCTACACTTGAAATGGAGAAAGAAATACATAGTCCCAGGGTTTCCTAATACATTTTCACTGTTCCAGAGACGAATTTTACTATGACTCACTTCCAACCAACCACTAATTGTGTTTGTCTTGTTTGCCAAAGAGACTAGACTATCAACATTACTAAGAGGCATCTAAGGATATCATTTTTTTTTCACAGTGTACAGCCAATTTATACTGCTATAGAGAAGAGCTAGAATAATGACACCAATGCTTGGAGCACACCACCCCACCAATATTTCATGTTGGATATCAGAAGGTTAGTTCCACAAATTCATACTTCTATTCCCTTCTTAAAGTCAGCTCACTCCATCAAAAAAGTCTGAAACATGTCTTCTTCTATATATTGTTGTAAACCCCTTTGAGGGCAGTTGTCGCATTCATTCCAGTGTCCTCTGCCTGTGTAGCATCGGCTAGTGTGTTGCTTTTCAAGTGATAACTGCTTATCATGATCCCTGCTTCTGATGGTGCTACTGACTCCCATCAGGACATGAACTTTGGACTGTGTTTTCTAATGTAGGTTGTTGTTTTTTTTCCAAAATATATGTGTTTTCTTATTAAGAACATGTGGTTTGGCAAATGGCATGCTGATGGGTTTGAGTTAGTTATGTAATCTGCAGTCAGGAGAAATAGCTTGTCTTCAGTCTTCAGTTCAAAAGATTACTCTCACATTCCAAAATGCTTCAAGTCTAGAACCCACATTGGATTCCCATTTGTAAATGAAAACAGAGAGTACAAATGAACAAAATGCCTCTTTCCAGAACACTGATGATAGGTAGAAGGAAGCGGAGGGACAATTTAAAAATAAACATCCAGACTCTAGATAAACTGATATTTACTGTCTTTCTAAACTTCATCAGCATTCCCTGAAACTAATCACTCTTCCTTTTAATCCATGTTTTTTCACCTTCAGTCTTCAGATGAGACCTCTGACAAGTTTTTAAATCACCCTTCTATCAGCATAATCTTAATAATTCTAATAGCACAAGATTGATTTGAATATGTGGAACTTTCAAATCACTATATATACCCTCTTCAACACTGAATGTGCTCTTAATGTAATACGTATACCATGGATTTCTTCTATACTCCATTCTGTATAACTATCGCTCATACTGTCCTACATTTGAAATAAAGAATGATATTTTATGTAGTTGGTGCAATTTGACAGTACAAATTACTAAGTATAGGAGATAATTAAATTGAACAATCTGATGTCTGAGTTCTACACAAATCCATTTTTATTAAGCTACACATCGATTCCCACTTCTGTGTTAACTTCTTTACCTAATTCTCTCTTCTTTTTTGTTAACTTCCAATTCTCTTTTGTCTAAGCATACAATGTCCCATATAGCCTTGAAATCAATTTAGCAGACAGTCCTTTTGTACAATTTTATAATCTGCAACATTTGCATTTCTATTCCTCCCTTTAATTCACAGAGAACAGCACATCTCCTTCAGAGAAGACTGAAAACTGAAGCTGCAAAAATATTAAAATATTCTCCAACATGGAAAAATGATTTAAAACATCAGTTCATACAAACATAAATGATCCATTTTTGTTGCTAGCTTCTAAAGGCTTCATTTTAATAATACGTAGAAGGTCCTCATTATACCACAAAAAAGTCAAGGGAGACAATTTTCCTTGTCAGCCCATAAATTTATGCACTTTCTCATAGAGTTGGAAATTGTTACTAATATAATCTTTCTCTGAGATTCCATCCCTGTATACTTTATTTGAGGTCTGCTGTCACCAACTCAAATCTAGATTGTTATAGGAACCAATATAAAAGCAAACAGAAATCATCAAAAAGGGAGGGCTATGATTGTTTTCCCACCACAAGTCAAAGTTACTTTCTCTATTTAATACTTAGAACTACTACAGCAATAAACATTTTTAAAATGTTCTTTTAATAGGCTGTTTTTTTAAAATCTTTCATAAGTGATTAGATGAAATAATATAGAATAAATGCAAATTATCAGTAATAATAAGAAATTTAGGAAAGGATAGGAGGCACAAATAGTGAAAAAGTAAATGGTAGAAGTTCAGGATCAATATTAGTACTTTAATATTTTTATAAATGAGTATTGATTATATGAATTATGTATCAATTTGTTCCTGAAACTAATTACAGTGCTTACTATATATCTTCTATAGATGTATAGAAACGAAAGACACCAACCTCAAGGAAGTCAAGTGGGGAGAGCAGATACACAGATAACCTGGTGCAATGAGTACCATAATAAAGGGATGTGGGGATGGGTAGCATGGAAGCACAAAGATGGGGCACCAGATCCTGCCTTGGGAGTAGGGAGGACTCAGTAAAGGAAAGGGTGCCAGATATGAGGAAATGAGGATATTTCAAGAATGAGGAAAGTGCTTATGCAAATAGAGATAATGGGAGCATGTCATATATACAGAATTCCAAGGCATTCTTGAGTTAGATTCTTGATACTGTCCCAAACTATATAACGTGTATAAGGATTACCAAGGAACTGCTTTAAAAAAAAAAAAGATTGTGATGCAAGTGGCCAGAACCACACTTTGAAAAAGATGGAATAGGTTCATTCATGGACACAGAGGATGACCAACTGTCCCAGTTTGCCTAGGATTGAAAAGCTTCTCAGGAGGCAGTATTTTCAGTTCTAAATCTGGAACAGTGTAGAGGAACACTGGATGATTGGTCACCCTAAGAATGGCATAGTAGAATTCCATTTCAAAATGTCTCTTTTTGAGAACTTAAAAAATAACTGCCATTTAATGCAGCAATCCTATTACTGGGTATATATCCAAGAGAAAATAAATCATTCTAATGAAAGATTGATTGCAAAATGTACAAAAAGAGACACATCCACTTGTATGTTCATTGCAGCACTATTCATGATAGCAAAAACATGGAATCAACCCAGGCACCCATCAGCAATAGACTGGATTTTTTTTAAAATGTAGTACATATACGCTTACTGATTTACATTGTTGTCATGGAATACTATGCAGCCATTAAAAAAGAATGAGACTGGCCGGGTGCGGTGGCTCATGCCTGTAATCCCAGTACTTTGGGAGGCTGAGGTGGAGGGATCACAATGTCAGGAGTTCGAGACCAGTCTGGCCAACATGGTGAAACCCTGTCTCTAGTAAAATACAAAAATTGGCCAGGCATGATGGCACACACCTGTAATCCCAGCTACTCGGGAGGCTGAGGCAGGAGAATTGCGTGAATCCAGAAGGCAGAGGTTGCAGTGAGCCAAGATCACACCACTGCACTCCAGCCTGGATGACAGAGCAAGACTCTGTCTCGGAAAAAAAAAAAAAAAAAAAAAAAAAAACAGATGAGATTATGTCCTTTGCAGTAACTTGGATGCTGCTGGAAGCCATCATCCTAAGAGAAGTAACACAAGAACAGAAAACCAAATACCGCATATTCTCACTTATAAATGAAGGCTAAATATTCGGTAGTTGAGGATACAAAGATGGTAACAATAGACACTGGGGACTACTTGAAGGGGTGGGAGTGAGGGAGTCAAAAGTTGAAAAACTAACTGTTGGGTACTATGCTCATTACCTCGGTGATGGGATCACTCAAATCCCAAACTTCAGTATCACACACTATACTCATGTAACAAACCTGTGTGTGTATTCCCTGAGTATAAAATAAAAGTGAAATTACAAAAAAGAAAAAAATTTCTTTTTGATAATGCACATTGTTATGTCTTCTGATGAATTTTTTTAAATGTGATACCCATTCTGCTCAGAGCTCTCCAGGGATAGTGATGAATTACAAATATTTGAAAATGCAGGGCATCTGAAGATTTTGCTTCTTGTATCAGAATGTAGAAGTGGCATATCAAAAACAGAAATCCCCCCTTCTGGTTTCTCATCTGGAGCTTTATCGGCAGAGCATAATTCCACCACTGATCAAAGAACTTTCCTTTTTCTGGAAATAAACTGAGTCAAATTTCACCCAACCTCCCAGATCTAGGAGAATGTGGTGGTAGAGGAAATGAATCTTCTTTACTGATTGGCCATTTAAATCTGCAGTCATCTGCTCATACTTATTTGCATGCACAATTAAACAACTTCACACAAGTGGCAACAAAACTATGGGACTCAATCTAGTTGAAATTTACATTATTAAACATCCAATATTTTAAAAAATTCAATTACTTTTTTGAAATTCAACTAAAAATATCACGTACTGATTTACATTGTTGTCATCAGTAAAAAGCCTTACCTTGAATGAGTAGTTATCATAGGCACCAAAGATAGTTATAAAAATATCTGAAATTTCGTTAAAAATCACTGATATATGCAAAACTTCTAGTGTGTTCTAATATTAGAAATGTGTAGAAGGTATTGACTTCCATTGTTTGAGAAAGATTAATGATGAGGTTCCCTGAAGTTGACTCAGGGAATCTTAGTCTCAGTAGATTTTCAAGTTGAACAGTCCTCAAGGGTTAAACTGATACAGTTTGGATCTGTGTCCTTGGCCAAATCTCCTGTTGAATTGCAATCCCCAATGTTGGAGGTGGGGCCTGGTGGGAGGTGACTGGATCGTGGGGTTGGATTTCTTATGAATGGTGTAGCAACATCCCCTTGATGTTGTCCTCACAATAGTGAGTGAGTTCTCCTGAGATCTGGCTATTTAACCGTGTGTGACACATCCCCCCATGGCAGAAGGCAAAGGGTGAGTGATGTGTTTGCTCCCCCTTTGCCTTCTGCCATGACTGGAAACTTTCTGAGGACTCCCCAGAAACAGATGCCACTACGCTTCCTGTACAACCTGCAGAACAATGAGCCAATTAAACCTCTTAAATCAGGTATTTCTTTATAGCAGTGCAACAATGGCTTAACAGGAGCTGGATAGTCATTAAACTCTATACTTTGGAGAGGAGTTGGGTAAGCTCTTACAGCATGTTTTCAGAGAGTTAAAAGCACAGCATGAAATGCCAGTGCTAAGACAGGGAAATCAGTAAGGGTATAATTGGCTTAATTTAAGAAATATTCTAAAATTCACAGAATGATAACTATTATGTATCTTCTCTGGCATCTGGTGTGTACCAGGTACCATGCAAGGTGCTTTAGACACATACAAACAGGTTAACGAGAGTTATTAGCAAAATAAATAATCATTTTACATCATATTGCCATGTCACCACTTAGAGATACCAATAATGCTGCCATTGACTTTCATTTCCCTTTCTTCATTCTAAGTGCCCTTCCAGAGATTCCTTTCAATGTCTTAGGCAACTTTCAGTTCATAATCATACACTTCCTCACAACATTCTTATATTAACTTCACTTTGACAGAAAGAAGCCCAGATTTAAAAAAAATGATAATAACCAATTAGGTGAACCCCTTCTCCCATTCCTTTACACAACATATAGTCATAAGGTACCTCATGAATGCCAGCCTAGATTAGTTATCAATGTGATGATTGCCATGAGAGTGTTATCGCCAAAGCATATCATTTAGCACTAAATATTTTCTGCCAGTCTGGCTTATCTACATGGCATGTGACCAAACTAAGAAATAGTTTAAGCCAAATACATAATATCTTGATGAACAGGTCTGGACAACAACATCTTTAAATAGAACTTCAAAAGTAACGTGAAAAGAGGTATTATAATGAGATGGATGTGGCGAAATCAGATGAAAGAAAGACAATGAAGGAGTCAATACTGAATCTTCTCATGAATGTAGTCATTTCAGCTTTTTTCACATATTCTCCAGGAAGGCTGCTTTTTATCCTTTTTACCTTGATAGTCTCCAGTTTTTCTGCTTCCATATTTTATATGCAGACTAACATGCTGAATGCCTGAGAGTATCTAATAAAGTCTACATTGATGCAGAATATAGACTACAAGAATTATGCCCTGGCTTTTGTATGTTAATAGCCCTGTTCACAAAAACCCAGGCCCATGCCAGCCTTTTAAACAACAGTCCTGTATTGTTTCCATTTACTTAAGGTGTGATTCAGAGTGATGGTTTCACCAGTCATTCCTCAGCAGGTATTCATGTGGTTTGGATTTGGGGAGCACATGGATTGTTCAGCACTGTCCCTGTTGAACATCAAATGTCAGCCTTTTTTTGACAGATGATTTTTCTAATTGGTCAGCATCACCTTGGATTCTACTCTTGTCTCACAAGAAATTTTCAGCTTTTAATTCCCCAACCCTCCTGCCCCATTTCCCAGTGTGGTGTCGTCCACAAATTTAGTAGGAATGTATATATTTCTCTCACTTTTCCTTGCAGGAAAAAAAATGAAAAGCTCTAGGACAAAACTTCATGATCTCTGGAACATGTTGTCCCAGGTTTCTTTTGAAGCATTGTTTAGTGCCCTTGGAGTATAACTAATGTAATGGTATCATCCAGGCCTGATCTCCTTGGCTCACTAATGGAAATGCCTTGCAGATTCACAAAACTTTAGTGAAGTCCAGGTGTGTCCTACATTGATTGCTCTCCTCTTTATTCAAGACCTGCAGTTCTGTCACAGAAGGAAATTAAATTGGTTTAACATGAGTTGCTCATCATAAAGACAGTGCCTTGGAATCTTTTGTTAGCAAATGGCTTACTTGATGGTTTTTCTAGCATTTTCATCTGCATTAAAGTGAAAATGACTCAATATAAGGAATAATTCCCTGTTAGAGCTATCCAGAAATGGAGTAGGCTGCTTTGAGGAGGTTGTAAAGATGCTGTTGCCGAAAGTACTTAAATGGAATGCTAAGAGAAGATTCCTGCATGAGCTAAGATATTGAGTTGGGTGACTTCTAGGTTTATTTTCAATGCTAAGTTATTAAAAATCTGTATTTTTTGTGTTTTTCAATAATATTTTCCTTCTTTGTTAAAAGATTGCTTTTTCAATTGATTTTCAAAGACATTCTAATACTTCTACAAAACATCAACTAATTTTTCTTTTTTTCAACATTCCACACTGAAATAAGTACACTGTACAATTAGAAATGAGCAGAAGTTACTGATTAACTAAAAAATCTGATTGATCATTTATCTTCATCTTTGAAGTAAAGTGATGAAAAGGGAGCAATGGTTTTCCTTCCTTTATCTAATCCTTCCAGACTGGGTAAATTAAAAGAGTGGGAGTTGACTAATAAATACTGAGTTTTAGCTACTAACAAAGCCTACATAAATGACTGGTGAAGTTTCTGAGTTTCCACATATTGTCTTCTCAGAAGGACATGAGGCACTTGCTTATCCAAAGCCCTTCCAGCATGGGGAATTCCTGACTTTAATCAATGAAGTCTACACAAACATTCCAGGGAATATGAAAGGTAGTTGCTGTATATTCAATGCCTATGTCTTATGATGGAAAAAAATCTTGTCAAGGGAGCCCAAGACTTAGGGACTGTGCTACTGTCATGTGAGCTGGGAAGAGGAAGACTGTGTGTATTTGGACTACATATGTAAATATTTACTAATGCCTACATCATTACAAAATGCTTCATTTTATTGCTGAAATAACCTACCATCAAAAATAACCCTCATGAAACTTGAGGGTCAACTTGAAAAAGCAACAAATCTTGTGGACTTTCGGCCAAATCCCAAGGCGAGTTTTGTGTTAGAAATCAGCTAAATGTTTGGGGGAAAACTGTAAGTGTAATGGTGATGAAATAGTTACTTACCAAAATATATCTGGATCTCAGTGTTCTTGTCTAGGAGAACCTCAAATGCACTTAAGTATTAAAGTTGGCTTGTACATATTTGACCCAAGTGACATAATGAACTTTTATGCATCTTCCATAAGGGAAATGTAAGTAGACATGAAAAACTAGAAGCCTGTCACCCAGAAAACTTTGCCCAGCTGCCTGGAATCTTTGCTATTGAGAAATGAGAGAGAAAGAAACAGGGGAAAAAAACAACGAAAAAAAATGTAGCAAGAGCTACACTCCAGTTCTATTTTACAGGAAGATAAAGAGTTTGGGGAGAGAAATGGATATTTTATTTTCATATATCAGTTAAATAGTTTCTAAGTATTTTCCAGCACATATTGTTCTTTTATCTTGGTTTGAGTTCTGCTTACCAAAGCAGACCCTGAAATGATGACTCCAAGGCAATCAATTTTTTGGAAAATTATCCCAGTAAGCATTGATGGGAAAGTAGGCATCTGAGATAGCAAAGGAAAGAAAGTCACTAAAGTTTGCATTATCAAACAAGTTACCACTGTGTACAGTTGCAGCTCAGTCCATCTGGAAAATTTTGGGAAACAGTGTAGAATACTCTTCAGAGTTATGGCAACTGAGGGATGAGAAACTGAATTCAACAGTACATTACAAAGATTATTCATCATAACCAAGTAAAATTTATCCCAGGGATGCAACAGTGGTTTAACATATGTGAATCAATTAATGCAATAAATCATATAAACAGAATGAAGGATAATAAACACATGTTCATTCCAATAGATGCTGAAAAAGCATTTTATAAAATTCAATATCCCTTCATGATAAAGACCCTCAGAAAATCTTCTTTTATGTATATACACAATGGTGGAATTGCTGGATTATATGGTAGCTCTATTTTATTATTTCGCGGAACCTCCAAACTCTTCTTCATAGTGGTTGGACACTGTTGCATTTCAAACAACAGTGTATGAGGGTGTTGAGGGATATATCTCAACATAATTAAAGTCATATACTAAAGACCCACAGTTAGTATCATACTGAATGGGAAAAAATGGAAAGTCTTTCCTCTAAGATCTGGAATGAAAAAAGAATGTCCACTTTTGTCACTGTCATTCAATAAAGTAATATAAGTCCTAGTTGAAGAAATAAAATAAGAGAAAAAAATAAAAGGCATCCAAATTGGGAAGGAAAAAGTGAAATCATGCTTGTTTGCAAATGAAATAATTTTATATTTGGAGAACCTAAAGATTCTACCAAAAAATCCATTAGAACTGATAAACAAATTCAGTAAAGCTGCAGGATACAAGATTAACATACAAAAATTGGTAGCATTTCTATATTCCAACAGTTAACAATATGAAAAAGAAATTTTTAAGTAATTCCATTTATAATAACCCCAAATAAAATACCTATGAATTAACTTAATCAAAGAAGTGAAAGATTGCTACAATGAAGATTATAAAACAATGATGAAAGAAATTGAAGAGAGCACAAAAAAATGGAAAGATATTTCACGTTTATGGATTTTAATATTTAATATTGTGAAAATATCCATAATACCCAAAGCAATCTATACATGCAATGCAATCCCTATCAAAATACCAATTTCACAGAAATAGAAAAAAACAATCCTAAAATTTATATGAAACCTCAAAAGACCCAGAAGTGCCAAGGCTATCCTGAACAAGAAAGATAAACTTGGTCACATTACTTGATTTCATATTATACTACAGAGTGATTATAACCAAAAAAGCATGGCAGTGGTATAAAAACAGAGATTTAAACCAATGGAACAGAATAGAGAACACAGAAATCCACACACCTACAGTAAACTCATTTTTGACAAAGGCACCAATAAATCATGCTGGAAATACACAATGTCCATATGCAACAGAATAAAACTTGACCCCATCTCTGGTCATACACAAAAATCAAATCAAAATAAAGAATTAAATCTAAGACCTCAAAATATAAAACTATTACAAAAAACCTTGAGGAAACTCTCCAGGCCATCAGTCTGGGCAAAAATTACTTGAGTAATACCCCACAAACACAGGTGAGCAAGATGGGATCATATCAAGTTAAAAAGTTTTAGCATAACAAAGGAAACAGTCAACAAAGTGAAGAGACAACCCACAGAATGGAAAAAAAATATTTGCAACTACTCATCTGGCAAAGGATTAATAACCAGAATATATAAAGAGCTCAAACAACTCTATAGGAAAAAAAAATCTAATAATCTGATTAAAAGGTAGGCAAAAGATTTGAATAGAAGTTTCCCAAAAAGAAGACGTACAAATGAAAACTACAATGAGATCATCTCACCCCAGTTAAAATGGCTTTTATCCAAGTATCAGGCAATAATAAAAGCTGGAGAGGATGTGGAGAAAAGGGAACCTTCATACACTTTTGGTTGGAATGTAAATTAGTCCAATCATTATGGAGAAGAGTTTGGAGGTTCCTCAAAAAAACTAAAAATAGAGCTACCACACAATCCAGCAATTCCACCACTGAGTATATACCTAAAAGAAAGAAATTCAGTATATTGAAGAGATATCTTCATTCTCATGCTTGTTGCCCCACTGTTCAGAACAGTTAAGATTTGGAAGCAACCTAAATGTCCATCAACAGATGAATGGATAAAGGAAATGTGGTACTTATAAGCAATGGAGTACTATTCAGCCATAAGAAAGAATGAGATTCTGTCACTTGGAACAACATGGACAAATATCACATGTTCTCACATATTTGTGGGATCTAAAAATCAAAACAACTGAAATCATCAAGAAAGAGAGTAGAAGTATGTTACCAGAGGCTGGAAAATGTACTGGGGAGGAGATGAGAGGGAGATGAAGATTGTCAGTAGGTACCAAAAATAGAATGAATGGACAAGGCCTATTATTTGATAGTACAACAGAGTGACTATAGTCAATAATAATTCAATTGTACATTTAAAAATAGTTAAAGGAGTATAATTTGATTGATTGTAACTCAGAGGATAAATGATTGAGGGGATGAATACCTCATCTTTCATGTGTAATTCTTATGCATTTCATGCCTGTATCAAAACATTTCATATACCTCATAAATATATACACCTACTATGTATCTCCCCCCAAAACTAAAAATTTAAAAAGATTTGAAGACAGAATAGCTTCATTAGTCAAAAAATGACATTTTTCACAGAAATAGAAAAACTATTCTGAAATGTTTTTCTGTTTCAGAAAAGAACCAGAAAAGACCCAAGATAGCCAAAGCTTTGCTGTGCAAAAACAATAAAACTGGAGAAATCATATTACTTCACTTAAAATTATACCATACAGCTATAGTAACAAAAACAACATGGGACTAGCATAAAAACAGACACATAGGCCAATGGAACAGAATAGAGAACCCAGAGCCAAATCTACACACCTACAGTGAACTCATTTTTTACAAAAGTGCCAAGAACATATATTGGAAAAAGGAGAGTCTCTTCAATCAGTTGTGCTGGGAAAACTGGATATCCATATGCAGAAGAAAGAACCTTGCCCCAGTCTCTTGCTATACACAAATATCAAATCAAAATGAATTACAGAATTAAATTTAATACCTCAAACTATGAAACTATTACAAGAAAACATTGAGGAAACTCTCCAGGACATTAGTCTGGGCAAAAATTTCCTGGGAAATAGCCTCCAAGCACAGGCAACTATAGGAAAAATTGACAAATCAGATCACATCAAGGTAAAAAGCTGCTGGACAGCAAAGAACACAATCAGCAAAGTGAAAAGACAACCCACAGAATGGAAGAAAATATTTGCAAACTACGCCTCAGATAGGGGATTAGTAACCAGAATATAATAGGAGCTAAAACAGCTTTATAGGAAATAAATCTAATAACTCAATTAAAAATGGATAAAAGACTTGAATAGGCATTTTTCTAAAGAAGACATACAAATGGCAAGCAGGGATACAAAAGGATGCTCCATCAAAAAGTAAATTCACCACAATCAAGTAGGCTTTCCTTGAAATGCAAGGCTGGTTCAACATATGCAGATCACTAAATGGAATTCATCACATAAACAGAACTAAAGACAAAAACCACTTGACTACCTCAGTAGATGGAGAATAAGCTTTCAGTAAAATTTAATATCCATTCATATTAAAAACTCTCAATAAACTAGGTGTTGAAAGAACATATCTCAAAATAGCAAGAGCTGTATATGACAAACCCACAGCAAACATTGTAATGAATGGGCAAAAGCTGGAAACATTCTTGCCATGTACAGTGCTTGAAAATCAGCACAAGATAAGGATACCTTCTCTCACCCCTCCTATTCAATATAGTATTGGAATTTCTGGCTAGGGCAATCAGGCAAGAGAAATAAATAAAGGACATCCAAATAGGGAGAGAGGAAGTCAAAATATTCTTGTTTGCAGATGACATAATTCTATATATAGAAAACCCCATAGTCTCAACCCAAAAGCTTCTTAAAATGATAAAGTAATTCAGCAAAATCTCAGGATACAAATCAGTGTGCAAAAATCACTAGCATTCCTATACATCAACAACAGTTAAGCTGAGGGCCAAATCAGGAATGAACTCCCATTCACAATTATCACAAAAAATATATAGAAATACAGCTAACTAGGGAGATGAAAGATCACTACAAGAACTACAAGCCACTACTCAAAGAAATCAGAGATATCACAAGCAAATGGAAAAACATCCCATGCTCATGGATACAAAGAATTCAATAAATGGTGCTAGGATAACTGGCAAGCCACATGCAGATTAAAACTGAACTCCCTCTTTATACCATGTACAAAAATTAACTCAAGATGGGTTAAAAACTTAAATGTAAAACCAAAAACTATAAAAATCCTGGAAGACAACCTAGGCAATACCATTCAGGACATAGGCACAGGCAAAGATTTCATGACTAAGATGCCAAAATCAATTGCTATTAAAGCAAATATTGACAAATGAAAACTAATTAAGTTAAAGAGTTTCTGCACAGAAAATGTTATCAACAGAGTAAACGCACAACCTACAGAATGGGAGAAAAGTTTTTGCAAGCTCTGCATTCAACAAAGGTCTAATATTCAGCATCTATAAGGAATTTAAACAAGTTTACAAGAAAACACACACACACACACACACACACACACACACACGTGGGCAAAAGACATGAACAGATACTTTTCTTTCTTTCTTTTTTTTTTTTATTGTACTTTAGATACCAGGGTACATATGCAGATCATGCAAGATTGTTGCATAGGTACATTCATGGCAAGGTGGATTGCTGCCTCCATCGCCCCCATCATTTATACCTGATATTTCTCCCCACGTTATCTGTCCCCACCCTGCCTCCCACTGTTTCTCCCCTACCCTCCCCCAACAGACCCTCACGTGTGGTGCTCCTGTCTCTGTGTCCACATGTTCTCATTGTTCAACACCTGCCTATGAGTGAGAACATGTGGTGTTTGATTTTCTGTTCTTGTGTCAGTTTGCTGAGAATGATGGTTTCCAGGTTCATCCATGTCCCTACAAAGGACATGAACTCATCTTTTTTATGGCTACATAGTATTCCATGGTGTATATGTACCACATTTTCTTTGTCCAGTAGATCATTGATGGGCATTTGGGTTGGTTTCAGGTCTTTGCTGTTGTACACAGTGCAGCAATGAACATATGTGTACATATGTCTTTGTAACAGAATGACTTACAATTTTTGGGGTATATTTCCAGTAATGGAATTGCTAGGTCAAATGGTATATTTGTTTCTAGGTCCTTGAGGAATTGCCACACTGTCTTCCACAATGGTTTCACTGATTTACACTTCCACCAACAGCATAAAAGTGTTCCTATTCCTCCGCATCCTCTCCAACATCTGTTGTCTCCTGATTTTTTAAAAATTTTTTGTTAATTTTTTAATTACATTTTAGGTTTGGGGGTACATGTGAAGAACGTGCAAGATTGTTGCATAGTTACACACATGGCAGTGTGATTTGCTGCCTTCCTCCCCATCATCTATATCTGGCATTTCTCCCCATGCTATCTCTCCCCAACTCCCCACCCCCCACTGTCCCTCCCCTATTTCCCCCTAACAGACCCAGTGTGTAGTGCTCCCCTCCCTGTGTCCATGTGTTCTCATTGTTCAACACCCACCTATGAGTGAGAACATGCGGTGTTTGATTTTCTGTTCTTGTGTCAGTTTGCTGAGAATGATGGTTTCCAGGTTCATCCATGTCCCTACGAAGGACACGAACTCATCGTTTTTATGCCTGCATAATATTCCACGGTGTATATGTGCCACATTTCCCCTGTCCAGTCTATCATCAATGGGCATTTGGGTTGGTTCCAGGTTTTTGCTATTGTAAACAGTGCTGCAATGAATATTCGTGTGCCTGTGTCCGTATAGAACAATTTATAATTCTTTGGATATATACCCAATAATGGGATTGCTGGATCATATGGAATTTCTATTTCTAGGTCCTTAGGAATAATCACACTGTCTTCCACAATGGTTGAACTAATTTACACTCCCACCAACACTGTAAAAGTGTTCCTATTTCTCCACATCCTCTCCAGAATCTGTTGTCTCCTGATTTTTTAATGATCGCCATTCTAACTGGCATAAGATGGTATCTCAATGTGGTTTTGATTTGCATTTCTCTAATGAGCAGTGACGATGATCATTTTTTCATATGTTTGTTGGCCTCATATATGTCTTCTTTTGAAAAGTGTCTGTTCATATCTTTAGCCCACTTTTGAATGAGTTTGTTGGTTTTTTTCTTGTGAATTTGTTTTAGTTCTTTGTAGATTCTGGATATTAGCCCTTTGTCAGATGGGTAGATTGCAAAAATTTTTTCCCATTCTGTTGGTTGCTGGCTTGCTCTAATGATTGTATCCTTTGCTTTACAGAAGCTCTGGAGTTTAATTAGATCCATTTGTCTAATTTGACTTTTGTTGCCATTGCTTTTGGTGTTTTAGCCATGAAGTCCTTGCCTATGCCTATGTCCTGAATGGTTTTGCCTAGGTTTTCTTCTAGGGTTTTTATAGTGTTAGGTCTTATATTTAAGTCCTTAATCCATCTGGAGGAAGATATCAGGAAGGGGTCCAGTTTCTGCTTTCTGCACATTACTAGCCAGTTTTCCCAACACCATTTATTAAACAGGGAATCCTTTCCCCATTGCTTGTTTTTGTCAGGTTTGTCAAAGATTTAATGGTTGTAGATGTGTGGTGTTGCTCCAGAGGCCTCTGTTCTGTTCCATTGGTCTATATCTCTATTTTGATACCAGTACCATGCTGTTTTGATTACTTTTGCCTTGTAGTATAGCTTGAATTTATTACTGTAAATTTCTCTTTAGACACTGCTTTGAATGTATCCCAGAGATTCTGGTACATTGTGTCCTTGTTCTTCTTGGTTTTGAAGAACATCTTTATTTCTGCCTTCATTTCATTGTTTATCCAGTCAACATTCAAGAGCCAGTTGTTCAGTTTCCACGAAGTTGTGTGGTTTTGAGTTGGTTTCTTAATCCTGAGATCTAATTTGATTGCGCTGTTGTCTGAGAGACTGTTATGATTTCTGATCCTTTGCATTTGCTATGGAGTCATTTACTTCCAATTATGTGGTCAATTTTAGAGTAAGTGTGATGTGATGCTGAGAAGAACGTATATTCTGTCACTTTGGGGTGGAGAGTTCTGTAGATGTCTATTAGGTCCACTTGTTCTAGTTCTGCATTCAAGTTCTGTATATCCTTGTTGATTTTCTCTCTTGTTGATCTGCCTAATGTTGACAGTGGAGTGTTAAAGTCTCCTACTATTATTTTTCGGGAGACTAAGTCTCTTTGTAGGTCATTAAGAACTTGCTTTATGTAACTGGGTGCTCCTATATTGGGTGCATATATATTTAGGATAGTTAGTTCTTCTTGCTGTATTGATCCTTTCACCATTATGCAATGTCCTTCTTTGTCTCTTTTGATCTTTGTTGGTTTAAAGTTAATTCTATCAGAGACTAGAATTGCAACCCCTTCTGTTTTTTTGCTCTCCATTTTCTTGGTAGATCTTCTTCCATCCCTTTATTTTGAGTCTATGTGTGTCTTTGCATGTGAGATGGGTCTCCTGAGTATAGCACACTGATGGGTCTTGACTTTTTACGCAGTTTGCCAGTCTGTGTCTTTTGATTGGGGCATTTAGGCCATTTATATTTAATCTAATATTGTTATGTGTGAATTTGATCCTGCCATTTTGTTACTGGTTGTTTGTTTTGCCCAGGGATCCCCAAACTTTTTACATAGGGGGCCAGTTCACTGCCCCTCAGACCGTTGGAGGGCCGCCACATACTGTGCTCCTCTCACTGACCACCAATGAAAGAGGTGCCCCTTCCTGAAGTGTGGCTGGGGGAGGAGGATAAATGGCCTCAGTGGGCCACATGAGGCCCGTGGGCCGTAGTTTGGGGATGCCTGGTTTTGCCCATTGGTCAATGCAGTTTCCTCTTTGTGTCATTGGTCTTTACCATTTGATTCATTTTTGCAGTGGCTAGTACTGGATGTTTTTTTGTGTTTAGTGCTTCCTTCAAGAGCTCTTGTAAAGCAGGTCTGGTGGCAATGAAATTCTGAGCAATTGTTTGTCCATAAAGGATTATATTTCTCCTTCACTTATGAAGCTTAGTTCGGCTGCATATGAAATTCTAGGTTGAAAGTTCTTTTCTTTAAGGATGTTGAATATTGGCTGCCACTCTCTTCTGGCTTGTAGGGTTTCTGCTGAGAGATCTGCTGTGAGTCTGATGAGCTTTTCTTTCTGGTGACTCGACCTTTCTCTCTGGCTGACTTTTGCATTTTTTCCTTCATTTCAACCCTGGTGATTCTGATGATTATGTGCCTTGGGGTTGCTCTTCTTGAGGAGTATCTCTGTAGGGTTCTTTGTATTTCCTTTATTTAAATGTCGGCCTGCATTGCTAGGTTGGGGAAGTTCTCCTGGATAATATCCTGAAGAGTGTTTATCAGCTTGGATTCATTTTCCCCGTCCTCTTCAGATACACAGATCAAGCATAGATTAGGTCTTTTCACATAATCCCATATTTCTTCTAGGCTTTATTCATTTCTTTTCACTCTTTTTTCTCTTTTCTTGCCTTCTCTTTTTATTTTGTTGAGTTGATCTTCAATCTCTGCTATTCTTTCTTCTGCTTGATCCATTCAGCTAATGAAACTTGTGCATGCTTTGCGAAGCTCTTGTGCTGTGTTTTTCAGCTCCATCAAGTCATTTATGTTCTTCTCTAGGCTGCTTATTCTAATTAGCATTTTGTCTAATCTTTTTTCAACGTTCTTAGTTTCCTTGCATTGGGTTAGACAATGTTCTTTTAGCTCAGATAAATTTGTTATTAACCATCTTCTGAAGCCTGCTTCTATCAGCTCATCAAAATCATTTTCTGACCTGTTTTGTTGACTTGCTGGTGAGTCGTTGTGATCTCTTTGGGGAGGACAGGCATTCTGGACTTTGATGTTTTCATCTTTTTTTGTGCTAGTTTCTTCCCTTCTTCTTGGTTTTAACTTTGATCTTTGAAGTTGGTGATTTAGGGTGGGGTCTCTGAGTGGACATCCTTTCTGTTAAAGTTGGGGTTATTTCTCCTGTATGAGGCTTTAAAAAAAAAAAAAAAAAAAAAAAAAAAAACAGGTGTCATTGTGCCACTTGAGACAGTCTGTCCATTGTGTGCCTGTGGAGGCGCTGCTGGTCTGCCTCAGTCTCAGCCAGGCTGCTGTTTATTCTTTGCCTGGTTTCCACTTATGTCGGTAGGTGGCATTAGCCCTGCCTTCCCAATGGTGGACTTCTTTCCCTCTGCCGAGCCTGTTGCTCCCATATGGAGCTCTGTCTGAAGTGTTAACTGTGAAACTCTACCAGGAGAGGGATCCTGGTTGCTTGATCTTGTGGGGGTGATGGGGCTTGTCTGTACATATCCCCCTCCCCACTTTCAACTCTCCCTTCTTTGGAATGGGCAGCTCTTTCTCACAAGCTTTTTTGGTGTTAGACCAAGTCTCCGCCCTGGTCTGCGCTGACAAGGCACTGGTCTGACTGGGCTGCCAGCCTGGGCTGTTGCCTGGGTCTGCAACTCGGGGCAGTTCTCAGCCAGGTGGCGTTTTCCTGGGCTGTGTGCTGCTGAAGTCTCAGAGTGTAGCACTGTATCTGATTCAGAGTGCCAAGGAGGTGATGACCCCCACCTTGATCCTCCATGCCAGATATACTTTCCAGGTAGGGCAGTGCCCCACCTTGCCTAGGCTCACCCCCTTTGGGCTGCTCTCACTGCCTTTTTTTGGGTTAATCTCACTGTTCAACCAGATTCTTTGGAAAGAACCCGGTACCTGGCTCAGAGACGTGGATATTGCTCTGGTTCTGTGTCTCACTCAGTGGGAGCTGCACTCCAGAGAAGCTCCCTTTCAGCCATCTTGGTCTAAACTCCCTGAACAGACACTTTTCGAAAGAAGACATACATGTAGTCAAAAGTCTTATGAAAGAAAGCTCAACATCACTTATCATTAGAAAAATGCAAATCAAAACCACAATGAGATACCATCTCACACTAGTCAGAATGACTATTATTAAAAAGTCAAAAATTAACAGATGCTGACATAGTTGTGAAGAAAGAGGAATGCTTATACACTGTTGGTGAGAGTGTAAATTAGTTCAACCATTGTGGAGGACAGTGTGGTGAGTACTCAAAGACCTAAAGACAGAAATACCATTCAAAGGAATATGAATCATTCTATAATAAAGAGACATGTATGCATATGTTCATTGATGGTAACACTATTCACAATAGCAAAGACATGAAATAACCTAAATGCCCATCCATGATAAAATGAATAAAGAAAATGTGGTACGTATACACCATGGAAGAATGAGGTCATGTCCTTTACAGCAACATGGATGGAGCTGGAGGTCATTATCTTTAGCAAACTAACACAGGAACAGAAAATCAAATACCACATGTTCTCACTTATAAGGAGAGCTAAATGTTAAGAACACATGAACACATAGAAGGGAACAACACACACTGGGGCCTTTCAGAGGGTGAAGGTTGGGAGGAGGGAGAAAATAAAAAATAGGAAAAAAAAAACCTAATGGGTACTAAGCTTAATGCCTGGGTGATTAAATAATCTGTACAACAAACTCCCATAACACAAGTTGACCTATGTAACAAACCTGCACGTGGACTCCTGAACTTGAAATAAAAGTTAAACAAAGGTGCTCAACATCAATAATCATCAGAGAAATGCAAATCAATGCTACAATGAGATATAATCTCACCCTAGTTAAAATGGCTTATATCCAAAAGACTGGCAATAACAAATGCTAGCAATGATGTGAAGAAAAGGGAATCTTCGTACACTGTTGTTGGGAATGCAAATAAGTACAACCACTATGGAAAGGAGTTTGGAGATTCCTCAAAACATTAATAATAGAGCTATCATACAATCTAGCAATCCTATTACTGAGTATATACCCAAAATAAAGGAGATCTGTATATCGAACAGGTATCTGCACTCCTGTATTTGTTGCAGCACTGTTTACAATAGATCTAGAAACAACCTAAGTATCCATCCATCAATGGATGAATAAAGAAAATATGGTCCACATACACAATGGTGTACTATTCAGTCATAAACAAGAATGAGATCCTGTCATTTACAGCATGGATGGGGTTACAGGTCATTATGTTAAGTGAAACACCCAGGCACAGAAATACAAACATAGAATTTGTGGGATTTAAAAATCAAGACAATTGAGCACATGCAGATAGGGAGAAGAAGGATGGTTACCAGAGGCTGGGAAGGGTAGTTGGAGTTTGGAGGTTGAGGGAGTTGGGGATGGTTAATGAGTAATAAATAAATAAATAAATAAATAAATAAATAAATAAATAAATAAACTTAGTATTTCATAGGACAATAGGGTTACCAGAGTCAAAAATAATTTGTGTATTTTAAAATAACAAAATAAGTATTGATTATAACACAAAAGATATATTCTTGAGGGAATAGACACCCCCATTTTCCATGATGTCATTATTATGCCTTGCATGCCTGTATCAAAATATTTTCTGTACTCCACAAATACACACACCTAGTACGTACCCACAAACATTTTAAAAATTTAAAGATTCATCTTGGGATTTGGCCTAAATTCTATAAGCCTGTCACTTTCTCAATCAGATAGATGATAGCTTAGGTAGAGCTTGAGTATTTTTCATGATGTCGACATTAGCAAAAAACAAAATATTCACCTAATTTATTTACTGATGTGTTTAAATAAATTGCAGGTATGATACAATCACTCATTCAAGATGTAATGTGCAGTTAGTCTGTGTCAGAAACTATCCTAGATCTCAGCTCTCACAGTTCTTTGGTCAACAACAAAATCAATAACCCTGATGCAATTATTCTAGATCATGGCATTCTTCCTAGACAGTGACTAGCACTTGAAGGCCGTTCTCCCATCTAAGAGACATAACAGGCCAACTTTTGTATCTCAACCTAGCCCAGCCTCATCTTAACTCATCTACCCTCACCTCTCCTCCATCAAAGAAAAAAATATCATTGATCCAGTACTGTAGGACCTATCAGATTGTTCTTTTCTGTGGCCTCTACCAATAAAATGATAGGTAACACATATAAGCATCGAAGCACTGTTTACAGCACTCTGTATGTACTCATTCAGTACCTATAATGACACTATAAAGCCAGTTTGTTATAATTCTTATTTTATAGTTGGGTAGCTGAGGCACAGAAAGTTTAGGTAAGCAGCCCAATGTCATCCAGCTAATGGCAGAGCTGGGATTTGAAACTGGGCAATCTGGCTCTAGGACATATGTCTTAACTTTTAAACTGTTGGAAACACTGCCATTGTATTTCCAGCTTTCATATTGATGGTGCTTTAATTGTAAACCTAAACTTTAAACCTATACATTATACACAAAACAAAGCAAAATACAGAAAAATCTTGATCATTATGCAGGGATTTGACTCAATGAATCAAAAGACTGAATTTCAAAGTACTGTTTTGTTCTCCTATGTAGAGAATAAGCTTAATTTCTTTAATTACACAAAATAAAATGAAACTAGCTAGTAAGAAGTAATCCTTAGATCTGCTTTAAGGACCGGGTAAGAGTAATGTATGCCCACTTTCACTTATGTATCTATATTTATAGATATTACTATACCCATGGATGAAAAAGATTTCTCAGATGCAATGGGGACCCAAAAATGGGTACAAGGTGACCTTTCGTGTGTCAGTAGAAGGGTTATGTTGAAGTAGTATTCCCTGCTTTTTTTCTAAGCCACACATTTTGGAAAAAATCCAAGTCTCTGCTTTTTAAGTCTTCCCTTGAAGCCTCAGAATCAGCTAGGCAAATAGCCAGCAGCATCCCTGACCAATCTAAACAGGGAATACATTCGTATGTGATGTGCAAAACTCAGCTTTCCTCCATTTTCCCCATATTAGAAAGAGCTTTGGTAACAAACAGAAGTGGGTTCCAATCCTGGTTTCAACACTTGGTGGGTATCAGTTGGTTTTCTTTCTTTGAAATGGTGATAATTATGAGACCAGCTTCATGGTGTTGTCCTGAGAATTAAGTGACCCATTGTAGATAAAGCATTCAAGGCAGTACCTGGCACGTGGTATGTGCCCATTAAGTGGTAATGTTAAATGGTTTTCATTTTGTAACCTTGATAGAGTGGTTCAGTGTTCAAGCTCTGATATCAAACTGTCTAGGATGCAATTTTGGATGCGAAAGTTGTGTTAAGCAACTTACTGAATCTCACTGAGCCTATTTCCGCACCTGAAAAACAGGTTTTATAATAGTTTGGTAAAAATGAAAGAAGAAAACATTAGTGAATTGACTATTATAATACCTAGTACCATAGAGGTGCCATTTTAAATGGATTTTGTCTTTCTTTTTGTAATTTTAGTTTCTTCTCTTCCTTTCACTTCGGCATAGCAATTACCTAGCCATCTAGCCTCACATTCTCCACTCCCAGTTCAATAAAGGGGATACACAGCTCTGGGGCATTAGCAGGATTGATCTCGAGAAGATCTTGGAGTGTGAATGTCTTGGACTCATGGATAAATTTCTGAATTCTAACATAGATAGATGATTTTGTATAGTGCTGAAAGCATAGATTCAGGCCACACTAGAGAGTTTCATCCTGGCTCTGTCAGTATATGACTATAAAAAAAATTACTTAACCTGTCTCTGCCTCAGATTCCTCAGTTATGAAATATGGATAAAAAAACGATACATACCTTGTAGGGTTGTTGTAAGGTAAGGCTTTAAGTGAGTTAATAAATGTGAAGTGCTTAGTACAACACTCAGCACACAGTAAGTATTAGCCATTGTTACTACTTTAGAATGGGCTATAGAACTTGACTATTAGGGAATACAAGGCAGGTATTGTGATTGGCCAATTTACCAGAAGCCAATGTAAACCTGCCTATGTTTCACATGTGTATCTCCTACCCAAAGGTGTTCTGTGGCTAAAGCAGACATAAATTAGCTCCTGCAGAACTGTGAGGGTCGATACAGTTTAAAATACTGCTGTGAAAAAGAGATTGGATTTTTTATCAAAAGATCCAAATACGAGTGCCAGTTATGTTGCTTACTAGTTGTGCAGCCTTGCAAAACTCACTTACCTTCGCTGGTTCTTAATTTATCCATCTAAAAATTGGACACAATAAAGTCTCTGTTACAAGCTTTTTGTGAAGACCAGAATAAGAATTTCAAGAAAAGTGCTTGGCAAATTGCTAAGTGCTATACAAATAAAATGCTGCTTTCTCATCACAGTTGTTGCTATTGTACTTGCTTTTTTACAAATATGTATGTCTCCATTCTGTTCAATTGTAAAATGAGCTTTTACCTTGGGGCTTTGTAGGACCATCTGCTTGGGTCTGGAAGGTGAAGGACTTGGACCTGAAGTGGTCAGAACTGATTGAAATTCCAAGGCTCCCAATTGAACTTGGTGCCAATGTCTTAATAATCATACTCGCACTTAAACTTGGGTAGTTGTAAATATAGGTAGGGTCACTAATCAACCAGGTGGCCATCCACTGCCCAGAACATGGGTAATTAAGTACAAGGGCCATTTTCATCCAGAGAGTTTGCCATTTCATAGCCAATTACCCGGGCAGCTTCACCCCACTTTGAACTTTGTGGGGAGTAAGGGCAGCATATGCATCTGCAGCCTCAATAGCTTCCCTGTAGCTCCTGCCATCAACCCTATTCATCTCTTTCTAAAGAAGTGTCAGCATCCACCTGCCTTTCAGTATTTAACTCCTTCATTTAGAAAGAAGCAGTAGGAAATTTGAACCAAGAGCTATTTTTATCTTCATAATGGCAAAAGCAATTTTAACACTATATCCACATCGTAATCTGCATTTCTGCAATCTGCTATATTTTAAAATATCAAAATCAGGAATGAATGTGTTCTTCTCAGATATTCACATGGCTCCCTAATGCAATTTTTCCTTAATTAGAATGGTGCTCAGTTAAGAGAAAGACATTTAATGTTCTTAGTCCCTAGAGCAAATGTAAATTTTACCAAGGTCCAGTTGTGGCTCAGCTTTACCAAAGAAAATACAGCTTTAGGGTATGAGTTTATTTGAAAAAAGACTTTATTATTAAAATGCACCAATTATGCCTATAGTATTAAAGAAGTTCTGAGGTAGAGGTTTATGCATGCATTTACACATCCAATGACATACAGTGACACACAAAACAGACTGCCTCCAGTCTATCACCTGCGGAGAGGGTAGGGAGTGATGCAGAGTAAGGGTGTAAATGATACGTTTATATTCTCTCTTCCTATTGATGGGATCTGAACTCCCTGATTATCGTCGCCAACTCCCTCACTTTTCAGTTGCTTACACTACTTCCCTGGAATCCTTCCCTACCTTCTCTCCTCTCTCCTATCACTACTCTCAGAGTAGCCTTGCCAGACCCACTGGAGACAAGATAACTTGAAGGAGATAGGAAGAGTCACATCATTCCTGCCTTCAAAGCCCAGTTGCAGCATCTCTTTCTTGACATCTTTCTTGTCTATTCCCTAGGCAGGAATTGATAATCCATGCACAAACTTAGTGAACTTTACTGTGCATACAAGTTACTCAATGTTCTTATTAAAATGCAGACTCTAGTTGGATAGGCCAGAGCAGAGGGCCTAAGATTCTGTATTTCTGTTGGGCTTCCAGTTGATAAAATTGTTGCAGGTGATCCATAGACCATATTTTTGTTTGTTTGGTTGGTTGGTTGGCTGTTTTTTCTGGTTTTTTGTTTGTTTGTTGTTTGAGATAGAGTCTCTTTCTGTCACCCAAGCTGAAGTGCAGTCGTAGGATCATGGCTCACTGCAGCCTCAACCTCCCAGGCTCAGATGATCTTCCCACCTCAGCCTCCTGGGTAGCTGGGACTATAGGTGCATGTCACCATGCCGTTATTTTTTATGTATTTTTTGTAGAAAAAGAGTCTGGTTATGCTGCTCAGGTTCGTCTTGAACTCCTGGGCTCAAGAGATCCATCTGCCTTGGCTTCCTAAAGTGCTGAAATTACAGGCGTGAGCCACCCTACCTGGTGGCAGGGACCATATTTTTGAGTACAAGTCAAAAATACGAGTATACCACATAATTCAACAATGAGTTCTAATCCCTTTTTTCCTCTCCAGAATAAGTTGTCCATTTTCTGAAAGCTGGGATTCTATCTTATATTTCTTATGTTGATCCTCAAAATGCTGAGTTTATAATTGGAGCTTCTTCAATACTTCTACATTAAATGATTGATGGAGTCAGACAACCTGGGCTGAAATCCCATTGCTGCTCCTTATAAGCTTTGGAACTTTAGGCAAATATTTTATTCTCTTTGAACCTCAATTTTTTTTTTTTTGAGGCGGAGTTTTCGCTCTTGTTACCCAGGCTGGAATGCAATGGCGCGATCTCAGCTCACCGCAACCTCAGCCTCCTGGGTTCAGGCAATTCTCCTGCCTCAGCCTCCTGAGTAGCTGGGATTACAGGCACGCGCCACCATGCCCAGCTAATTTTTTTTTTTGTATTTTTAGTAGAGACGGGGTTTCACTATGTTGACCAGGATGGTCTCGATCTCTCGACCTCGTGATCCACCCGCCTTGGCCTCCCAAAGTGCTGGGATTACAGGCTTGAGCCACCGTGCCTGGCTGAACCTCAATTTTTTTATTTGTGAAATAATATGCTAACTATGAAGATTGCACAAACTTATTCTGTAAAGCACCTTGCACAGTGCTTGACACAAAGTAGGCTCCCAATAAATATTACTTCTGTGTTGCCTTGGATTTTCTAGAAAAACAATATTTAGGATGATCAAATCATTTTATAAATGTCAGTTAAAATTTTCAAAGGATGAAAACACATTTCAAAAGTACATTTATTTCTGAAAATATTTGTTTAGATATTTTCCTTCTTCCCTTATGTTTTCTGAAATGTTCTCTCTTTTTTTTTTTTTTTTTTTTTTTTTTTTTTTTTTTTTTTTTTGAGGTGGAGTCTCCCTCCGTCACCCAGGCTGGAGTGCAGTGGAGTATTCTCAGCTCACTGCAATCTCTGCCTCCCGGCTCAAGCGATTCTCCTGCTTCATTCTCTGTGTAGCTGGGACTACAGCTATGTACCACCACACCCGGCTAATTTTTTGTGTTTTTAGTAGAGATGGGGTTTCACCGTGTTAGTCAGGATGGTCTCCATCTCCTGACTTCATGATCCACCCACCTTGGCCTCCCAAAGTGCTGGGGTAACAGGAATGAGCCATCGTGCCAGGCTCTGAAACTTTCTTTAACTTACTTATGTTGAAGAAACTTAACTGAAACTTATGTTTCCTCCTTGCATTTCAAAAGACAACTTTAGTGTAGTGAAAACATTCCTGAACTTTCTAATTAGGAAACCTAAGTTCCCAGTTCTGTTGTTATTACCCAGGAAATATTGAGTAAGAATCTTAACTTTTCTCAGCTTCAGCTTTCTTGTTTGTAAAATTTGAGGAATGATTATAGTATCTACCTAGCCAACCACTGGTACGTAAACACTCTTTATAATCTATAAAGCACTATATTTGCTTCAACATGCTGTCATCTATCTGTAGATAACTGTCTTTTTATTTTCTGTTCTAGAATTTTGAGATTATAGTAGTCTTTGTATTTATCCTCAGATCCTTTTGGAAATTAAAGTTTCTCTGTAAGCATTCCCAAAGTCCTCTGCCTCTCTGCTATTTTCATTATAAAGAGAGTTAACATAAAGCAGAGAAGATAAATATAATTTGGTAAAATTATCCAGCAAGTTACAGGCAGGCTTGTAATAAAAAAAAATATCTTGTTTTTTATTAAAATAAAAGGCACATGGAAACATCTTCTTTGAAACCGGAAGCAAGTTGTTCTTCGGTAAATTACATTAAATTAAAAAATACTATCTGAAAAACAAATATCTGAGGATACTAATTTCAAACTTAAATATGAAAGATATGATTTTCATGGAGCAGCTCAATTCAACCACAGACTGTAAGTCAAACTTTATTACCACACAAGTCTACCATCTACTTTTTAAATGTCCTTTTCAACATGGCTAAATGTTATTATTACCAAAAGTAGTCAAATACATTACTAAGATTTGTACTGGGATCTGACCAGCACTTTAACCAGAATAATATTTCTCAAAGGTCCAAAGCAATTGCTAGTTGCTCAGAGTCTAGCTTAGATATCGGTGCTGTGTTCATTGTACCTTTAAGAAAAATCAGCTCAAAGGTAGCTCATGAGAGAATATATGCAAAGGTTATTCATCTCTATATGTTAATTTTTGTAGTTTTCTCATTAGATTTACTTCCATGCTGAAATACAAAGAGCACTGTATATTTGTACAATTGGCAACATTTTCTTAGTCCTTTAAAATCACTAGTCAGTGACTTACCTCTGCATTGAAAAAGTATGAGTGAGAAAACACATTTGCTTTTTGTTTTTCACTTTTAGAGTCAAAAACCATAGAAGAATATTTGGTAAGAGTGGAGGTCTCTATAACTTACTGCAGGCCAATCTTTGAATGAAATTCATAGCTCCCCATATGAAGACAGGTTTGTGGGTTTAAGATCTAACTCAGTCTTCTGTGATGAGGAAGAAAGATAGTAAGGGTGTCATCGACTATAGACAAACTAATTTTAGGCAATGAAGCCTAAGTCTAGCCCACCATCCTTTGGCGAGGATGAATCCATTCTCCCATGTTTTAGTGGCCCTCTAAAGCATTCCAGGTTAGTGCTTCAATCTCGTCTTTCTAAATCCCTGTTTTAGTTCATGTTCCCTGGGAAATAGATTCTGAGACTAAAGTTTGCATGCAGAAGATTTATCGAAGACATGCTCTCAGCAGAAATACTTGTAAAGGAGTGAGGAAAACAGCATTGGATAGAAGGAGGAATATAATGCATTTGTAACAGAGGTTTCAGCTGATTCCAAAGATTTTTCTGAATTTAGGATGTTTGTCCTGTACTAAGTAAAGTATAGGGGTCCAGTCTTTGCAGAGCTGCATTAACCAGTCATCAGATGCAGGCTGTCCTGGGGAGGGGGGCATAACCATGGCAATGTTGCTCTTTTTGATGAAGGGAAATTCCTAGAGAACAAATCATCTGTAATCCTTCACAGCTGAGGGAATATGTGCCTTACTTATTACATTAGTTATAAAACACTAGTCTGGCCTGTAAAGTTCAAGTGTATTGGTTTTCTAGTGCTATCTAGCAAATTCCTACAAACCTTACCCATTTAAAAGAATAATAATCTCTTATAATCTCTTGGGATTTTTGTGCATCAGGCATTAGAGAGAACTGAGCAGGGCCTGAGGTCAAAGTTGTAAGATTCAAAGGCTGGGTGGTAGAATCACCTGGAAGTTTGTTCACTCATTTGTCTGATAGCTGATGTTAGTATTTCCTAGAGACCTAGCTGAGACTGTTGGGCAATTACAAAGATTCTTTCCTTGACCAAACACTAGGTAGGCTCTTCTGAACTCCTTCCTCAACTAGGCCCTGAATTCTGTGCTTCCGTGTTCATCTCTGCATTGTGCAGTTAACAAGACTCCGGCTGAGTCAGTTTAGTGAAAATCCCCATCTTTAATATCTGATCCAATTCCTCATCTCCCACCCTAAAAATTTGATCACACTGTCCTGACTTCAGCAGAAATCCTGTTATGTCAGTTTAGCAAAGAATTTACTCTTCCTCTTAGTAATATCCCATCCACTAGCCCCACCCTACTCCTTGGCTATACAACCTCACTTGTCCTTCAGCCCAATGTCTCTTCCCTACTGAAAAATCCATTGTATTAGTCTCTCCTGAATAAAATCTTCTTGACTTTAACATGTGACAAGAATAATTTTTTTCTTCAACACCAGAGTGCTCATATGTGGACCTTTTAGGTAGCTCGAGCTTCATAACAGCATGGTGCCAGGGCTCCAATGGCAAGCCAACCTGAGAGACACAGAATGAGAGAGAGAGAGAGAGAGAGAGAGAGAAAGAGAGAGAGATGGAGAGAGAGAAAGAAAAAGAGAAAGAACACACCAGGTGGAAGTAAGTTGCTTTTAAAGGCCTAGCGTCAGAAGTCCCATGGGTTTCATCCACTGCATTCTATTGGTTAAGGCAGCTACAGAGGTTCCCGCAGGTTCGGGGTGGGGAAAGGGCAGGAAGTACAGAGATCCCATTTCTCAATGTATTCAATGTAAAAGAGTATGTGAGATGGAATATATATTGATGTAGCCATCTTTGGAAAATATAACATTCTCCAGTCATGAATGGAAGATCTAGGCAGAACACCACAGCACCCATCTCAGTCTATCATTTGTGGCAACACATATCCTCTAGTGTCATACATTGAGAAGAGTTTCTTCAGGACTCTGGTTAATTTTACTGGGGAAATTTATGATTTTAATTAGAAAACTGCTAGTCTGTGCCACTGAAGCTTGTCTGAAGATAACAACCAACACTCATTGTATTAGTCCATTTTCATGCTGCTGATAAAGACATACCCAAGACTGGGAAGAAAAAGACATTTAGTGGACTTACAGTTCCACATGGCTGGGGGAGACCTCACAATCATGGCAGAAGGCAAGGAGAAGCAAGTCACATCTTACATGGATGGTGGCAGGAAGAGAGAGAGAGAGCTTGTGCAGGGGAACTCCTCTTTGTAAAACCATCTGGTCTCGTGAGATGTATTTACTATCATGAGAACAGCATGATAAAGACTTGCCCCCATGATTCAATTACCTCCCCCAAGGTTGCTACCACAACATGTGAGGATTCAAGATGAGATGTAGGTGGGGACACAGCCAAACCATATCATTCCACCCCTAGTCCCTCCCAAGTCTTATGTCCCCACATTTCAAAACCAATCATGCCTTCCCAATAGTCCCCCAAAGTTTTAACTCATTTCTGCATTAAGTCAAAAGTCCACAGTCCAATGTCTCATCCAAGACAAGGCAAGTCCCTTCTGCCTATGAGCCTGAAAAATCAAAAGCAAGTTACTTCCTAGACACAATGGGGTACAGGTATCAGATAAATACAGCCATTCCAAATGGGAGAAAATGGCCAAATCAAAGGGGCTACAGGCCTCATGCAAGCCTGAAATCAAGCAGGGCAGTCAAATATTAAGGCTTAAAAATGATCTCCTTTGACTTCATGTCTCACATCCAGGTCACAATGATGCAAAAGGTGAGTTCACATGTTCTTGGCCAGCTCTGACCCTGTGGCTCAGCAGGGTACAGCTTCCCTCCCAGCTGCCTTCATGGGATGGTGTTGAGTGTTTGCAGCTTTTCTAAGCTCATGGTGCAAGCTGTCAGTGGATCTACCATTCTGGAATCTGGAGGACAGTTGCCTTCTTCTCACAGCTACTACACTAGGCAGTGCCCTGTAGGAACTCACTGTGGGGGCACCAACCCCACATTTCCCTTCTATACTGCCCTACTAGAGGTTCTCCATGAGGGTCCCACCCCTGCAGCAAACTTCTGCCTAGCTGTCCAGGTGTTTCCATGCATCCTCTGAAATCTAGGTGGAGGTTCCCAAATACCAGTTCTTGACTTCTGTGTATTCACAGGCTCAACACCACATGGAAGTTGCCAAGGCTTGGAGCTTGCACCTTCTGAAGCCACTACCCAAGCTCCACGTTAGCCCTTTCAGTCATGGCTGGAGTGGCTGGGAAGGAGGGCACCAAGTCCCTAGACTGAGCACAGCACAGGGACTCTAAGCCTTGCCCATGAAACCTTTTTTTTTCTCACAGGCCTCCAGGCCAATGATGGGAGGGGCTGCCATGAAGACCTCTGACATGCCCTGGAGACAATTTCCCCATTGTCTTGGGGATTAACATTTGGCTCCTCATTACTTATTCAAATTTCTGCAGCTGGCTTAAATTTCTCCTCAGAAAATTGAATTTTCTTTTCTATCACATTCTCAGGCTGTAAATTTTCCAAACATTTATGCTCTGCTCCCCTTATAAAACTGAATGCCTTTTAACATCACCCAAGTCACCTCTTGAATGCTTTGCTGTTTAGAAATTTCTCCTGCCAGCTACCCTAAATCATCTTTCTCAAGTTCAAAGCTCCACAAATCTCTAGGGCAGGGGCAAAATCCCACCAGCCTCTTTGCTAAAACATAATGAGAGAGTTCTAGTTCCCAACAGTTTCTTTGCTGTAGTTCCCAACATGTTCCTCATCTCCATCTGAGACCACTTCAGCCTGTATTTCATTGTCCATATCATTCTCAGCATTTTGGTCAAAGCCATTCAACAAGTCTCTAGGGAGTTCCAAACTTTCCCACATACCATGTACCTGAAGTTATGTTGATATGCTCTAGTAAAAATACCATTATCTGGATTAGCAGTTGTGATTGGGGATACTACCTAATTGACTTTACCATACTCCACTTTAGTCCTCCAGTATGTAGTTGGTTTTATAGGGGCAAGAATGGTAAATCACTGAGAATATGGTAAGGACTCCTATTTCTGCAACCTTCAGAGTTTTAAGGTAGGCGAAGACCTCTGTCATTCTCCCAGGATGCAATTTTATTTTTTATTTACTGTCTTGACTGGGGATAAGGGAGGGAGGGAGTTATTCAGAGGCTTACACTTAGCCTTTCCACTATGATAGCTTTTATTCCACAGAACAAAGACCTGATGTTGGGATTCTTTCAAGTATCAGGTACAACCATTCTAATTAGACATTAGTGGATTGGGGTAGTGACCCCAATGTGAATGTATAGTGGACCCACAGTGAGCTAAACCTGAGCCAGGATTCCACTTATTATCTGGCTCACATATACTCCCACTCCAACAGAGAAGCCACAGTGACACTTCTGGTGTCCTGCTAGCAATGTCAACTGATCCTAACAAATTTCAAAATACTTAAATATTTCCTTTTTCCCAGTGTATAGTTACTCAAGAAGATAATCTTAAGTCCCTTCGGGGTAGACTGGAGGAAGCATTATAGACTTTTCAGCTTGCTTTGGTGTTGGCTATGAGAACAGGCTTAGGGAGAGAAACTGGGCAAGAGATCATAAATTTTATTGGGAAAGCTGCCCTTTCTGATCATCCATCTTTGATTGTTTTTGGTTGTGTCAATTAGGCAAAAATCTTGTTGTGTTCCCATCTATCTTGCTCCTAGAATACTACATTCTATTAACTATCTCCATAGTTCTCTGCAGGTCAGGACCCCTTGGCTGCCACTCTGACCTTACTGTTCACTACAATAATTGCATCCACTTTGCTCCTGACAGTAAATCACTGACATCTGGCCTCTATTATTTACAGATCCTATCATCACCTTTGCCATCAAGTAGCCCAGTTTTATTACAGCATTTCCCAGTGTTAGCCCTGATCTGTATAGAACAGAAAGTTTCTCAGTAATGCGTGTGTCTCTCTCGCTAGCACATTATTCTTTATTGCTTTGATTAAATAGAATGTCTTCGGAGCCTTTCTGCAGAAAATATTTGGCTGGCAGATTTTCCAGCCTTGCAGTGTGTTCTGTTTCCCTAGCATGACCAATTCTGGAGACTTCTGATTCCTTTCTCCACCATCTTTCATGCAATTTCTAGCAGTTTTTACTTTACTTTTTGTGGATGATCATTTTCCCAAGATTCCAAGAGCAACCTTAGCAGTATATTCACCATATCTTCCAGGTCCTTGACCAAGTAAATCCTATACCATGGGAAAGTAATCTATATTTAAAAACTCACATTTATCTATCTTTATGTTTTGTTTTATATACACACACACATACACACACATATATACATATACTGCACTCAGGGTTCAGTCTTATATATACTGTTCTGGCTCCAATTAATCATGTTGACTAGATCCTGCAGCTACTTTGATACATAGTCCCTTTTTTCTATTAAGAGGCCCAGCACTTTCCTACCTGGATAATGTTGTTACTTCACTTTAGTTTGGGGTCTCATGGCAAGAAGGTGAAATGAGGATTTTGAGAGAGGATACATGTTTTTTGGGGTGGTGATGGTGGTAGTGTATTTTTCCTTTTGAGAAAGAGTCCTGCTCCATTGCCCAGGCTGGACACAGTGGCACATCGTAGCTCACTGCAGCCTCAAACTCTAGGGCTAAAGTGATCCTCTCACCTCAGCCTCCCAAAGTGCTTACAAGAGTGAGCCACTGTGCCAGACCAGGATACGTTTTTTTTTTAAGGCAGAAATATCTAACATATTCCAACTAGGGTAGAGCACTAGATTTTAGCAAGGAGGAGTATTTTAACTTTTGCAGCCATAGAGAGATCAGGAGAATCTTGGAAATCAAGATTTTAGAGTCCATTGACCCGGATGTACCTATCCCATGTCTCAGGTCCCATTTCTTCCCAATCAGTGCCCTGACCTTGGCAGAGCTGACTTACCAAGGTTGAAAATTCAACCTTCTCTGCACTCTGAGATGCTTTATAATTAAGTCCTGGGCCTGATCACCAACTTTTTCTGCCTTCCTACTGAAAGAAATGAGTGCCTCTTTATATGTTGGCAAAGATATTTGCCATTCACACTCCATCTTAAATCAATTACTAGAGTATCCTTTCCTTTCATTGTTTTTGTCCAAAGCATGAATAGCATGTAGCAAAAGCCATTCAATTCCTCGTTCTTGTAATTATTACTTCACCCAAATGCTCAAACATACAATATATTGTACTTGACAATGTGTTCTCTTTCTCTGGTGCTCCATCCCAGTTCACTGCCAAAAAAATGCATAAACAATTTCACTGCCCACAGAATGCCAAAAGCAGTTAGTATTCCACCTGCCCCCAGTGAAATGATTCCCACTCCAAGCTGGCTGATGGATAATCTACCTCCAAAATACCGTTTTAGAGTTTTCTTTATAGGTCTTCTCCCAGAACCCAGTCTTACGTTATATTCCTCAGGAAATACACTCTAAAATGAATATATGTATGAGGACGTTTCTTCTGGGAGTCCTCTCAGAAATAAGATTTCTAAGAGAATCAGGAAAGAATATTCAGATACAGGGAAGTTTTGAACTACCATGCAGTTGCAGCAGAGGCTTCAGCCAATTCCTTAGGGGGTTTCAGAGTTGGGATAACCCTTCAAATTTGTCCTAAACTGATGCAAGGAAAAGAGGACCTGCAGTCCTACATCACAATCCCTAGATGTGGACTGCTCTTCAGAGAAAGAATATAACTGTGGGTGAGCTTGTTCTCTTCAGATGAGACCAGATCCTGGAGAGGGACTCAGCAGTGAGTCATTAACAGCCAACATTCTTAGCAGTAGATAAAACGAGTCCTTCAGTACTGAATGGGGGAATTTGGGTGACAATACCCACTATAATCTCCCTCATTTTTGGATTTATTGTGATGGTAATGTGGAATTAAGACAAAGGAGTAGAAAATATGGTGCTTAACTGGAGGGAATTTTTCAACAACAAATTATTTCCTGTTATGTCATGCCATGTCTATCTTTAGAACTTGGTGGTTGCAGAGAGGTGAGCACTATCTCATAAGAGGTAGAAAAGTGGGCACTGGGGAAAAGTTTCAGGGTTCTTCTTAGGGACCTTATCACGTTTTAGGGGCCATTTAATTGATGGTAGGTGTAATACCAATAGCTTTTGGCATGCTGTCACATTGAAATTATTAACATTAATATCAGTGGTTGTGTCAGTTTGTTCCTGCATTGCTATAAATACCTGAAATTGGGTAATTTACAAAGAAAAGAGGTTTACTTGGCTTACACTTGTGCAGTCTGTACAGGAAGCATGGTGCCAGCATCTGCTCAGCTTCTGATGAGGCCTCAGGAACTTACAATCATGACAGAAGGCAACAGGGATCTAGCATAACTAAAAAGGGAGCCCCGTGGTGATAGCCAAGACAATGGGGAAAAGATCTTGAAGGTGTTTCAGAGACTTTTACAGCAACCCCTCCCATCACTGTAGCAAGTGGTTGCCCCACAGCCTGCTGGAATTTTTTTCCTGAAAATGCTTTTTCCTTTCTCTTCCACATGGCTAGGCGGCAAATTTTCTAAACTTTTATGCTCTGCCTCCCTTTTAAATATAAGTTTCAACTTTAAGTAATTTATTTGCTCCTGTATCTGATTATAGGTTGTTAGAAGCAGCTATGTCACTTCTTCAGTGCTTTGCTGCTTGGAAATTTCTTCTGCCAGATAACCTAAGTCATTCCTCTTAAGTTCAAACTTCCACTGATCCCCAGGGCATGGACACAATGTAGCAAAGTTCTTTGCTGTGGCATAACATGGGTAATGTTTACTCCATTTCTCAATAGCTTCCCCATTTCCATTTGAGACCTTGTCAACCTGACCTTCATTCTCCATATTTCTATTAGCATTTTGGTCACAACAATTTAACCAGTCTCTAAGAAGTTTTAAACTTTCCCCCATCATCCTGTCTTCCATTGAGCCCTTCAAACTCTCCAAACTCTGCCCGTTATCTAGCTCTAAAGTTGTTTCCATATCTTCAGGTATCTTTATAGCAATGTCCTCCACCTTAGTATCAGTTTTCTGTGTCAGTCTGTTCTTGCATTGTTTTAAAGAAATAATTGAGACTGTGTAATTTATAAAGAAAAACGTTTAATTGGTTCATAGTTCTGTGGGCTTTATAGGAAGCATGGTGCTATCATCTGCTTCTGATGAGGTCTCAGGGATCTTACAATCATGGCAGAAGGAAACAGGGAGCCAACATGTCACATGGTGAGAGCAACAAAAAGAGAGAGAGTAGGGGAGGAGGTGCCATACTTTTTAAAACAACCAGACTTTTTTGGGGGGGGCGATTCTTGCAAGACTAAGGTAGTATCACATTGTGGTTTTAATTTGCATCCCCCTGATTGTTAATGATATTGAGCATTTTTCCATATGTTTATTGGCTATTTGTATATCTTCTTTTGAGAATTGTCTGTTCATGTCCTCAGCTCACTTTTTGATGGAGTTGGTTGGTTTTTTTCTTGCTAATTTGAGTTCTTTATAGATTCTAGATATTAGTCTTTTGTCAGATGTATAGATTGCAAAGATTTTCTCCCATTCTGCAGATTGTCTGTAACTCTGTTGATTATTTCTTTTGCTGTGCAGAAACTTTTTAGTTTAATTAAGCCCCATCTGTTTATCTTTGTTTTTACTGCATTTGCTTTTGGGTTCTTGATCATAAAGGCTTTGCCTAAGCCAATGTCTAGAAGGGTTTTTTCCTGTGTTATCTTGTAGAACCATTATAATTTCAGGTTTCAGCTTTAAGTCTTTGATCCATCTTGAGTTGATTTTTTTATAAGGTGAGAGATGAGAATCCAGTTTCATTCTTTCACATGTGGCTTGTCAATTATCCCAGCACCATTAGTTGAATAGACTGTCCTTTCATCACTTTATGTTTTTGTTTGCTTTGTCCAAGATCAGTTGGCTGTAAGTGTTTGGCTTTATTTCTGGGTTCTCTATTCTGTTCCACTGGTCTATGTGCCTATTTTTATACCAGTATCATGTTGTTTTAATGACTATCAAATATAGTATGGTTTGAAGTCAGGTGATGTGATGCTTCTCAATTTGTCTTTTTTTTTTTTTCTTTTCTTAATCTTGCTTTGGCTATGCAGGCTCTTTTTTGGTTCCATATGAATTTTTGGATTCTTTTTTTCCTAGTTCTGTGAAGAATGATGGTAGCATTTTGATGGAAATTGCATTGCATTTCAAAATTGCTTTTGGCAGTATGACCATTTTTCACAATATTGATTCTACTCATCCATGAGGATGGGATGTTTCCATTTGTTTGTGCCATCTATAATTTGTTTCAGCAGTGTTTCATCGTTTTCCTTGTAAAGGTCTTTCCCATCCTTGGTTAGGTATATTTCTAATTTGTTTTTTTTTTTTTTGGCAGCTATTGTGAAAGGGGTTGAGTTCTTGATTTGATTCTCTGCTTGGTTGCTGTTGGTGTCTAGCAGAGCTACTGACTTGTATACATTAATTTTATATCCTGAAACTTTGCTGAATTCATTTATCAATTCTAGGAGCATTTTGGAGGAGTCTTTAGAGTTTTCTAGTTATACAATCATATGGCAGGTGTATTAGTCTATTTTCATTCTGCTGATAAAGACATATCTGAGACTGGGAACAAAAAGAGGTTTAATGGACTTACAGTTTCACATGGATGTGAAGACGTCACAATCACGGTGGAAGACAAGGAAAAACAAGTCACATTTAACCATGGATGGTGGTAGGTAAAAAGCAAGCTTGTGCAGGGAAACACCCATTTTTAAAACCATCAGATCTTGTGCGACTCATTCACAGTCACAAGAACTGCACAGGAAAGACTTGACCTCGTAATTCAATCACCTCCCACTGACTTCCTCCCATGAAATGTGGGAATTGAGGGAGTTACAATTCAAGATGAGATTTGGGTAGGGACACAGCCAAACCATACCATTCTGTGCACCTGCAGGCTCAACACCACATGGAAGCTACCAAGGCTTGGGGCTTGCACCCTCTGAAGTCATGGCCTAAGCTATACTTTGGCCCCTTTTAGTCATTAATGGAGTGGCTGGGACACAGGGCACCAAGTCCTTAAACTGCACACAGCATGGGCACCTGGGACCCGGCCCACAAAACATTTTTTCCTCCTAACCCTCAGTCTGTGATACAAGGGACTGCTTTGAAGACCTCTGACATGCCCTGAAGACATTTTCCCCATTGTCTTAGAGATTAACATTTGGCTCCTCGTTACTTATGCAAATTATGCATATTTCTGCAGCTGGCTTGAATTTCTCCTCAGGAAACAGGATTTTCTTTTGTATTGAATTCTCAGTCTGCAAATTTTCTGACTTTTATGCTCTTCTTCCCTTATAAAACTGAATGCTTTTAACAGCACCCTAGTTACCTCTTGAATGCTTTGTTGCTTAGGAATTTCTTCTGTCATATACCCTAAATCATCACTCCCAAGTTCAAAGTTCCACAAATCTCGAAGGCAGGGGCAACATACCACCAGTCTCTTTGCTAAAACATAACAAGAGTCACCTTTACTGTAGTTCCTAACAAGTTATTTATCTCCATCTGAGACCACCTCAGCCTGGACCTTACTGTTCATATCACTATCAGCATTTTTGTCAAGGCCATTCAACAAGTGTCTAGGGAGTTCTAAACTTTCCCGCATGTTCCTGTCTCTAAGCCCTCCAAACTGTTTGAACTCTGCCTGTTACCCAGTTCCAAAGTCACTTTCACATTTTCAGGTATCTTTTTGACAGCACCCCACTCCTGGTACCAATTTACTGTATTAGTCCATTTTCATGGTACTGATAAAGACATACATATAAGAGACTAGGATGAAAAAGAGGTTTATCAGACTTACAGTTCCATATGGCTGAGGAAGCCTCATAGTCATGGTTGAAAAGAGAGCAAGTCATGTCTTCCATGGATAGTGGCAGGAAAAGAGAGAGCTTGCACAGGAAAACTCTAATTTTTAAAACCACCAGATCTCTTGAGACTCATTCACTATTATAAGAACAGTGAAGGAAAGACTCACCCCATACATAATTCAATCACATGTCACTGGCTTTCTCCCATGACATGTGGGAATTGTGGGAGTTATAATTCAAGGAGACATTTGAGTGAGGGCACTCAGCTATAAAAAGTAATTAAATAATGGCATATGCAGCTACCTGGATGGAATTGAGGACCATTATTCTAAGTGAAGGGACTCAGGAATGGAAAACCAAACACTGTATGTTCTCACTCATAAATGGGAGAAACTTTATGAGGATACAAAGACATAAGAATGATACAATAGACTTTGGGGACTCAGGGGGGAAGGGTGGGAGAGGGTGAGGGGTAAAAGATTACAAATTGGGTACAGTGTATACTGCTCGGGTGATGGGTGCACCCAAATCTCAGAAATCACCACTAAAGAACTTGTTCATGTAACCCAACTCTACCTGTTTTCAAAAAACCTATGGAAACAAAAAATTTAAAAATTAAAATAAAGGCTGGGCACAGTGGCCCACGCCTATAATCCTAGCACTTTGAGAAGCCAAGGCAGGTAGATCACCTGAGGTACAGAGTTCAAGACCAGCCTGGTCAACATGGTGAAACCCCATCTCTACTAGAAATACAAAAATTAGCCAGGCATGGTGGCAGGCATCTGTAATCCCAGCTACTCAGGAGGCTGGGGTGGGAGAATCACTTGAACCCGGGAGGCAGAAGTTGCAGTGAGCCAAGATAGCTCCAGCCTGGGCAACAAGAGCAAAACTTCATCTCAAGATAAATAAATAAATAAATAAAAATAAATAAAGAAAGAAGCAGCGCTCATGTGAATTAACTGAGCAAGAACGCATTCATTACCAAGTAGATGATACTAAGACATTAATGAGGGGTTTGACCCCATGATCCAATAACTCCCACCACACCTCACCTCCAACATTGTGATTACATTTTAGCATGAGAATTGTAGGAAACAAAAATACAAACTACATCAGTGGTGAACCATTTTGATGGTTTTGAAACTTTTCCATATGCATTGTTTAGATTATTTATTAATCTAATTTTATTTTTTAAAGATCAATTTATGCATTAATTGAAACATTTGAATATGCAAATGTTTCACTTTGCAACATTGAAACATTTTGAAACATTTCCATATGCATTGTTTAGATTATTTATTAATCTAATTTTATTTTTTAAAGATCAATTTATGCATAATAGTGCTTTCTACATAGCATCTATTCATTCATTCAACAATACTGACTTCACACCCACTATATGTCATGAACTGTTCTAGGTGGTAGGGATACAGTAATTAACAAGGTAGACATAATCTTTATATTCATGAAATGCACATTGTAGAAAATGGCTGGGGGAGACAATAAGGAATAAATTAAGAAGAAAATTTCAAATGGTTATAAGTGATGATAATAAAATAGTAATGGGATAACAAGTAATTGACTTTTACGATTTGCAGATTGGAAAGGAAATTTACTGTACATAGGGCAGTCAGGGTAAACTTTTCTGAGGAGGTGTTTCTTGAGCTGCAACCCTTATGATGAGAAGGATATGGTTCATTTGAGCTGATGAGAGTAAAGCGAGAACATAAGCCTTGAGAAGAACTGAGGGAAGTGAGTTTCTGAAGGACATAAAGAATAACCAGTACAAAGGCCCTGAAAAAAAACAAAAGAAGACCAACAAAGCTGGATGGAGTTTGGTGGCAGAGGGGAAATCATACAAAATGGGATGAGACTAGGCATGGACAAATTACACAGAGACCCAGAGGCCATAGTCAATAATTTATGTCTAAGAATATTGAGAAGGCAATAGTAAATTTTGAACAGAGGAATAACATAATCTACCTTATGTTTTAAAATAGTAATTCTGGAAGCTGTTTATAAAGTGGATTATAAAGGGTCAAGAATAGAAACAGTAATACCAGTTAGGAAATGATTTCAGTAATTCAGGGGAGGTGATGGTGGCTTTGACCAGCATTGTAGCTGCAGAGGTAGTGAGAAGTTCTCAAACTATGAATATATTTTGAAGGTAGAGCCAAAAGAATTTGCTGACAGATTAGATGTAGGATGTGAGAGGAAAATAGGACTTGTATTAGCAACATTATACTTAGAGTCAAACTGTCTAGTAGTGAGTTGGCCAATAAATGGATCAGAGTAAGAGATTACTGAGGGCCAAATCAGAAAGGTTTCACAATCTTCAAGGCAAAAATCTGAGCATGTTTCTGTGTGTGTAAGTGTGTGTGTGTGACAGAGTACAGAGATACAGAGAGCAATTTATCTTATTGAAAATGATCTTGTTGACAATTTACTTCTACAATTGGCCATAGACAATATTTTCTGTTTTGATTGACTCAGTTGAGGAGATCTTTGCTTTGTTAGACTGCTTCTGGAGCTGACACTCCAACATAAAACTAGGGCACACCCACTTGGTGACTTCTGAAGTAGCAATGACTGTTACAGTAGCTCAAGCTGTGCTTAACGGGGAGATGTGCCTGGGGTATCTGCATGCATTGTGCAGATGCAGGAGAATAGAAAGAGCTAACCTATATCCCCAGCTGTGGCTAGAAAGCCTGCCCATTAGAGGTCCTTTTGCACTTCATAGGCAGGAGGATATTCTACAAGCAAAGCCATCCCACAGGTGCAGAGCTGAAGCGCAACTGATTTCCTTTGTGGAACTAGCCACAGAGACATCCTTCATGTATGCTCCCAGACTCAGTGGCAGTTTCAAGTTGATGTGAAGTGCAGATACATAGCACAGAAGTGTTACTGTTGGAACATTTTGGAATTTCAAAGCATCATCTGATGGGAGAAGGTGTGGAAAGCAAGCACTAACCCTCCTGACAGAGAAAACAGGGACTAAAGAAGGGAAGCAGTTTTTCATATGGTGCAAAGCAGAGTCACACTTTTTTTTAATCACACTGTGTTGAAATTTTATTCTTTAATGCCTCTGTATTTCAGGAACTGACCTGTCTTGTTCCTCTGTAGTAGAGTGACTGCCATATAGTATATGCTGATGAGATATTGTGGCTGAATGAATGAATAATTGAACCTAAATTAACCTTAGAGTCTCTGCCAACTGAATCTTGTTGTCAATAGTTGTTGCTAACAAATATGAAATTCCAGTTCTAATTCCTGTCTTTGTGCTTGGTACCTGTGACACAATCAGGCTATGTCTGTATAGTGTTGCTGGAGCAGTTGGTTTTGTGGAACTGGTCAGGAAATGGAAAGAAGTCAACAGTCTTAAATGATTGGTTTGAGGGGTATTTTTTCCTACTCAGTTGCTGAAACTTTCGTCTGAATTGACAAAATAAACATAAACAAAAGCCAAATAAATCAAAAAGCACATTGATGTCTGCTAGATGCAATTACATCCATGCCCTGACCTGTGGCCATCAGCATGAAACCTGAGACCCTGAACAGTGGGATAAATGTCTGTATATACAACCATTCCTTTTTGTCACCTTAGGGTCTGAGGTAAGATAGAGACAGCCAGATCAGTTGTTTGATGTCATGAATTGAAAATACTCAACTGACTGAGTCAATTTTTCAGTACTTACATAATCAGGGCTTTTGTATAATCAGTGTCCACTCTTTCTGTATGGTATCAGGCTCTTTGTCACTTCTCAAATGCTCCCTTTTTAAAGATTACAAATATTGGACACCTTAAGTCATCCTGTTTGGAGATTTCCCCACCTAAACCTCTCCAGCCATTGTCTGCACCTCCTCCTACCTTGGCAGCTGTGTGTCTTCCAAAGACGTCCTTTCAAATCAAGGCTGAAATACATGTTCAGTTTTTGAGTAACCAAATATGGGACTGTCTGTATCAGCAAGTGATATTTTTGCCAGTCAGTCTTGATTTGATGGATTGAAATTTTCAATAGAATTTTCCAGGTGCCAACTGCTTAAGCTAAACAATGACACCAAATGAAACGGCCTCAAACAAAGGTACATCAGGAGGAGAAACAAAATGACACTGATGTTATGAAGGGTGCCTCCACTGAGGGGCTATAAGCAAGGCAGAGTATTCATATTGCACAAGCCAGACAACACAAAGAAAGATAGATCTAACACAAAGAAAAACAGGAGAAAACACACAAAGAGGACCTAAGATAATACCTACAGAAGAAAATTTAAATTACAGATGGATTTGTCATTTCTAATCCTTCACATATAGAAGGAGGCTATTTCTGTATCTCTCCTGTTTGGCATGCAATCTTCAGTCACAAACACGTAAACACTATTTTAACAAAAAAATTAAATCCATAATATTGTCAGGTCTAACAGAATATTTTCATGAGTTAAAAGTTTAACTACCCCATAGTAGCATAGCCATAAGTGAATTCCTTTTCCAATTAGTGGAACAAAAGTGATTTTATAACAACTTCCACTTCCACTCTAATACAGTTCTGTCCATCAGCAGCAGCCTGATATTAAGAAGAGCAAAAACACTTAACGAACTTACTCTTATTAAACGATGCATACCATCTAATGCTGGGAGAAAGAAAACTAAGACAGCAATTGGGAAGCAATTTATTTCATTTATTCTCACCACTGCATTTTTTGGACCTGTAATATATTCCACCCATCAGAAAGCTTTATCTCAGCTGGAAAACATGAATTCTTATTCTTTGCTAAATTCTAAGTGCCTTTAAAAAATTGAAATGTTCATGGGTGACATTTATGATTATAGGTAAAATACATAGTTAAATTCATACTTTAAAATGGTGTACAGTTAAAACTCACATCTTTAAAAAATAAATAAATGATTAAAAAGCAAAATAAAACACACCTTGTCAAGAGCATAATTGAAAATGAGAACTTTCCTTCTTTGGTTTGATTTCAGCTTGCTTATCAGGTTCATACTTACTGTATATCAAAAAAATGTACTCTTGTGCCACATATTCAAAGAGAGAATGACATCACTACAAAATATTTAAACCGTTTTCTTTACTGCCTGCTCTCATTATATCAGGATGCTACTGAGCTTCTTGAGAGTTGTAGTTTTCATTTCTGGTTAACTAATAAGAATGTTTGAATCAGAATTTACAAGAAGAGGATACATTTTGGAATTCTCAGAAGTAAAGAAATGAAATAAAGGTATGAAGGAAAGGTCACCAAATGATCTATTTTCTACTGATTAAATGTAGTGTTTTTGATTCCTTTCATTTTTTAATCATATAACTGTGACAATGTAGGGCATTTCAAAACTAATTGGACACTTGCACAGTGTTTATTAAGTAACTAGGTGCTATATGAAATTGTAGAATGTACCTAATTACAGAGTTACCCTTACAAATAGCTAACCATTGGAGAAATACAAGTTTTGGCTACCTGTTCATATATATTCTGGATACCGAGTAATAAATGTTTAAGTGCTCTATTGTATTTGACTACTCCATAATTATTTGTTGTGGAAAGTTTGCATGGATGCCCTTCAACTAAAATATATGCTGCAAAACAGCAAAAATCATTTTAATTTCTTGTGAAAGCTGTCCCAAGTCATCCATTAACAGATATGTATTATTTTTATTTTAAATGCATAGTCCTCTTCCAGTTTTTTGTTTGTTTGTTTGTTGAGATGGAGTCTTGCTATGTCGCACAAGCTAGAGTGCAGTGGCATGATCTCGGCTCATGGCAATCTCTGCCTCCCGGGTTCAGGCGATTCTCCTGCCTCAGCCTTCTGAGTAGTTGTGATTACAGGTGCATTCCACCACGCCTGGCTAATTTTTGTATTTTTGGTAGAGACCGGGTTTCACCATGTTGGTCAGGCTGGTCTCAAGCTCCTGACCTTGTAATCCACCCACCTTGGCCTCCCAAAGTGCTGGGATTACAGGCATGAGCCACCACACCCGGCCTTAAACCTGAAGCTAGTCAAGTGTGGTTGTTGGGAGAAGACCATATTTTTAAAATAAATATTGATCTCACTAAATCAGCTCCTGTACTATGGCAAAAAAGTCAGAAATACATATATGTACTTGAAACCCAGAAGTCAAATTTGATATTTAAAGTCAATACATAGATAAATACACTGAAAAGATACTTAGATATATATATAGAGAGAGAGAGAGAGGGAGAGAGAGAGAGAATATACTCACTACTGGGGACTGTACACAGAGACTGGATTGGATCTGGGTTGTTAAAGAGCCTCTGAAAAAGGCTGTGACTGGGTCTATACAAGCTTACCAAATTGTCCATTTTTACTAAATTGACCAGTGAATTTAATGAAATAGCCACTTAACTCCCCCCACCTCAATTTGACCAAAACCACTTGTTAAAGACCTTGGAGACAGTCTTATTTTCCTGATTTTTCCAAACAACAATTCCCTCTACTGCTCTATTCACCTGTCTCCTCCAAGCAGCCCTTTACTGGTTCAATTGTTTTCTCAGTTGTGATTGGAGTTAGGAAAGGACTATTTATTCCCCAGGACACACATTTTCCTGGGATTGAGGGAGTTACAGTAATCAACTGAGCTGACGGCTGCCCTGGGCAGAATCGTTTAAAGGCTACCGAGGAGCAGGTTAAACTCCTGAGTGCTCTAAGAATCCTGCTTAAATCAAAAAATCCATGAACTGCTGGTTTGGCATTCAGTTCACCATTTCATAACCTGCACTTTGCTTCTCAGGTAGTGATCTGAAATACCGAGCTACAATTTCTCTTGGGGCTAGTGAAGAAACTGAGTGGGTCAGACCAACTCACAATTCTTCAAGAAACGGCTAGCCATTTCTATTTTCAAGAAATGGAAAGACACTGTTTAGACTTAGATGCCTTGATTTAGAAATGTATGAAGAGAAAAGGAAATGTAATTGTGCATTTTTAATTGAGATGTGCTCATTTCCATTTTAATCCTTACTGCAGTTCTCTACAAGAGACAATGCGTTTATGAAAACTTCCAAGAAAACATGAAAGAAAGGTCTAGAAGACTCACTTGCTTTTTTCACTGGGCATGAGATACCCACCATCTTCCACAAGATGGCAGGCAGTTTTCATTTTACTGTTGGTGATCAGCAGGAAATTGCTCCACTCTCAAATGACAGCGACCCCAGGTAGCTAGGGTGACATTTGCTTTACATTACGTTACACACTAATTAATCATTAGTGATCCCAGAAGTAAGTCTGCTAAAAATTCTTTGCTATGGCTTTGCACAGCAGGAGCTTTCAATATTGATACTATTACATGCACATATGTTCAGCCAGTGTATCTTACAGCCATGGATTTAAGCTTTCAGGTTATTTTAATTAATATTGCCTAGATTAATATTCACCTCTTATTTGGAAGGGGAAATGGTAAGGTTAGTAAAATAAATACAGAAAAAAAAAAAGCAGTGGACAAAACTCTGAAAAGCTAAAGGCAACTTTGCTGCGTTTTCAGCTTGAAGCACCTTTGTCTTCTGGCATTTGTTGACATCTTCAACTTTTTCCCAGGCCCACCTCAAAACCTCTGGGGCAAAAATTCTTTAAAGATTTTGGCTGGTACCACCACTCCACACTTAACTTGCATGCTATAGTCTCGAAACACATCACCTCATGAAGGATTTACTGTATCTCATCAACTAACAGGAAATGTTCACATTGCCTTTCAACATGAATTCAATTTCACAGCAAGAAGCCTCGTTATTATAAGCAATTCCACCAGGCGTGAGCCACAACCCAAGCTACAGACAATGAGCACAGATGTTCTTCTTACTTAAGAAGAGCCTTTCAAAAAGGTTCAGCAACCACCTGAACAGCCGCAGCCAGCCCAATTTTCTCTGTCACATGAAGCTAGACCAAGATAAAGATCATCTGCCTGGATGTACCACACCCAATTCCGCTCTTAAGCAGTTTATGTTCACACCTTAGTCCCAGTTATACCTGGTTAGTTTTCCACTTGGTTCAGCTCCACCCACTTTTAGGCCTTGTTAACACAACTCTTGTAAAGTATCCATTACCGCTTCATTAAAATTTAGTTTTCTTCTGATAAGGACGCTTCCTACACAACTACTTCAGCAGTGTTTTTTTTCAACTTTAATGTGTAGATAAGTCACCTGCAAATCTTGATAAAATGCAGATTCTGATTGACTGCATCCGGGGTTTAACCTGAGATTCTGTATTTCTAATAAGCTCCCAGATGATTCTGAGTGCTGTTGATTAACAAGCCACACTTGAGTTAGCAAAGCTTTAAAGTTCTTTCACTCATCCACGCTCCATATATCCTGGGGTAAAAAGACTGGCAAGAGTTTCTCGACTCCCCGTTCCAGACTCTTCTAGGTTTCTTTTCATCAATAACACTTTCTCTTTTGAAGCCTTCATTATTTGACTGATAAACTTTTCAGAGTCATCTTCAGATCTCTCTCCCAGACTTTCCACCACATTTCACTAAACATTCTGGAATCCAGATTACCGTCTTCTTTCCACCAGATCTCCTCCCGAATAACTTCAACCTTCATGTGGATAACTCTATTTATGACACTGGCCTTGATCCCCTTTATTCCAATGACCTTCATCTGTATTCCACCTTGCCAATCATGTTAGTGGCACATCATGACCTTATTGTCATCTCAAACTGTTCTTACCCTAAATTTTTAAACCTCAAATTTTTCCTCTCTTACTTCAGTCTCCAAGAGACTTCAAGTTCTCTTTTTCCTGTGTCCCACTAAACATACTCTCCCACCCACATTGGACATTGGACTTTCCCCTCCTTGTATACGTCCCTATTCTTGGCACCATATGCTTTCACTTCTACTTCTACCCACTCAGGAGACCATGGTTAATCACTTCTAAAGTCAATAAGAATATGTTTTCTCTAATGTCATCTTTTTCTGAGACTACTGTGCTAAACTCAATCCTGGGTGCACCCATATTTATTGTTTAACTCCTCCCCATCTATAAAGATCCTAGTGAGCGTACACACAGACAACGCATCCTTCTGAGTGGCCCCACTCTATACTCACATATCCAACTTCAGTTGGGCCTGCAACACTGCTGCTCAATGCTCTTATTTGTTTCCTGACAAATCCTTTTCTTACCCTTTCTATGATTCTCAAACTGTCAAGTTATAAAATATAAATGTCCTCAGTTCCCATTCAGCAGTGTTTCCCACCACAAAGTCTTTCCATATCTTCATCCAATCTATTTTCCTTTTCTCCTATTATATTGTCATCATTTCAAAGTTAATCCCAACAATTGTGTTAGCCTTAGACTTCTACCTTGATGCATCAATTTTCCATTTTCTTAAATTGCAACACTTTTCTTTACGATTTGGGTCCTTTATCTCAGCCAACACACACTTTCATGTTTCCCTCACTAACCATCACCCCTCAAACAAAAACGCTCTTCATAATGTTACTTATTATTTACTCTTAATCTCAACCTTACTTTTTATTTTATAAACATTAAAAATAATTCCCTTATTTGTCATTGCTACTTTGTAAATCAGTCATTCTCTTTTTAATTCCCTATGAGTGTGTATCTTAATATAAAATAAACGTCACACTTAGGAGCTGCCTCTGCAACTCCACTAAGTAGCCACTTAGTTTTCAATCTTAGTGGCCTCTTAGATACCCTCAGTGTTTTTCACCCCTTGGCAACATTTGACACTGATGCTCAGTCTCTGAGAGAAACATTTTTCTCCCATCACTTTGGTTCTCTTAGCCTTCCTATTTCACATTTTATTTGTTCTGCTGATTCATCACTGTTATATCTCTATCAAACTTTTAATGTCAATGCACCTAAGAGTTTGCCTTTAGCCCTCGCTTCCTCTGGATTTTACACTTCTCTCTCTCTCTTTTTGGGCTATCATAGGCATTCTCTTGATGCCAGTTTTCTTCATAACACCTATTATGTTCTAACTTATACTTTACTTATTTGTTGTATTTATTGGTGTCTACCCCCTCCCTAATTCATCCCTGCAAAGAATGTCAGCCCCGTGAAGGGAGGGATTTTGTCTGTTTTCTGATGTACATTATGCATCTGAATACCTGTAACATAGTAAGTGTTCAATAAATTTTGTGGAACAAAGGAACTATCAGCTATGAAATAATCAGTTCCATGTCTAGATCTCTAAACTTAATGCTTCTCTTAAATACACACATCCTTGTGGTTATTCTACCAACACTTCAAACTTAACATGGCCCAAGCCAAAGTCATTACCTCGCTCTGTGCCAAACTTGCTCTTCCTGCAGTAGTCTCTAGCTCAGAAGAAAGTCTGAAGTCATGTGGACTCCCTTATCTTTTTTTCACCATGCAGAGCCAGTCATCAAGCCCTGTGGATTTAAATGTCTCCAATGGCTTGCATGCCTATGCCCCCTCTATTTTCATCCTCACATCCACAATCACAGTCCCATTTCTCCTCTGGCCTACAACCTTAAAATATCCGCCAAAAATTACTTTCCTCCTGCCACCAGTTTCTCACTATTATATATCCTACACAATCTTACCTGACTTGTTTTCTGCCAAAAAACTAAGTCTGATAACATCACCTCTCTCTTGAAAAGTCTACAAATAATTTCATTTCCTACAGGTCCACATCTGAAGTTCTTGGTCTGACCTTAAAGTTCCTCTGTAATATATCACTTTTGAATCTCTTTTTAGGTTTCATCTACGTATTTTTTCATAGTCCCTATGCTCTAGATATTCCTAATCTGGATGCTCACATGCCCAATGAACAGAAACAATTCTAAGAGAACACATAGTAGAAGAATGGTGACTTGTTTAAACAAAATAAGACAAGACTCACTGGATAAATGGAATGACTTAAAGCTAACTTTTGGCAAGGAATTGAGATCTGAAGAAGACAAGACATAACTCTGACAAAACCCTACTTCTCTTCCCAAGGGCCTAGATGGAGTTTTCAACATGAGACCCATGGGCTATCCTCATCACAATTTTCTAGGGGTGAACCTGGTTATCTTTATATGTAATATACTTCCCAGGAGATTCATTCACATCTTCAAGGTTGAGAACAATTGACTTAGGGAGTAATATCTATATTTTTTATTTTTAAGGGCATGAGAAAAAATATCTGTGTCCTCGTACCCCTACGTAGATGGAAAAGACACTGGTTGGGGATTCGGAAAAGTTGGTTTCTGCCGGGTACGGTGGCTCACGTCTGTAATCTCAACACGTTGGGAGGCCAAGGTGGGTGGATCACCTGAGATCAGGAGTTCAAAACCATCCTGGTCAAATGGCAAAATCCCATCTCAACTAAAAATACAAAAATTAGCTGGGCGTAATGGTGAGTGCTTGTAATCCCAGCTACTTGGGAGGCTGAGGCAGGACAATCCCTTGAACCTGGTAGGCGGAGGCTGCAGTGAGCCTGGGCGACAGAGTGAGACTCTGTCTCAAAAAAAGAAAAAAAGAAAAGTTGGTTTCTCTTCTTAGCTTTTTTCCTTACTTGCCTATGTGCTTGGACAAGTTACTTACCACCACATGCAAATGCAGGGACTGGTGGAAATGACTTCTCAGGATACTTGACAACATAGGAATTTTTGTTTCCATGGGCCTTATCAACTCATATCCTGGAGTTTTATGCTGCCACAGTGAATTTCATGCCATCACCCTGATCAACAACTATGAGTTAAGAAATGACTGAGAGAGTCACTCAAATATCCCTTTCTCAGGGAGATCTGCAGTGTTGACTATACCTAAAAGAGCAAGCCCTTGGTCCATGCTTGTTATTCCCCTTGCCCAATTTATTTTTTACCATTGCAGTTAACACTGACTTATTATGTGTTTCACTCCATTATCTTGCTTGATGTCTATCTTCCTCCACTGCACTGTGGGCTGTATGATGGCAGGAGTTGTGTCTATTTTGTTTGTTCATGGCTATGTCATCTGAACCTTTAATAAGGCCTGGCATATAACAAATTATAGCTTCATGGCTCTCCTCATTTTCCTGGTTCTCACTCTTTACCTTGTTCCTTTAATCTCTCTCTCTCTCTTTCTCTACTCCATCTCTCTCCTGACTTTCTCTCCCTGTCTCTATCCTGTACTCTGGCCTTTTTATACCCCTTAATTCTGTGGCAAGCAAGATGGGATAAGGCAGATAGGTTGATAATAGAGGATGAGTCATGTTCATTTTCAGTTTCCCAGTTTATACAGATGAATCTCAAATTAAGGAAAATTTTCTCCCTACAACTTTGAGAGAGGGGTTCTTCTAGACCTGAGATGTTTAGCAGAGTTTTATCGTTTAGTTAGTGCATGCTGACCTCTGAACCTAAGTTTAGGGGATAATGCTGATGACCTCTGTAAGGAAAGCACTGCTAATCCACTTACATCATTGACAAGCAAGCAAACAACAGTGACAAAATTAATTCAAACAAAATAGCTGACAATGGTCCCAAGACATGGATTTCATTAAATTTTGGCATGAAGTTATGCAGACTACATTTTGCCTTTCTGCAAGAGGAGCTCATCCACAGGGTCATCTGGAGAAAAAATTATGTAGCAGAGTATATTTGTCTCTGGCTCCACCCTATGAGCAGCTTTTTCATTTCCTCTTATCTCACAGTTAGTTACTCAAGTATTTTATCCGCCAGCTCCCCACTCAGATGGCATGAATCGTCTTGCCCTCATGAGAAGAAGCCCTTCAGAGGCCAAGCTTCCACCCAGCTCAGTAGACCAAAGAACCTTGTCCACTATGCCAGTAGAAATGATAAAACATATTTTTGTCAACTGGGCCCTTCTAAAAGGAAGATAATGCTTCCTCCTTTGCTAATAAGACTTCCTCCATCTGGCCTTATTGGCTTATTGGTGATGTTAAGGATAGACATTTTGAACATGGGAATGGAAAAAGAAATGTCTTAGAGTAAATCTGTTTTCCATACCCTCTAGTGCAGCTATCAAAGCAGCTGCCCACACTTAAATGAATAAGATGGAAACATCGCTACAAATCCGGGAGTCGAATTTAGTACACAAAGACTGTGATGCCATATAGCCAGAAAGATACATTCAGCAAACTTGTGTGAGCCAGTAGAAGAGTGCTAGTTCCTAGGAGGTGGCAAAGTAAGTATGTGCTAAATGAAAACACAAAGCCAGGTCTTATGAAAGGCTGAATCTTTTATGCAAATGTTAGCTGGTACAGTGAGCATAAAATAGCTGTTAAGGATTTGGTTTCAAACTATAGGAAGGTCAAAGGAAAAAGCCTCCAAAGTAGCAATTTATATTTTCATTTAAAATAAAATAAATTAAACACTATCCTTTTTTCTCTGTTGGAACACAAGATTATCCTTTCCTCTCTGCTGGACCACAAGCAAGTTTCAGGTCTCTCATGATCTGACCAAGGCTATATTTGAGGCTTAGTGTAACCAGTGAGCAACTTGGCCTCTCTGCCTCCCAGGAGATGCTCCTTTTAAGAGCTTGGCAGCAAGCAATGCCTTTAAGGGGAAAACCTTGTGGCCAGTTTTTACTCTGTCAGTTGAGAATTTGGCCTTTGACTCTTTGTTTAACTTCTGTTTTGGACGGGACAATGGACCAGGACACTAAACGATGGAGAGGGCAAACTCATAACCCTGTATTCACAAAGATTAATGGAGAAAAGATCTAATGTGAATCTTAAGGATTCTTGGACATTTTGGTCCCTCTGTTTTCCTCTCTCTTACCCAATCAAGCTGGTTGCAAGTCAACTTAACAATTGAGTATGCGGTGGCTCACGCCTATAATCCTAGCACTTTGGGAGGCCGAGGCAGGTGGATCATGAGGTCAAGAGATCGAAACCATCCTGGTCAACAAGGTGAAATCCCATCTCTACTAAAAATACAAAAATTAGCTGGGCATGGCGGCATGCGCCTGTAGTCCCCACTACTCGGGAGGCTGAGGCAAGAGAATTGCTTCAATCCAGGAGGCGGAGGTTGCAGTGAGCCAAGATCGTGCCATTGCACTCCAGCCTGGGTAACAAGAGCGAAACTCCATCTCAAAAAAACAACAACAACAAAAAAAAACAATTAAGTATGAAGTGACAATTTGGTGTCAGGCACTTTCCTAAATGCTGTTCTTTCCATTGATCTGTCCATCCATCCATCCAACAAACCTACTATGTCAATGCAATATGTTAGGTTCTAGATAAAGTAAGTATGGTCTGTAGGTTTCATGTGCACTACAATCGAATGGGGCAGGCAATTTTTCTGCTGAAAAATTTGATTAAATATCAAAATAATAATATTATATGTTGAGGATTTATTACGTGCCTTGCACAGATCCAGATACCATGTGTGTGTTATCTATTTTAATTCTCACAGCAACCTAGCAAGTGGGTCTTACTATTCTCATTTTACAGATGAAGAAAATAAGGCTCAGAGAGGTAAAGTAAGTTGTTCAAGATCACAGAGATACTAGCTTGCATAGCTGGAATTTAAATATATGGCTGAATGATTCCAAAGCATATGTTCTTTCCAGAACATCCAATAGGATGTTCTGCCTCTAAATAGGCAGTTAAAAGAGAAATCAGATTTTTTTTTTTTATCTAAACAACCCAGATCTCTTTTCCTTCATGTTGACTTTTGCTCACGGACTTTTGTTGATGATATGAAATGTCTGGGCACATACATATTAACATAACATTTTCCATTACCTTTAAATAAAATCAGTTGTGGAATTATATACTCTGCCTTGTTGAATGACTTACAATTGTGTATTTTACCTTTTATAATCATTCAAGATGACAATCAAGATGGCACAAAAAATAGATATATAGTGTCTTTATTGAATCATGAACCTGTGACAATTCATTGGGTCAAAAGGTCTATAAGCCACTGCCATTTGCTTTTGATCATGCACGTTGAAAACTCCAAGTACTGACATCACTGAGCCCAGAGTCTTACTCATTTATGGATTGTTTGTTTTCCAGACATAGTATAAAACCAAGATAGTACCTCTCTAAACAGAATTTTGTGAGCACAACACTACTCAGCCAGTGGTGCCTGGCTCCAGAGAAAAATCCCTATCCTACCTGTCCCTTTCCCCTAGCCTGGAAGGTTCTTTGTAAATATCTGATCCTTCCATTGAAAACCAACTAAAATTATACATTCTCCACAATGACTTATCCATCAATTAAAGTCAGAATCAATCTGTATCTCCTTTCCTCAAAAACCTATATAGATCTTTGTAAGATAAAGTTATTTTTAATCAGAATTTCATTCAATGGGTATTTTTTCATCTGTGAGATTGTGAACTCCTACCAGAGACTTTCTCTTGATCTTCTCTATATCCCCACAGCACCCAGTACGATATATATGAAATGTTTTACTAAATATTAAATGATTTTTGAACATGTTCAGCTGATTAATCAAGAATTTAAACCCATTCTTTCTAGACCACAATCCCCCCAGCTCACACCCCACTGGGGCCCTGGCACTGAAGAGGTGGGGAGGCAGAATAATGATGAAAAATCTTTAGCTTTGGAAATAAACCACCCTGAGCTCAAATTCAACATGTAAGTTCTTGAAAGTGTAAATCTAGGCAAATCATTTTGCTGTCTGAGCCTCAGTTTTCCTTGCCTATACAATGGGGATATCAACCTCCACAAAATTGTTAAAGGAAATAATATGAGACACGTGTACATATATACATACATGTACGTGTGCACACACATGCCGTACATTAAGACACACAAAAACCTTAGTTTCTCTTTCCCTTTTAGCATAGGCACAGGCCCAATGTAAGAAAACCAAATATTTTCCCATGCTCTTTAGAAGCTAAGAGAAAACTTCCCTTCTGCCCTCTGAACATTCACTGAAAATAAACCAACAACAGGCAGATTAATAGGAGAAAAGACATACAAAGTTAGTTAACATTGCAGGAGCATGATTACCCAGTAGCCAAATGAGGTACAGATGCTTACATACCCTTCTTCATAGGGTAAGGGAGATGGAAGTGTAGGGGTAAATGATTTTTAGGGGACAACAAATGGACATAGGAGGCAGACATTATCTTATGAGTGACTCTATTTGGAAATCAAACAGGACTGGAGAACAGACAATGATTTGGGAGAAAGTTTGAAGTTCATCGTGTGGTGTTTAATTTTCAGCCTTTTCCTCTGTGATGTATGTTTTAATCTTCTCTGTTTAACAAAATTTCAGGGAAGGAATCTAAGGCAATTGTGTTCCTCTTTGAGGGTCTGATTTTTAGGTAGACAAAGGTACTTCAGACAACAGCCTCATCCTGTGCTTTGAGAGAGACAGAGAGAGGACAGGAATGGGGAAGGTCAGGGAGACCTGCAGGCAGCTTCTTTAGTTCAACATGTCAAAACACCATATTTTGGAGTGTAATTTTCTGAGCTCCAACACTATCACGGGTTATCAATTAACAAGTCGTCAAATGAATTCACATTAATTAAGCCAAGTAAATTTCACTGTTTGCTAAGCTCTGTGCTACATTTTATAGGGGAAATGAAGGAATAGAAAAAGCCTCTTCATTCAGAGAGCTAACAACCTATTGGTAGAGGCAAGAAAACCATGAGAGACACACATTGAGAATCCCAGAGGACATACGGTAATTGCCCGAGGTATTCGGAAGAGAAATAGGTCTAAATGGACTAACAAAATTGGGGAAAGCTTCAATGCCCTTTGAAGAATAAGTTGAGACACTGTTGAAAGAAGAGAAAGTGGTCATTCCAGTCAGGAAAAATGGTATGCGTGCAAATGTTGGGGTGGGAGCATGCGCAGCAGAGTGGAGGACATCCAGGCACTCAGTCTGGATCCCTCTGAGATCAGGTATTGGAGTTTGGGTGAGTGTTGGATGGTGGAGGGCCTTGAGTGCCAAGTTAAAAGTAACATTACTAGTCATTGGCAAAGAGCAGTCTATGGGGTCCCCTTACTGGAAACTGATTTACAATATAGGAGACATCTCTGCTGAGACCATGCCTTGCATATATATAAAGTGGCCACTAAAAAGAAGCAGCCAGGACCACTGGGCTGAAGAAAGGAAGGAAGTTACTTATCCTGCATTAGCTTCTGAAGTTAGGGAGTCTTTGGGCCCTTTGTGGCTGACAGCAGTGATAGGCTGCCCTTCGCCCACCGCAGCTGCCCTCACTGCTTGCTGGGGCCTGACTCCCCCACAATTCCCACAAAGCTACCCCAGAGAATCCAGTGGAGGTAGGCCTCACCCAGCTCCAGGCTGCGCATCTCACACTGCACCCACAGAACTGAAGTCTACTACATGCGCCCCAGAATGGTTTGCTGGCCATGGCTCTAGGGTAAGGCCTCCTGTTCTTTCATGTGCCTGGGGTGGGGGGTGGGAGTCATACTGATTGGCTTCCAGCTGGCTTTGCTGAGCTCTAACAATAATAAAGATGGGACTCTTTACCAGTGAGGTCACGAATTGAAGAGTAGGAGGGGGACAAGCTCCGCACCCTGCTCTGGATTCCCCCACCCCCCTACTGCCATGCCTGCCACCACCTGCTGGGTAGGAAAGTTTTCTTGGCAGGAAAGAGAAATGGTGAATGGGGAGAGGCCAGGTGGTAGGGTGGTTTGCTCTGGGAGGCTGGATGGAATGAGGGCGGCATTGTGAGCCTCTGGTTCTGTGTGGGCGAGCAGCACAGTAGCAAGGAGCCCTTATCAGGTGAACTCAAGTGCTTATCAGCTCACTCCACCAACTGCTGCCTCTCCTCCCCCACGCGCCTCCAGGCTGTTTATTTTCTTTTAGAAAAGGGGGATCTGCATGTCAGCTCATTTGCATTCTTTGGTCCCAAACAAAACCATATGAAAGTGCCTTCAAGAGCTGGGCTAACTGGACAGGCTGCTTGCCTTGTGGGAGAGAAAGTCCTTATAATGAAAAGGAATCAATGTAGTATTCTATTTTCATGCCAAGTACAATGCCTGCATTAGGGGGAAAAATTCTCCCATTTGTTCTGATCAGCAAGACTAAATGTGATAATTAGTTAGCATCTTCTTCAACAGCCTTTAGATAAATTATTTTGTTTTTCATTATCTTTTACCAACTTGTTTTGAGACCTGTGAATGTAGCTGGAGAATGAAAGAAAGGGAAGGAGAGAGCAGCAACTTCATCAGTGGCCTGGTGATCTCTCCAAAAGTGTGGATGCAGTTCCTTTACTTACTTAGGAAACAGATGGTGTTTTATGCTTAACACAATCAGCACCGCCTCTCTATCTGTGGCCCTAACCTTCCCCACCTGTGTGAAACCTAATCAGTGCCTAATGAACATACTTGGAGCTGTCTGGATGGAATTAGTCCCAGTAGGAGCCGGCCTTCAGGTACCCGGCACTCTCTTAAAGCTGTGTAGCTGCAAAAGACAAGAAATCTTTAAATCAGGGCTAATTAAATAAAGGTCTGCCTCTGCAAAATACATATTGTCTCTCCCCATCCCCTCACAAGGTAGGCAACACTTACATTGTTTAGCTTCTTCCAACAACTATGGGCAACGGTTTGTATTTTGAATTTCATCCAAAAACATGAGACATCAAATGCCTTTTCAGTCATTCCCACTTGGGTGTGGGCCTCCTTTGTGCAAATGGATGCACACTAATGATCACAACATTTAGGACAAACTTTCCCCCCTTCCAATTGACAAATCTATAATCGGGTCCCAAGGAAACAAAGAGAGGAATTAGTCAAAGTGCTAGCTTAAACACACAGACACATATACACACACAGACACACACGTGCACAAACCGTAGCATTAGCAAATTTTTCTGACATATCTGGAATTTTATGAAGCACTACAACAAGCTAGAGGCTTCTGGGTAATGTGTGAATCACTAGGAAGAAACTCACCATTTTCTGGTCAAAAGCTGTTTTTTTGTTTTTTTGTTTGTTTTTTTTTTTTTTTTTTTTTTGATAACATAACAAGGTCAATAGGTCATGGTAGCTCCATTACCTCACCTTGAGTTGAACCCTTCTGATGACATACCAAAGTATAAATCATCATGGATTAGCCAGAATGCCCCTCCCCTCACCCTACCCCCACCTCTTTAAAGTTTGTAAGGAATGAGAACCCACAGACTCTGTCCTTACTCTCTTCATCTCCCTGTGGATTTCACTGAAGGGTCATGCTAGTTCCCCTCACCTCTCCGCCTTGGGATCAGAAGGAGTCTTATGTCTGTCCTAGTTTCATGGAACTAGAAGCAATATGAATCCTGGATTGGCTTAGCTCAGTTACGTCCAAGCAAGACCCCTGGCTCACTTCCTTGTCCTAACCTGGACTTCCATCAGTCTGTAAACCAGAGGTAGACAAACTACAGGTAGCCTTTGGACCAAATCCTCAAATCCTTCCTACCATTATATATATATATATATATATGTGTGTGTGTGTATACACATATATATATGTATATGTATATATACATATATGTATATAAAGTTTGACTAGCATGCAGCCATGCCTATTTATTTACAGCTTATAACTGCTTTCTCACTACAAATAGAGGAGTTGAGAAGTTCTGACAGAAATCATATGGCTCATATAGCTTAAAGTATTTAGTTATTTAGCCTTTTACAGGAAAAATTTGCTGGCCTGTGTTCTAAGGCTTTGTATTGCAGAGTGCTAGTTGGGTCACATTAATTCTTTCCTTGGAGCTAGTTGTATTCAAATTTTGAAGATCTGATGGTTACCTGCCTTTAGCTAAACTTGTCTCAGCTTCTAGTTACCATTGATTCACAATAGGTGGGTACACAAAAATGAGGCAGTGGCTGTTTTCCATCTTCCTTACTCAGAAATCCCAGAGGGGGCTTCAGCTTATATTTTGTGCCCTTATTCATCCTGCCCTTGTTTTAGAAAAGGTGAGATAGGAGAATCAGAATGCCTCCCTCTTAGATCTGAAAGGCACACCAAAAAAACATGAATCACTTCTAGTAGAAAGCACAGGTGATAAAGATGCTTCAGAGGACACAAAACAAATAATATGAAGGGTAGGAGTCCTCTGAGAGAACCTGACAGAAAATACCACTTTGTGTTGGATCTGAAACATCCTCAGAAGCCTCAAAATTCCTTTTGGCCACAGCCTCAGCTAACAGAGCTTTAAAGAGAATTCCCTGAAAACTGTCCTCAATATCTGTTTATGTCTATTCCTGGACTGTGGAAAGAAAGGGAAAACACTGTATTGCATTTCTAAATATGATCATACTCTAGGAAAGAACTTGTCATAACTGAAAGCCATTTGGAAATAGATTTAAGCATATTAGCAACAGAGTGAGCTATGTTTCCAAGCCAAAAAGAATGTGTACCCTGCATGGAAGTCTTTGGCTATTTGATAATTTTATTTCTCTGAAACACAACTACAAATATTTATTAATATGGAAATAAATGTTTTAAAAAATAAATCAGAAAATAGCATTAATGGTAACTACTCTATTTTCTGCTTAATGTTAAATGCAATAATAGGAAAAACATTTAAGAATTTATGAGGTGCCAGACACTATTCCAAGGGCACTGTATTTGTCATCGTATCGTCTCACAACGCTTTCAGATTCTTTTTATCATTTTAATTTTTCATTTTGTTTTTTAATTAATTTTAATTTTTTAACTTATTCCCATATTACAGCTGAAAAGGATTGACGATAGAGCTAACTAGGATTGAAGTGACTTGCCCAAGGTTTCAACAGTTAACAAGTGGTCAAGCTGGAATTAAAACAATTCACCCTGACCCTCCCACAAAATCAGGAGCCATGATGCCTTGCACTCTCTTGCTAGTAGTAGAGATGAATTTGCCTGAACCATCTATACTCTCAGATCTGTTCCTCTAGTGTCCAACACCAAATGTTATAAGACATATTGCTAAAATAGAGAAAACCTGAGTCATTTTTGCTGGGCCCCAGCTTATGGGCTTTTGTAACAACTATTCTGAGCCGAGGCTGAGGAGGCGGCTGCCTGCATATGATGCACATATGAGGGATGCCTGTCATTGGAAGAATCCCTCACCAGCACTCTGGCAGACTTGTCTTTAATATTATTCCTCTGCCCTAAAGTATTGTTTCTCCAAAGTATGTTCTGTAAAACATATTAGCCTTCCACTTAGTAAGGAGAGATGACGGCAAAGGAGGGAAAGCAATTAGAAGGCTGTTGCTGTGGTCCAGGAGGGACACACCAAGGACCTAAATGGTGGCAAAGGTAACAGAGATGAGAGACCAGATTCAAGATATTACAAAAAGAAGCAGGACATTGTGACTGTATGGGAAGGATAGACTAACTACTATAACAATCAAATTCTGAAGTGCATAATGGTTCAATCCTGTTTGAAGAAGTTTGTTTCTGGCTCACATAATAGCACTGAACACCTGGAGAAACAGGCAGATCAGCCATCCTCCATGGAGGGTATTAGGCTGACAAGTAGCTCTGCAATCTGCAACATGTGAGTTTCCACATTGTTCTGGGGGGTAGCCCTACTCCAGCAAGCTAAACACCCTCTGCTCTGAAGCTACATACTCTTCTGCTAAGAACTCTGTTCAACAGCCATTTTCTTTTCAGTACTCTCATCATATCCCTCTCATAGCAGTATTATAATACACTAACATTGTACATTTATCTGTCATTCCACTAGAAGGTAAGTTATTTCAGAGTGAACACCATGTCTTATATTCACTCTACACAGCTAGTGCCTAGCTCTGTTCTAGGTATACCATAAATGCTTGGTAAATTCAGTTGAAAAAAAAAAAGGAGTCAGTGAATGAATGCATGCATGTGTGTCTCTTTACTAGCCCTTAAAGCTATGCAATACTCATGGCTTCATTATTTTCTCAATATAAAAATATTATCCTTTCTAGGATCCACATTTATGTTTTATAAACTAACCCACTGCATAAGTCAATTCACAATAACTTGGAAATGGGAGTAATTTTCTACCCATGGCCTTTCCCATCTTCCTGGCTACTGAGAATCAAAACTGAAAAGTTTTGACCAATAGTAATAGTGATGCTGTCCAGCAAGCAATCCTGTAGAGGGATTGTAAAGTAAAACCTCCCAAGGATTTGGTTATTATACCAAGAAAATTGAATAGTTTAAAACATGTCTGCCTTGTGACTAGGCCAGCATTTGTAACAATGGAAACTCAAAAATGTGTCTAGGGAGTCATTTATGCACTGGAGTGCCATATAAGAAACCCAATTGCATATAATGAAGTGTATAATGCACATAAACTTTTAATGAAGAGTAAAAGCATTGCCAGGCCTCTCCAGGAGCAATCCTTGGCTCATACTCTCCCCTGAGATCCCCTACTGAAGGAAAGGGTTAACCCAGCTGTTCCACTGCTGCAGAAATGGGAGGACCTAGGCCAGCTGCAGATGATATAAAGGTAGGAAATGAGTGAATAAGGCATGGGGCTGAATTGCAATGGATGGAGTGGACTTACTCACTGGCCATCAGTAATAATGGCTTCAGAGGTCCAGCCTGATGTCCCCCAGCAAGTAAATTAGGTCAGCAATTGCAGACTTCAGGGTGAGCTTGTTATGTCTCAACCAAGTGACAGTGTAGTATTGTGCTTAGGTGTTTGGGTTATTGAGTCAGGCAGATCAGGAATTGAATCCTAGCCCTCTCAGCTGTGTGACCTAGGACAAGTCACTTAATTTCTCTGAATCTCAGTCTGTAAAATGGGAACGACAATAGTGCCTACCTCCCATGGTGATTATGAAGATTCAAGGAGATAATGCAAAGCCCCCAGGATGTACCAAGAACTCAAGAAATGATAGCTAATGTCATTTTCATTGTTAGAATCCACCTTCTCCCAGGGGAAAGGCTGTAATCCATATACTACCTCTGCTGCTTCCCACTAAATGTATGTTTGGTCTCCAAGGAGACTGCTCAGCACAAAAAAACACTTCAAAGAAAATGCCTACCCCTTATTGTTAGTTGGGGGTTAAGACGCAAATCCTGTGAGCTGGGCTTTAGAACATGAAAATCTGAGAACCCCTCTTCCCCCTTTAGCTTTGAGCACAGAGCAGAGGTGTGCCTGAGAAGCCTCCTTTATGTTTACTGTATCAGTTAGATTTTGCTATGTAGCAAACCACCCCAAAATGTAATGGCTAAAAGCAATAACTATATAGATCACAATTCTGTGGGTCAGTGATTTGGACTGGGTTCGGCTGGGTAGTTCTTTTGCTGGTCTTGGCTGGGCTAATCCATGCATCTGTTATTAACTGCAGTCAACGGCCATGTCTGAGGGTTGGCTGAGTATCAGCCCAAATAACAGGGGAAACTGGCTTATGCATCTCTAATTATCTACACAGCAGAACTGGTTTATGCATCTCTAATTATCTACACAGCTAGCCTGGGTTTCTTCACATGACTGCCTAGGATTCTTAGAGCAGCAAGAAAGTAAGCTCTGATGCACAAGTGTTTTTCAAAACTCTGCCTGTGTCATGTTTGTTAATGTCCTATTGGCCAAAGCAAGTTACAGGGCTAATTTCAAGAGTGAAGAAATAGTCTGTCTTCTGATAGGAGGATCTGAAATGGCATAGATTACATTTGCTATTGCATGGATTGCATGCAATTGGAAGGACAGGGATGCATAAAGGAGAAGAACTTGTGGTCATTTTTTAATATTGACCTCACTGCTCCTCCCCACTTGATTTCCCACCCTTATCCCCTTCACATGCTCCAGTCCAGACACACAGCATATATGTTCCCATCTGCCTAAAAGATTTATGTTCCCATACACTATGTATGACTTTGTACATAGTGTTCCCTCTGCCTAAAAGATTCTTCCCTCAGATATCCATATGAATGTTGAATCCAAGGTAAGAATCAAGGTGAAGCGGGAATGAGGAAAAAAGCACAGTCTTTCACAGCTGATTGGTTACAAATTGTTTTTGGTACTCTCTGACTAAGGTGTGCTCCCAGAGCTGTCTTTCGCTTTTGGTGCTTTATTGGGTTTCTTGAATATCTCCAGAGGGAATGTTTACCTGCAACTACCATTTCATGGATGAAGTCAGTCTCTGGATGGCCTTTTTTTAAGGCACCTTTATTGAGATATATAATTCAAACACTATAACCATTTGCCTGTTTAAAGTGTACAATTCAATGGTTTTTAATATATTCACAGATATGTGCAACAATCACCACAATCCATTTTAGAACATTTTCCTCACCAGAAAAGAAATACTGAATCCTTTAGCTGTTGTAACACTATTCCCAGACTCTACCTCAGCCCCAAGAAACCAATAATCTACTGCCTATCTCTGTAAATTTCCCTATTCTGGACTTTCACATGAATGGAATTATATAATATGTGGGTTTTTTAAAAACTCATGTCTTTTGCTTGGCATAATATTTTCAAGATTTATCCATGTTATAGCATTTATCAGTATATCATTACTTTTTATGGCTGAATAATATTCCATTATATAGATATATCACATTTTAATAATTTATCAGTTGAACATTTTGGTTTTTATATTTTTGCTATTATAAATAATATATACCTGCAAATGTACAAGTTTTCTGTTAACATATATTTTCAAATCTCTCAGGTAGATATTTTGGGCTAAAATTGTTGAGTTATATGATACCACTATGTTAAATTTTGGAAGAAACTGCCAAGACTGTTTTCCAAAGAAGTTGCACAATTTTAAATGAAGTTCAATTTTTTTACATTGTCACCAATTATCTATCTTTTTATCTATCTTTTTTATTCTAGCCATACTAGTGGATAGAAAGTAACATTTCATTGTAGTTTTGATTTGCATTTCCCTGATAATTAATGATGGTTTTTATGTGCTTATTTGTCATTTTGAGACCTTCCCTGGAGAAATATCTATTTAGATTGTGTTCCCATTGTCAATTTAGGTTGTCTTTTTTTTTTTTAATTGAGTTGTAAGTGTACTTTATGCATTGTAAATACAAGGCCCTTATTAAATATATAAATTGCAAATATTTTCTCCCATTCATTGTCTTACTTTCTTGATAGTGTCCTTCGAAGCACAAAAGGTTTTTTGATGAAGTTAAATTTATTTACGTTTTCTTTTGTGTATATGCTTTTGGTATCATATCTAGTAATTCATTGCCAAATCAAGATCATGAAGGTTTACCCCTATGTTTTTTTTATGGGTTTTATTGTAATTTTCACTCTTGCATTTAGACCTTTGATACATTTTTAGTTCATTTTTGTATTTGATATGAGGCAAAGGTTCAATTTCATCCTTTTGCATGTAGTTATTCAGTTGTTTCAACACCATTTGTTGAATAGGCTACCCTTTCCTCATTGAATGGTCTTGGCATCCTTGTCAAAACTCAGTCAGCCATAGATGTATGGTATATTAGTTCATTCTCTTACTGCTACAAGGCCAACACTGAGTAATTTTTAAAGGAAAGAGGTTTAACTGACTCACAGTTCTGCATGGCTGGGAAGGCCTCAGGAAACTTAAAATCATGACCGAAAGGGAAGTAAACATGTCCTTCTTCACAAGGTGTAGGAGAGAGAAGTGCAGAGCAAAGTGGGTGAAAACCTCCTTATAAAACCATCAGATCTCGTGAGAACTCACTCACTGTCATTCATAAGAACAGCATGGAGGGACCACCTCCATCATCTAATCACCTCCCATGAGGTCTCTCCCCCAAAACATGCTTCCTTTTGAATGTTTTATCACTTAGAATTTTTTTCTGTCAGATACCTTAAATCAGGCGTCCCCAAACTATGGCCCACAGGCCACTGGCGGCCCCCTGAGGCCATTTATCCAGTCCCCCTGCCACACTTCAGGAAGGGGCACCTCTTTCATTGGTGGTCAGTGAGAGGAGCACCATATGTGGTGGCCCTCCAATGGTCTGAGGGACAGTGAACTGGCCCCTTGTGTAAAAAGTCTGGGGATGCCTGCCTTAAAATAATCTCTCTTAAGTTCCAAAGTTCCATAGATCTCTATGGCCAGTCTCTCTGCATAGAAAGAGTGACCTTTACTGCAGTTCCCAACTAGGTCCTCATCTCTATCTGAGACTACCTCAGTGTAGACTTCATTGTCCATATCACTATCAGCATGTTGGTCAAAGCCATTCAATAAGTCTCTAGGAAGTTCCAAACTTTCCCATGTTTTCCTGTCTTCTTCGAAGTTCTTCAAACTCTTCCAACCTCTGGCTGTTACCCAATTCTAAGGTTGCTTGCACAGTTTTAGGTATCTTTATAGCAGTACCCCACTTCTGCAGTACCAATTTACTGTATTATTCTGTTCTCATTCTGCTATATGAATGTGACCAAGGATGGGCAATTTATAAAGGAAAAAGATTTAGTTGACTCACAGTTTTGCATGGCTGGGGATGCCTCAGGAAACTGCAATCATGGTGAAAGGGAAAGCCAACACATCCTTTTTCACAAGGTGGCAGGAGAGAGAAGTACAGAGTGAAGGGGAAAAAGCCCCTTATAAAACCATCAGATCTTGTGAGAACTCACTCACTATCAAGAAGAACAGCATGGGGGAACACCCCCCCCATGATCTAATCACCTCCCACAATCTCACAAGGTCCCTCCCCCAACACATAAGGATTACAATTCAAGGTGAGATTTGGGTGGGACACAGAGACAGACAATATCATATGAGTTTGTTTCTGGATTTTTAATTTTATTCTATTGGTCTGTTTATTTCTATTCTTCTGGCTGGCTTCTTGTGTATCCATGTTTCAGCCCTGGAATTTTGAGCTGCACCACCTGCTGGGTCACTTGGCCAATCCCTCCAGATAGCCTCTTGGGCAGAGTACCTTTTTTTTTGGAGATGGAGTCTTACTCTATCACTGAGGCTGGAGTGTAAATGATGGAACTCGGCTCACTGCAACTTCCACCTCCTGGGTTCAAGTGATTTTTCTGCCTCCGCCTCCCAAGTAGCTGGAATTACAGGTGTGCCACACCATGCTCAGCTAATTTTTGTATTTTTAGTGGAGATGTGTTTCACCATATTGGCCAAGCTGGTCTCAAACTCCTGACCTCAGGTGATCTGCCCACCACGGCCTCCCAAAATGCTGAGATTGCAGGCATGAGCCACCGCACCTGACCCAGAGTACCTTTTAAAGATATCTTCAAGCTTACTTTCCCCTGAAGATCCACTTGGTCAATAGCGAAAAAGGAATGATCAACAGCAAAATGATGTACATCACTTTCTCAGTTGCTCTTATTCTCACTCTTACTTTCTCTCCACTATCCTTTCCTCTTTTCCTCAGAAACGTAGACATATAGTCTATTAACAGATTTTTCAGATGAGTCTCAGATACCTGTATTTCATGTCTGTTAAACTTCAAGGGATACATATCAAGCCCTCAGGATGATCTCTTCCATGTTACTCTCACTGGGCATATGGTGTGGAGAAAGTACCCACCTTAATTGTGGCAAAGGGGAGAAGTGGCAGAACAGGCTGCATCACTCCAATAATCTCTACACACAAATTATCTTTCTCTCCCCTATCTATTTAACTTTAACTCTTTTAATACCCTCAAGATTGTCAGTGGGATATGGATTACGAATCAGTTTCTGGAAATTCCCATTGAAAGTCCTATATAACGGGGTATTTTTCTCAGCCTTTTGTGGCATCATCTAGAACTGAAATGCCAAGAGTCTCATTTTAACATCTCTTAGCAAAGAAAATAATGAATAAATAAATGGATGAATGTATGGTAGCTTCCTTCTCCCATTCCCTGCCACCTTTTAATTTAATTCATTGGCCATTTCCATGCAGCCACAGTTAATTATTGTTGAGCAACAATCTGCTTGGTGATCTGAGTAATCAAATCCTCATAATGATAATATTGGTATAATCTCTTGATAACTATTAAGCAGATAATTTTTAAAGAACTAAATAGATTTCTGATTTCATGATGGTAAAAACATTTTTTATTCCATGTCCTTATGGAAAAACATGCAAAACCAATAAGAACAAAAGCAGCAAAACAAATTCTATATTTAATGAAATTAGGTGTAATATTTTCCAAAGATGGTCCTTAACAACACCGCCTCACTCCATGCTTATGCTGCTCTTCACATCAATAGAGTTTATTTTCTCTCCCCTTGAATCTAGGCTGGACTTGTAACTGCCTTTACTGATAGAATACAGCAAAAGTGACATTCTGAGACTGTTGAACATAAGCCTTAAGAAGACTAGCAATGTCTGCTTCGTTCCTTTTGGAAACCAGGTGCCATTCAATGACAGTCCAAGCCAAATGGAAATGCCACATGTAGAAAAACCAAAGGCACTCTGGCTGAACGCTCCAACTGAGTTCACAGTTCATAGTCATCACCAATGGCCAGCCACATGAATGAGTCATATTGGGCATTCCAGTTCAGTCAAGCACCCAGATGACTGCAATCTCAAATGACATCTCATGGAGTAGACACCAGTCAATGTGCACAACCTTCAAGAAAAAAGAACACAGTTGCTGTTTAAAGACATTACATGTGTTGTAGTTTGCTATACTGTAATAGATAACTGAAAGAGTAGGATAGATCTGGATTCCCAAACCATAGTATTCGGAGGTGGAAATTCAAATATAAATGTCTGCAAAGGGTGAAGCAATGGTAATCAATACTGGAAGATAGACAACAATGGAGAAATGCATTCAAAAGTCTGCATGAAAACCATTTTTAAATTACAATTTGACATATAATGGAATTATCGAGCAAATATATGGTAAAAATAGTTTTAGATGTGCAAGTGCAATATTTATCTTCCATAAAAATTTCCATACTCCAGAACCTTCTAAGGGATATATTCTATGAAATTAGAGTGCAAAGCTAGAAAATGGAAGACATAGGATCCAGAAAAAAAAAGAACAACCAAAGAATACTTGAAGGTAAGTCCCAAGATGTCAGCTATGAAGCAAGCAATCGTTCCAGATTGGAGCAAAAGATTGGAAGGTTTCAGAGGGGTTGCTTCTAGGGAAAAATAAAAATAATAAATTATTCCTTTCATTTTCCAACCAACAAATATCTACGGAGAACCTGTTATGTTTTAGAGCCTGTTACAGGCACTCAGGCTATAGTTATGAACAAAATTAAGTTTCTAAGTTCTTGAAATTTACCTTCTAATGAAACATAAAGTTTATGTCATCTGACAAGATATGGAAAATTGTTATAAATCTCTTTTCAGAATTATTGATCTATGTTAGAAGACATCATCAGATGTAAAACAAAATACAAAAGTTAGTTAATAAGTAACTCTAGGGGAAAAAAAGCAAATCGAAAAAGGTGAATGTATTTATAGTACACTAATTGGCTCAACAGTGAATTATACTGTATAAACATAGTAGTACATGTGTAATATATATTTCCACAATAAACATGAGATATATTGGAAGGACGTGGGATGGAATAGAGGAGTATATATGCAAGCTAAACTCCACATTTGACATAATAATACTCAGTAGACAATGTCTAAACTTGATCCAATAACCGTTTGTGTGTGTGTGTGTGTGTGTGTGTGTGTGTGTGTGTGTACTTGAACATTTTGGAAAATAGACATAAATATCAAAAGAAATAGTTACAGATTTGAAAGAGGTTGTTACTAGGGAATGAAGCTGATCAGGGTAGGTCAAGGAACTGATGTTTTTTTATTAAAGGACTTTTAGCATTTGGGACTTAAAAAATCTTATTGTACACATTTTGATTTTAAAATACATATATTTTTAAAAGACCTGAATACATCTATTTATTAGGGTTTCTTCCTGGAGTTATACAGGGGTTACTATGAGTGTTGATTTTGCCAAAGGTTGGATTTTACTACAACTTAAATGTGCTTTTGGACTTTACTATGTTAAACTTTATCCATTTTTAGCTAATTCAGCATCTTCTTTTTTTTTCTTTTCTTTCCTTTTCTTTCTTTCTTTCTTTTTTTTTTTTTTTTGAGATGGAGTTTTGCTCTTGTTGCTCAGGCTAGAGTGCAGTGGTGTGATCTCAGCTCACCGCAACCTCTGCCTCCCGGGTTCAAGCGATTGTCCCGCTTCAGCCTCCCTAGAACCTGGGATTACAGGCACGTGCCACCAAGCCCAGCTAATTTTGTATTTTTTGTAGAGACGGGGTTTCTCCATGTTGGTCAGGCTGGTCTCGAGCTCCCAATCTCAGGTGATGTGCCCATCTCAGCCTCCCAAAGTGCTGGGATTACAAGCATGAGCAACTGCACCCGGCCTGAGTTGCCATCTTTATACAGCCATCAGTGCTTGTGCAATCATTTGAATGTGTTATTGCATTTTGTTCTATTATTTTATAATAAATGACTGTAAATAGAACTGAGTCTTATAAACATAACCTAATTGTGACAAAGATAATTAGACATGCCCAAAGTAACAAATATTTAACTTTCTTGTGATATTTATGGGGCTTAAATTGACCAACTGCAGGGTCACTTGATGAATTTAAAATTTAATTTAGAAATATGTGGAAAATTCTCGCTATATTAATCACTGAAGATTATGTTTGAAAGGCAAAATATAATTATTAAATAAATATATTTTAGCTTCCCGAGAACAGAACCATACTTAGCGCATGCAAATCAACTGTTTGACTTATGCATATTGGACTGTCACCTAAATTTTCAGGAAGACATTATGTAAGAAAATCTGTGGCTGAAAATAGAGGCAACTATGTGATAAGTGGAAACTGAGAGTTAAAAGCAGGATTAAAACACTAGTCCTTTTTTTTTTTTTTTTTTTTGAGATGGGGTTTTGCTCTTGTTACCCAGGCTGGAGTGCAATGGTGCAATCTAGGCTCACAGCAACCTCTGCCTCCTGTGTTCAAGCAATTCTCCTGCTTCAGCCTCCCAGGTAGCTGGGACTACAGGCAGGTGCCACCATGCCCAGCTAATTTTTGTATTTTTAGTAGAAACGGGTTTTCACCTTGTTGACTAGGATGATCTCCATCCCTTGACCTTGCGATCCACTCGCGTCTGCCTCCCAAAGTGCTGGGATTATAGGTGTGAGCCACCGCACCCAGCCTAAAACCCTAGTCTTACATCAGGCTCCTAAAAATCTAGACGTATTTCAGCTTTCTTATTAATTACCATATTTCAAAATGGATAAATTAATGAAGAAAAATGAAACCTAGAGATTTCCCCAACTAAAACCTAATTTAAGAGCAGATATACTGTATCCCTCATTAACAAATATATATTTACGTAATACTGGCAAAAACAGGATATTTCAAAAGTGATGCACCATAGGAATCTCACAATTGGACTTAAATCATTGATTTACCTTCTTTCCAGGTAAAGACCAACTACCACAGTTACCTAAAATGAAAGCATAGTGGTGGTTGCTAAGTACTTCATATTGGTCATTTGCCATCAAATTTGCATATGCACATGCATGCATGTGTACATACATATGGCGTGGAAAAGTCTATCATTAAAAATGTAACCACTAAGAGAATATTTTCACTTTTATGAACTCTAAACCAACCTCATTTTTTTATGACTTCCCACCTATAATTTGTTTGTAAAGGTAGCTTTTTGAGCAGAGGTTCTTGTAGACTAGAAAGAGATCTAGCTATCACATCATTCAGAGATTCTTAACCTAGTGTGTGTGTTGGGGCAGTGGTGTATGTATGTGTATGCAGCAAGCTATAACATTCATCAGGTTCTCAGGGGTGTCCATGACTCAGGAAACATAGCATTTGGGGAAATTGAGGCCCAAGGAGGGAAAATAATTTTCTCACATAGTGGCTGAACTGGAACTAAAACTCACTTTGTCTAACTTCTTTCTGTTGCATCCTGGAGCCTAGTCCCAAATCCATAAGCTTTAATCATGCTTTGTGGCATGGCACACACCCAAAGGGAGTTCAATTATTTGCTGATGAGAATGAGGGGCATAACGTTTTAATATAACCCAATAGTAGGAATTCAGTGGTGCATGACTTTCTTCCACTAAGGCAATTTCTTTTCCAAGATTGGCAGGGGTCTCCGTCTTCCATTACTATAAACAGTTCCCCTTGTGAGAGATGTAAAACATTCTTGAATGCTGATGTGCACTTATGTATCAGATCTTTTCAAACAGGAATAGAATCATAGGTCCCCATCCTCTTTCAAATCTTCTCCTACCTCAATTTAAGTCCTGGCTATGTAATTACTTCTCAACTTTGCATGATCTCTGCCTATTCAATATTGACTTCTTGGCAGGAACTCCCATCAAAGATCTTTATTTCTGAGCCTGCAGGTTATTGGACTATGACCATATGACTTGGGCTCAGAGTAGTAAATCTTACAATCCAAACATTTCTCTAAAGGCCAACATGTACATTTGAGGTGAAGCTAATTTTTGGTCTTCACTGGTCAGAGATGATTTAGGTCAAGAAAACTAAAAATGTAGGCTACATATCTATTTCCAAAATTCCTGCAATCTAACCTACTTGATGACACTTGCTTTAACAGATGAAGTCAGGGAATATCCAAAAGGATAGCCCCATTTGATGACTCTGCATTACAAATTCGAGTGAAAGCCTAAAAAAGAGATTTTGCAAATTCTTTTGAATTTCCATGAAGTAGTGAGTGTCTTACACAATGTTTATTTTCTGGGGGCTTAGCTTTGTATTTTTAACTTTCTTTGTTTCATGGCATGCTATAATTATATGCTCAAACCCATAGTCTAAATTTATCTTATTGTAGTTTTCTGTAAAATACTATGTACTACATACAATATTTATATTTATAAAGTCTATGATGGAGGCAGAAAGAGGTTTGTTTAGTTCTTTAAATTGGGGTGTGGGGAAGAGAAGGGAAAAAAAACAAATTTCAAGAGAATTTTGTGTCAAAGGGTACGTGTTAAACGCGCTCATGGATGTTACTTGCATGAGATGATAATTATTCATTACCATCTTTTTTGTGCTAGTGTTCCAGAGTGAGGGATGCTTTATTCTCTCCCTAGCCTTGCCACTAACTAGCTGCCTGACTGCTGAAGTTTCAGTGTCTCATTTGTGAAATAAGGTAGCTGGACTAGACAACCTTGAAGGTGCCTGCTAGTTTAAAATCAGCAATATTCTGCAGAATAAGGGGCCAGAAATGTTTTCCTAAGGAGAAAAAAAAATGTATCAGGTATAGCAGCCTTCTAGGACCACCATCTATAAAAATATCTGCATTATTCTGAATAAAATAAAATGTACTTTGGGAAATTGTGAATCTCTGAAGATATATACATAACTATTTATTTAATAACCAAGATATTTTTTAAAACAAAATGAGTAATGAAGAAGAGCTTGTCCTGCCAAATGATTAAATCTTTCTTAAAGCAACAATAATTAAAACAATATTATACTAGCATAGGAATAGACTAGCAATATTAACAGAGTAGGAAAGAAATCACAGAAACAGTTCTGGGAGTACACATACATTTAGTATACGGTAAAGATGATATCTCAAATCCATGAGGGAAAGGAAAACGCTGGGGTAATTATTAGCTCCTTGGGAGTAAATTGAGCCAACATGAATTCCAGATGAATTAAAAAGTTACATGTAAACACTTAAGTTATAAAAACTAGGAGAAAATACCATCTTGAAGGAAAGAAGACGTTCTAGGCACAGTAGCAAAGACAAAACTATAAAGATGAAATGATTTGACTATATGATATTAAAATACTCTGCATGTCAAAATAATGCCATAAATGAAATTAACAAACAACAAAATCAAGAATAGAATTACATCATTTATGAAAAAGCTTATATAATACACAGAAAATACTTAAAATCAAAAGAGAGGATAAACACCTTATTGGAAACAAAAATAAATAATATGAGCAGACAGTTCTCACACACACACACACACACACACACACATACACACAAACCAAATTGCCAATAAACATGAGAAAATTATGCTCTGTCTCATTAATGCATAGATAATTGCAAATTAAAATAATGACATATCCTTATTCAATAAATGATGCTATGATAACTGGCTAGCCATATGCAAAAGGATGAAACTGGACCCCTTCCTTATACCATATACAAAAATTAACTCAGGATGGATTAAACACTTTAATGTAAGACCCAAAACTATAAAAATCCTGGAAGAAAACCTAGGAAATACCATTCTGTACATCAGCCTTGGTAAAGGATTTATGACTAAGTCCTCAAAAACAATGGCAACCAACCAAAAATTGACAAGGGAGTCCTAATTAAAGTAGAGAAACTATCAACAGAGTAAATAGCCTAGAAAATGTGAGAACATATTTGCAAACTGTGCATCTGACTAAGGTTTAATACACAGAATGTATAAGAAACTGAATTGATTCAGCAAACAAAAACAGATAAACCCATTAAGAAGTGAGCAAAGGACATTAACAGACACTTCGCAAAATAAGACATACAAGTGACCAAGAAACATATTAAAGAATGCTCAGCATATTTAAAAATGCTCTCGGATAATCAGAAAAATGAAGATTAAAAACTACACTAAGATACCATTTCACACCAGTCGGAAAGGCTATTATTAAAAAGTCAAAAAAAAAAAAAAAAAAAAAAACAGCTGTTGGTGAGGCTGCAAAGAAAAGGAAAACACTTACACACTGTCAGTGGAAATATAAATTCATTCAGCCATGATGGAAAGCAGTTCAGAAATTTTTCAAAGAACTAAAAATAGAGCTACCATTTGACCCAGCAATCCCACTACTGGAAAGGAAATTAAATCACTACTACACAAAGGAAAATAAATCATTCTACCAAAAAGACAAATATACTCACATGTTCATAGCAGCACTATTCACAATATCAAAGACATGGAATCAGCCCAGGTATTCATCAATGGTGGATTGAATAAAGAAAATGTGGTACATATACACCATGGAATACTATGCAGCCATAAAAATAATGAAATATCCTTTGCAGCAACATGGATGCAACAGGCGGCCATCATCTTAAGAGAATTAATGCAGGAACAGAAAACCAAATACCTCATGTTTTCATGTATAAGCAAGAGCTAAACAATACTCATAGAGATAGCCACAATAGAAACTGGGGACTACTAGAGGTGGAAGGGAAGGGAGAAAGCACTTAAAAACTACCTATTGGTTAGTATGCTCTCTACCTGTATGACTGGATACTCAAAACCACAGCATCATGTAATATACCCATGTAACACACTTGCACATGTATCCCCTAAATCTAAAATAAAAGTTAAATTAAAAAAATAATTTCATAAATAAAGTTAAGAGACAACTAATAAACTTGGAGTAAGTATATGCTTAAAAATAAGCCACTCTTCTCCCACCTGTAATCTCAGCACTTCGGGAGGCCTAGGCAGGCGGATCATGAGGTCAAGAGATGGAGACCATCCTGGCCAACATGGCGAAACCCCGTCTCTACTAAAAATACAAAAAATAGCTGGGTGTGGTGGTGCATGACTGTAGTCCCAGCTACTTGGGAGGCCGAGGCAGAAGGATCGCTTGAGCCTGGGAAGCAGAGGTTACAGTGAGCCAAGATCACACCACTGCACTCCTGTGTGGAGACAGAGTGAGACTCCATCTCAAAAAAAAAAAAAAAAAAAAAAAAAAGCCATTCATTTAAAACAAAAATACCAAGTTGGCATATTTTTCTTAATTCTAGAAATATTTTTGCAGCAACTATTACCTATCAGGCACTGCATTAAGTAATAAGTGCTGGTGAATTAGACGTGGGCTTTGTTCTGTAAGTGTTTGGATGGAGATGGAGAAGGAAAAGTGCTAAGAGATTTTCAGACAAAAGGCAGTGTCTGTTGTGCACCACTGGTAAGACTGTAAATTGGTATACCCCTTCTGCCAAGGAATTTGAAAACAAGCATTAAGCATATTAAAACTAGACATGCTCCTTAACTCTGCCATTCTACCTCCAAGATTTTACCCTCAGTAAATGATCAGAGAAAGCATAAATGTAATTACAACAGCAAATATTACAAGTGCTTTGTGTAAGAATTTTACCAGCATTAACTCATTTAATTCTCTCATCTTTCTGAGATTGCTACTATTTTGTCTCTACTTTCTATATGGGAACATGGACGCACATGGAAGCTAAGTAATTAGCCAAAGATTGACATAGCTTATAAGTGGCAGAGCCAGAATCTAAACCCAAGCAGTTTTTACTCTTAACCCCTACGCCATGATATCTATGAAAGGATACTAGGTACAGCAGGATTTATATTTCTGTACAATTGTAAATAATGTAAACAAATGCCAATGGGGCTCACTTCAGTAAATCCAATGGAATACTATGCGGATGCCAACAATCATGACCTAAAAGATTATTTAATGATTTGAGAAAATTACCGTAACTTATGTGGAAGAAAACAGTTCGCAAAATATTAACGGTGGTGTCCTCACGGTGAAGGCATTCAGAATGATTTCTACTTTTCTCTTAGAGCATGTCTGTAATCCTCAGATTTGACACAAAAGGCTGTATTATCTTTATAATATACATTTATCAGAAACATATCAGTTGAAAATCCATTTAATAAACTTGAATAGTTAGAAAGATTTTTGTATCATATTAAATTTTGACCTTCATACTTGCACTACTGCCTCTACCAGGGATGCCTTGTGCCATCACCCTGCTATACCCTTTCCCACCTCTCCTGGATAATTCCTGCTTATTCCCAAAGATTCTGCTAAAACTTACATCTCCACAAAACATTGGCAGACTATCAGCATTTCCTCCTCTACACCGAGGCTAGATTTAGGCACCTCTCTTCTGTGGTCCCATAATCCCCTGGGCATATCTCTAGTATTCCATGTGCCATATTATTTGTTTAGCCCTCTGTTCTCTACCTCCAACCCCTATTAATGTCACAGATCTTTATAGCCCTTGAACAGTGTCTGTCCCATGGGAACTGTCAAGCCAGTATTTATAAAAGAGATGAAAAGCATTTCTTGGTGAAGAAAAAGAGAAAGAAACTCGTTTTCCAACTGTGCAAAATACGGTTTTTATAAGTTTGCTTGAGAATTAGTGGAGAGGCTTGGGTTTGAGACTTGGCTCTGTAAGACTCATTACCATAGGTCACCTTAGCACTAGTACTTTTAACAGCCTAGGTCTCTGTATTAGTCAGGGTTTTCTAAAGGGACAGAACTAATAAGATAGGTGTATATATGGAGGGGAGTTTATTAGGAGAACTGACTCACATATTCACAAGGTGAAGTCCCACAATAGGCTGTCTGCAAGCTGAGGAGCCAGGAAGCAAGTCCTAGTCCCCAAACCTCAAAAGTAGGGAAGATGACAGTGCAGCCTTCACTCTGTGGCTGATGACCCAAGAGCTCCTGGAAAATCACAGGTGTAAGTCCAAGAGTCTAAAAGTTAAAGAACTTGGAGTCTGATGTTCGAGGGCAGGAAGCATACAGCACAGGAGAACGATGAAGGCCAGAAGACTTAGCCAGTCTAGTCCTTCTATGTTCCTCTGCCTGCCTTTATCTTAGCTGTGTTGGCAGCTGATTAGATGGTGTCCACCCAGATTGAAGGTGGGTCTACTTCTCCCAGTCCACTGACTCAAATGGTAATCTCATTTGGTGACACCCTCACAGGCACACCCAGGAATAACACTTTGCATCTTTCAATCCAATCAAAGTGACACTCAATATTAAGCATCCAATCTCCAATACCTAGCAACAACCCCTTTTGCTACTATTGTCTCCCTTTTCCTTCTTCTATCCTAACCTTTATCACACTGTATTGTCCCCCACATGACCGTGAGCTCCTTGAGGCCAAGAGCCATGTCTATTTTGTTTCTGTGTATTCAGAGCCTAGTATAGTGCTTGAGGCTTTCTTGCAGATATCCTTTGACTAACTGCAAACTATTACTTAACAGATGGATAGAGCAAAAGGCCTGAAGTCCTTTGAAATGAAGCTATCTGCATGGCACCAGAATTTGCTGTGCCCTCGCTGCCCCTGCTGCCTGTGTTGAGGAATGACAGAACATGCATACTAAACATTGTTTTGTTTTTCCCTGTTTTACAAGGCAAACAAAAAATTCCAACCTCCAGTTATCACAATTTAAGAGGGAAGTAGGTAGGGACAGAGAGGGGAGGAATATCTTAAATTTCATCTTGTGGGAGAGAGGGCCACATGACTTAATTGAAAGAGTAGTATTTCTCAGAATTTAAAGCCTGATTGAGTAAACATATGTAAGGAAAACCAACATGTTTACAAGACTTCAAAATAACAGGTTGAAAATCAAACACTCAAAAGATTCCAATACTTGTAGTTTATATATTTTTCTCCAACATTGGTTAGCCTAATAGCAGGCTTTTAAATCTCTTCAGTCAGACCACCATCTCTACTCAATTGGTATGACCGATTGCCACCTCCACCCCTCACAGAGTACGGGCTTTGCCATATCCAGGTCTCTGCTTTCTCCAGGTGCATTCTCTTCCCCCAGCAAACAATGCACCTGAAAGTCCAGTTGCTTTCAGTGTGTAAGGTTTCTGACCTCAGGCAGTCTGGATTCTTTATAGCCTTGGCCACAGATCCATGCTAATTTGCATCCCTGAATGCTTCACTTCCCAGCCCTTCTGATGATGGCCAAGACCCAAAGCAGAACTCTCCCAATGTCACAAGAGTGCAGTTAGATCAATGTCCCACATGACTCAAAGGGAGCTGGAAACCTCATCAGAGAAGTAGCTCATGAGATTTCCAACCTCATTTCCAATCATCATTCCCTATGTTCATAAACACTTCATATACCCCATGTTGGACAACATTCCAAGAGAAACTGTGGATAAGAATCTGATTGAGGTGGTATATTTCATCTTTGGACATATTCTGAAAGCTCACCTGTGGAGAGCTAAAATATGACTGGAACATTGGCCAGCTATAACATGATATAAACACCCAAGGAGCTAAAAAAAGCCTTTTACTAAATGATCTGTGTTTCCATTAGGCTGAAACTCAGTAGAATATATTCCAACATTAAACAATCATATAGGACAGTTATAAGTGTATAGAGGTTAGGGGGTCCAACTCTGAGGTCAAATAGACTCAGGTGTAAAACACAGCTTTAGAGCTGCCTTGCTAGATTATTTGAACCTCAGTTTCTTCGTCTGAAAAATTGGGCTAAAAATAGTGCTCACCTCATTAAGGTTGCAAATATTAAAAAAGATAATGCATGTAAATGCACATTGCACAGAAGCTGGCACAGAATAAGTGTCCTAAAATGTTACTTATGATTATTGTTGTTATTATGTGTGGCAGAAATGAATCATCGATCTCCATGTACCCCTCTTTTTCCTGGGCACCCAGCTAGAGTACATTTCCAAATTTCCCTTGTAATTAATTGTAGTCATGTCTGGTTAATAAAAAGTGAGCAAAACTTATGTGCACCACTTCCAGACCTTTAAAATACAATCTTATATGCTCTTTTCCCTCCCTTTTTCCAGACGCTGACCCCTAGGACAACTTGGATACCCCAGGTTGAAGGGCAACCAGGGTCATTAAATGACTACATAAAGCAGAGTCCTATTATTATTACCACTGACTGGGAATACACATATTGGACTATTACATAACTAGTAAATAAACTTCTATTGTGTTAAGGCACTTGATATGTTTGGCTCTGTGTCCCCACCCAAATCTCATGTTAAATTGTAATCCTTAGTGTTGGAGGTGGAGCCTGGTTGGAAGTGATTGGATCATGGGGGTGGTTTCTAATGGTTTAGCACCATCCCCCTAGTGCTGGGTCATGATAGAGTTCTCATGAGATCTGGTTGTTTAAAAGTGTGTGGCACCTTCCCTTTTTCTCTGTCTCTGTCCTGCTACCATGTGAAGAAGGGTATTTCCTTCCCCTTTGCCTTCTACCATGATTGTAAGTTTCCTGAGGACTCCTAAGCTATGCAGAACTGTGAGTCAATTAAACCTCCTTACATTTTAAATTACCCAATCTTACATAGTTATTTATAGCAGTGTGAGAATGGACTAATACAGCACCGAATTTTGAGATCTATTGGTTATAGCAGCTATCATTATCCTAACTAATACACTGCCCAAGTCACAGAAGAGCAGATCTGAAAATATTTTTAAAGAGCTTCTCTATTATGCCAAAGGAAACTGAGGCTCAGAGTTATTGCTGAAGGTACTTATGGATCCTTCACTTCCAAGACTCCTTCAACACTAGGCCCTGCCCTTTTACATATAATACTAATTAAAGACCATAGAATCAAACTTTTTCTGTTTTCCTAGTTAGAACCAAATCTATTCGTAGGGAAATTTTAGCGTGGTAAGTTGGTAAGGCCAACCCACCAGAATACAGCAAAATGGAACAAAAACAAGAGAGCCCTTTCTCACTGGTTCTGCAGTCATTAAAACATAACTGAAAACACTCTGTGCCTTCCTCACAGTGGGTAATATGATTATCAAAATACTACACTTTGAAGGGGCTTTGAAAAAATAGTTCTGCCAAAATATGGTATTATTATACAGAAATATTGTTTGTCTTTTTAAAATACACTTTATTTTTTAGAACACTTTTAGGTTCACAACATAATTGAATGGACTGTATAGACATTTACCATTTACCCCTTGTCTCCACACATGCACAGAGTTCCCCACTGTCAATATCCTCCACCATAGTGGTACATTTGTTACAGTTGATGAACCTACTTTGACACATCATTACCATCCAAAGTTCATAGTTTACATTAGGTTTCACTTCTGGTGTTATATTCTATGGGTTTAGACAAATGCATAATCACATGTACCCACCACTGTAATACCACACAGAGTAGTTTCACTGTCCTAAAAACTCTTCTGTACTTCACCTATTCACTCCTTTCCTCTCTGTGACCCAACCCCTGAGAAACACTGATCTTTTTACTGTCTCCACAGTTTTGCCTTTTCCAGAATATTAAAGAAGCCAATCTGAAATACAGAATGTAGCCTTTTCAGATTGGCTTCTTTCATTCAGTACTATACATTTAAGATTCCTCCACATGTTTTCATGGCTAATTAGCTCATTTTTATTTTTAGCACTCAGTAATATTCTATCATCTAGATGTACCGCAGTTTATAACTCATTTATTAAAGGATATCTTGGTTGCTTCTAAATTTGGGGAATTATGAATAAAGCTGATATGAATATAAATATATATGTCCAGGTTTTGTGTAGACATAAGGGTTCAGCTCCATGGGGTAAACACCAAGATGCACAATTACTGGATCATATGTTATGAATATGTTTAGTTTTGTAAGAAACTGCAAAATTGACTTCCAAAGTGACTATTATTTTCCATTCTCTCCAGCATTGAATGAGAGTTTCTGTTTCTCCACATTCTTGCCAGCATTTACTGTTGTTAGTGTTCTGGATTTACCATTCTAATAAGTGCGTAGGTATCTCATTGTTGTTTTAATTTGCATTTCCCTGATGACATGATGTAAAACATCTTTGCATATACTTATTTGCCATTCGTATATCATCTTTAATGAGGCATCTGTTAAGTTTCTTAAACATTTTTGACATAGTTGTTTGTTTTCTTATTGTTGAGTGTTACTCAGCAATTTTTATTGGACTTTCCTATGAATAATCGAGGCAAATTAATCTATAGATGTTAATTAAGCTATAGGCATCCAGAGAAGAGAGAGATTGATAGAGATTGATTGAGCAATGGAGAAGTCCTCAGAGGAAATGGAACTTAGGCTAGGCTCCAAAGACTCTCAAGAGTTTGTTAAGCAGAGAGACCACACATATGGACATATATGGGTAATTCAAACAAAGTGGGGGGTGATGCCTGGATTACCAAGATAATTACAGCAGTTGACATCTTGCTTCTACTACTATTCCTTTCTTTCTATATTCATCCAGTAATAATAATGATACCTAAATAATGAAAATTTACTATGGGCCAAGCACTATGCTATGCACTTTTCATGGGTTGTCTAGTTTTACCTTCACTATAACCCTATCATTAAGGTTACAGCATTCCTATTCTACAGATAAGGAAATATGTTCAAAGAGGCTTAGCTAATTGCCCACAGTTTCATAGCTAGGAAGTTATAGAGACAAAATTCAAGTTTGTCCCTGTGCTCTCTGAGTTGCCAACCCCCACTATCAACAATTCATTTGGAAAGATAGCTAAAATGACTCCAAGGGTGGGAAGTCAAGACAAGACCCAGATATAAAGAGAAAATTTTCTTCTTCCCTGAATGGGCACAGTATGGCAAAACTACTGGACTATCAGAAGATGTGTTTTCAAATCCTGGATCCACCACCTCTAAGCTGTGATCTAAGGCAATTTACAATACTTCTCTGAGCCTCAGCTCCTGATATGGTTTGGCTCTGTGTCCCCACCCATATCACCTGTTGAATTGTAATCCCCAGTGTTGGAGATAAAGCCTGGTGGGAGGTGATTGGATGATGGTGGTGGTTTCTAATGGTTTTACACCATCCCCTTAGTGCTGTCTCATGATAGAGTTCTCATGAGATCTGGTTGTTTACAAATGTGTGGCACTCCCCTTTGCTCTCTCTTCCTCCTCCTCCAGCCATGTGAAGATGTGTTTGCTCCCTCTTTGCCTTCTACCATGACTGTAAGTTTCCTAAGGCCTCCCTGGAAGCAGAAGCCTGTACAACCTGCAGAACCATGAGCTGATTAAACCTCTTTTCTTTATGACTTACCCAGTCTCAGGTGTGTCTTTATAGCAGTATTAGAAGGGACTAATACAGCTTCCTTGATAGGGCTGTTACAGGGTGTCTCATATGGCTGTTGTGATGATTAAATGAGATGCTATCAATTTAAATAATTTTGAACTATATAAATATATCATTACTTTTCTTATTAGAACCAGTTTTACTTGTAGGATTAGGATCACATATAAAAATGTTTTAAGGACATTAGAAATGGTCACAAAGAAACAATGAGCCAGAAGGCACAAACCCACATGTGAAAAAGAGAGTCCTATACTACAACCTACTACAAAATCGTACATAAGAAGAATTGGTGGGGCTCAGGACATTCTACCACAAAATATGGCAACTTGGCATGTTGAATATTTTAAGCTGAAGGTATTTGAGAAATGGCAGGTGCACTTAGGACTCTCTGACCTTTCCCTGAAGCAGGTCATAAGACCATTATGTAAGAGGTGCCCTCCCTATACCCAGAGGAAAGGAACATCCTTACATCCTTATCTCCCAAGGCAGAGGGATATGGAGAGGAATCTGAATGAACAGCCTTGCTGAGTTTTCCCTAATTTACTACTCTTGGCTCATACCCCTTTGTTCCATCACATTTTCACAGTTTTTCACTCCTCATAAACATGCTCAGGTTTAACCATTTCTTGGTGGTTTTATTTCTTTATAAAGGCTACCTTGCCATCTCAAAATTATATTAAATAAGTTTGTATGCTTTTCTCTTGTTAATCTGTCTTTTATTACAGGTGCCCCAGCTGAGAACTTAGAAAGGTAGAAGGGAAAAGGTATTTTTCTCCCCTACATAATCATAATACATAAAATTTAGAGGGTTCTTAACTATGTATTCCTCATTTCATCTGTACAACAACCCTATGATATGGATTGTAGACTTTTGTCCAGTGATTTTTTTTTGTTTCATTTTGTTTTTCCTTGCTTTATGGTAATCCAGTACTTGAACATTCTTCCCTTGTTTGAAAATTCTCCCATTGTATTAGTCTTGGTTTTTTTATTTGAGAAAAAATATCACTCTGTCACCCAAGCTGGAGTGCAGTGGTGCCATTATGGTTCACTGCAGCCTTGACCTCTCAGGCTCAAGTGATCCTCCCACCTCAGCCTTCATAGTAGCTGAGACCATAAGTATGCACTACCACAACTGGCTAATTTATTTTTTGGTAGAAACAGAATCTCACTATGTTGCCCAGGCTGAACTCAGACTCCTGGGCTCAACCAATCCTCCTGCCTCAGCCTCCCAAAGTTCTGGAATTACAGGTGTGAGCCACTACATCCAACCCACTATGTGAGTCTTTATGGAAGACAGGGTCCTACCTCCCACTACAAAAGCCAGATCCTGCTACTGCAGTGATCAAAGGCAAGTACCCTAAACTTGGCCAATTGAATAATCCCACTGAGGACTTGGCATCTCAAATGAGTGATGCCTTTTAGCAGTAGGAACATCAAGTGATCAGAGTGATCAGTGGTAGTGGTACCAAAAATAGCCTCCAGAGTCTATTACCTAACCTGGCCCTGCAGGTTCCTTTGTTTTGTGCCATTTTTGAAACCTATTTTGCCAATCTTCCTAAAATCTTTCCAATAAATTTCTGTTTTGAACATGCTAACTGTAGTTGGTTGCTGTTGCTTACAACCAAGAAACCTGGCTGGCAAAAGTAGGTAGTATTATTGTCCACATTTTACAAATGAAAAAACTGAGGTGAAGCTAAATAATGATGGAGCTGGGTTTTGAACACTGACAACATGACACCAATTGTTACACTAAGAAAAAGAGAGAAGAGACCATTCAGCTACGATATTACTGCAAATGGATACATAGATAGAGAGACAGACAGTTCAAAAAATAATATGAGTGAGCATACACATGTGCACATACACATACACACAAGACCATCTGCCTCATGGGGCATTTAGAATAGTGTCTGGGACAATGTCAGTGTTTGGTATTATTGTATGATTCAAGAGTTTTGGACTGCAGATCAAGCCTTTAAATTCATTTCAAGCAAATAATCTACATTTTCTGAAGAAATTATCAAAACCTTATCAGATATGGAACTAAATATTAAAAATTCATCAGTCAAAGAAAATACTATAATCTTGAGAATTTCAAAACAGCACAGAATGTGGTTAGTAAGATACATCTGTTACCTAGATTTTTTTTTTTTTCGGCATGAAAAAGATACAGACATCTGAGTTGCCGTCAAATGACAAAGTATCCCACACCATTTATTGTATAGAGAGCAATGAAAATGCCAGCAGAAGATACCTAGAGTATTTTCCCTACCCAACAATATCAACTTACAGGGATCAGGAGCAAGAGTTGTCAGTAAATTCAGCTCACATTACTATAAGATAATGAGGTACACAGGAAAGGGAACTAGCATTATTGGGACCCCTTCTACATACTATACTCTTTAAATACATTGCCTCATTTAATCCTCACAACAACCCTCAAAAATGGATACTATTATTCCCACTTGAGAAGGTAAGTCACAAGGCTATGAAATGGCAGAGGTGTGATCTGAATATAGGCCTGTTTCACTTCAAAGTGCATTTTAAAACTCTAACATGAAAACTTCACAGCAGCAAATGCATTAGCTGGGGAAGCTTGAAGTGCACAGCTCCGGAGAGAGGAAAAAGAAATCAACAAATGCTAGAACCTAACACAAATACAGCATCAAGGACTGTTTAAAATGATTTTTCTCTTGTATTATCTCATATTAGTAACTTGGCAGACTGAAATTCAATGGTGAAATGCTTCAGGCAATTGATCCCTGGTATTTAATGAATTCTAAAGTGACTTTTAATAGTTGGAAAATAAGATCTTAAAATAGCTGTTGTGCTTTTCAATAGATACATGCAACCAGTTTAAGCCATAGAATAAACATAATACATCTTCCTAGAACATCTCTTTTCCTTAAAGATTGGAAAGGAAAAGTTATGTAATTTGTGTGACAATGTAAAATATTTTTTTTAATCAAAACAAACATGAACATATCATGAAGTAGTATGCGAAGGCTCGTGATGTTTTAAGATAAAAAAAAGAATCTTCAAAGAAATTTCAAGCTTTTAACAGACAGCTTCAGAGCCCCTGGAGTGTTGACACTTCTCTGTTGTTAGGGACACTTGGGGAGAGGGGTTTAAGAACATCTGCAATATTATGTCCCAGATAGGGTTATTCTATCTTGTTCGAAAGTTTCACTAAATTCTTATATACATTTCAGTCTGTCATGACTTCTCGAACAACAGCTAGTTTTGCATATAAATTTGGAGTGAGTAAGTTAGACTTTTAATCAAAATTGGAAAAAATAGTATACAGGCTACCTTTCTTTAAGCAATGACTACCAAATCTGATGTTCCAGACATTGGTAATAATCATAGCCCTGGTAATAATCATAGCCCAACAGCTGCCATCTGCATTCTGGCTAACATCATGATTAGCTGATGGGATGTGTTATTATCCAGAAGGGATTACTTGAAGTTAAATCTTACAATGAGAAACAGAGAGAATTGGTTCAGTGATGTGGACTTTCAGAAAGAACCCACAAACTTGTATTCTAATTATTCCTCTCATATTGCCAATTCTATGAAAACATTAGAAATGTCTTTCTCTGCCTCAAGTGAACTATTGCCTGACTTAGTCAACCAAAAATATTAAGCAGAGCTTGAGTTTTAAACGAAACACATGATTATTTTAAACTTGTTTATCTATGTCCTTTTTAAAAAGTGTTACATCCACTAACTGTAGATTTAACTGTGTGTATAAATCTTTATTTAGGAATTATGTCACTCTAATCACTTTTCGGTCACAATTTCCATCTGCAATACAAATCAGTGTGTTTGTTGCTATTCAGTACACCTAAAATAAGTCTTAGTCTCACAGTCTTAGCCTCAATGCAGTGAGCTTAAGGTCCTCAGTCAACAGAAAGGAATAGCTTTCCTGTAAGTGACACAGTTCAAAAATACTCGTTCTGTAGTCAGCCTTCTGGTGGATCACCAGAAATCAGCTTTGTTTCTTTTTATTTGAATGATATTAAGCCACCAATGGAGTTGTCGACTAGCCTGCACTGGGTTCCTTTCTTTGGGCAGCCTGGATCTCAGAATAATGGGACAATCTTATGCAGCCCTCTTTTGGCTCCCTCACTTACAATAAGAATTCAAAAGCAAACAATGAGCCAATCTAGTCTACTCAGGGACCTTTCTATACTTTGAAATGCTGGGTTTTATTTGCCCAGCAAACCTCAGTGTATGAATTTCTGTTTTCTGCTCTAGGCTCTGCTCTATTTGTCCACAAGAATGTGCTATATAGCTTTTCTTAGAACCCTATTGCTATAATTTTAAATAGAAAAAAAAGCAGATTGCAAAATTGCTTCTACACTAGAGGTGTAATTATATAAAAATTATGTATGCATATTGACAAGGACTAGAAAGGGATGAGGAAAAAATGAAAACAACTTGATTTGCAGGGGGTGGCAGGACTATGAATGAGGATTTGTTTTTCCTTTCCTTTACAGTTTCATTAACACTCTCAGAGTCTGCTTGTACAAAAAACACAAGACAGTTAAATCCATATTTTTGGATATAAAACATTGATCATCCTTCTGTTCATTTAGCATTTGCCTTATACGGCCAGTGTTCCCTTTTCTATATCACCTGAAAGAACAGACTTAACCATAATTTAGGGAGTCTTTGCCAAGAAAATCAATAAAGACATATTTGTGCAGAGCCTAGAGTGGGCTGGTTTTATCCAGGAATGTGTTGAGTTAATTGAAAAGGTTTTGGTTAAAGTTAGCCAGTCGGAGATCACAGCATTGTAGACAACACATACTGTGAGTATGAACTTCATACAACCTTTCAAATACCTTTGGGAAGGCAGGAAATTGAAATATTGTGCTATATTGGCAACTAAATGGTCATTTATCATCCATGCTAAGTTTGGAGCTCAGAAGAATGATTTGGAGACTCCTGAAGGCCTTTATTAACAATTTCAAAGTTAGACCTGTATATTTAGATTTTCGCAGTATATTTGGGGTGGACTAAGAGATAACATCTGCGTATACTATTAACATGGCCTCTCTAATAACAATTTCGGACTGTATTCACACCCACAAAAGCTGCATTAAAATACATTAAGCTTGAGAGACCAACTGACAAAAGCAAGGAAATTCACAGTTAAAGGGGAAACGTGCCATATGTTCTTCAATACCTAAGAGCAACGGGGTGCATTTGGAAAGTCATTAAAGCGGCACCCAGTTGTGCCTAGGTATTGGAGAACATATGGAATCTTTTCCTCCGTGAGTGTAATTTTCCCTGCTCTCAATGAATGCATGTATCAATCTTCACTTTTTGGTCATATAGGTTTTTGTTTGCTTAATTACCACAACATGTAAAATAAATACCTTCTTATTTTCAAATATCAACACAATCACACAATGGAAACTAATTCTCAGTCGTTGCTGCCTGATTGTTCCTGGTGATTTGTCCTTCTTTCCTAAGGTGCCTGCACCATCCTCACAGTTCCAGCTGTCCTCTACCCCTTTAGGAGTACTGTTTTTCCTTTCCCCAACCCAAGGATGCAGTCACCCATAGTGGCCAACAATTGCATCTCCCATCAGCAATTCAATGGGTCAGCTGGCAAAAGAGTTTCGAGAGCCAGAAGAACCCATTCTTTTGGACATTTGCTGTTAAAATAAAGTCTCTTTCTTGTTTATTTGTATTTTTTTAACTTTTATTTTAGGCTCAAGAACACATGTGCATGTTTGCTATATAGGTAAACTCATGTCACAGGGGTTTGTTGTACAGATTATCACCCAGGTACAAAGCCTGATACACAATAGTTATTTTTTCTGCTTCTCTCTCTTCTACTACCCTCTACCTTCCAGTAGGCTACAGTGTCTCTTGTACCTTCTATGCATTCATGAGTTCTCATCATTTAGTTCCCACTTACAAGTGAGAACATGTGGTATTTGGTCTTCTGTTTCTGTATTAGTTTGCTAAGGATAATAGCTTTCAGCTCTATCCATGTTTCCACAAAAGACATATCTCATTCTTTTTTCATGGCTACATAGTACTCCATGGTGTATTTGTACCAAATTTTCTTTGTCCAGCCTGTCACTGATGGTCATTTAGGTTGATTCTATGTCTTTGGTGTTGTGAGTAGTGCTGCAATAAACATTTACAGTCATGCGTCTTTATGATAGAATGATTTATATTTCTCTGGATAGATACCCGGTAATGGGATTGCTGGGTGGAATGATAGTTCTGTTTTTTTGCTCTTTGAGGAATCACCATACTGATTTCCACAATTGTGGAACCAACTTATACTCCTAAAAAACAAATGTGTAAGTGTTAGCTTTTTTCCACAATCTCACCAGCATCTATTATTTTTTGACTTTTTAATAATAGCCATTCTGACTGGTGCGAGATGGTATCTCATTGTGGTTTTGATTTGCATTTCTTTATTGATCAGGGATGTTGAGGTTTTTTTTTCATATGCTTATTGGCTGCATGTATGTATTCTTTTGAAAAGTGTCTGTTCATGTCCTTTGTTCACTTTTTTTTTTTTTTTTTTTTTTTTTTTTTGAGACGGAGTTTCGCTCTTGTTACCCAGGCTGGAGTGCAATGGCGCGATCTCGGCTCACCGCAACCTCCGCCTCCTGGGCTCAGGCAATTCTCCTGCCTCAGCCTCCTAAGTAGCTGGGATTACAGGCACGTGCCACCACACCCAGCTAGTATTTTGTATTTTTAGTAGAGACGGGGTTTCACCGTGTTGACCAGGATGGTCTCGATCTCTCGACCTCGTGATCCACCTGCCTCGGCCTCCCAAAGTGCTGGGATTACAGGCTTGAGCCACTGCGCCTGGCCTTTTGTTCACTTTTTTATGTTTTTTTTTTTTTTTCTTATAAGTTTGTTTAAGTTTCTTATAGATGCTGGATATTGGACATTGTCAGATGCATAGTTTGCAGATATTTTATTGCATTCTGTAAGTTGTCTGTTTACTCTGTTCATAGCTTCTTTTGCTTTGCAGAAGCTCTGTGGTTTAATTAGCTTCTGTTTGTCAATTTTTATTTTTGTTGCAATTGCTTTTGGGGCCTTTGACATGAAATCTTTGCCAGGGTCTATAACCAAGTGGTATTTCTTAGATTATCTTACAGGGTTTTTATGGTTTTAGGTTTTACATGTAAATCACTAATTTATCTTGAGTTGATTTTTGTGTATAGTATAAGCAAGGGGTCCAGTTTCAATCGCGTAACTGGCTACCCAGGAGCATATATTGAATAGGGAGCCTTTTCCCATTGTTTGTTTTTATCAGCTTTGTCAAATATCAGATGACCATAGGTGTGCGACCCTATTTCTGGACTTTCTATTCTGTTCCATTGGTCTATGTGCCTGTTTTTGTACCAGTACCATACTGTTAATTCCTATTTGACAAACGTAGTAATCAGTATGCTACAAAGAAGTGTTTATCAATATAATTGAGTCCTCTTTCTATGACATGCATCCATTCATTCATTCAGTTGTTGAATGCCTGTCATGTGTAGTCATTAAGAATAAAATGCTGACTCAGACTTAGGCCCTGTTCCCAAGTTGCTCACTGTCTATTGGAATAAACAGAACAGCAAGCAGTCAATTAGGGTCTAGTGTGATGAGTGCTGTTAAAGAGGTCAGTAGAGGGGGCTGATGAAGCACAGAGGAAGGGCACCTAACCCATAGGAGGGGTTCTGGATGAAGAACCTGAAAGTGAGCAATTGCCATTGTAGAGCCAAGCTTAAAATTGAATTTATGCAGTACCATCCAGAAACTTATTGAGTACCTACTACATGGTAGACCTTGGACAAGGCACTGAGAATACAGACATAGTTTCTGTAGTTTTTAAGTAGGAGAGTGATAGAAACAACGCGGCCCAATCATTAAAGATGAAGAGGATGGAGGAGAAAATGATACAGGGCCAGATCATGCAAACCGTGCTTTATACTGTAGCAATTGAGGAATTACAGAAGACTTATAACCTGGAATGTGAGATCATCAAATTAATGTTTTAGAAAAATCACCCTGGCACTATCAAAGAAGAGTTTCTGGAAGGAGTCAAGAAAGTCAGGGAGACTAGTTAGGAGGCTGATGAAAGATATTGAGGCTCACAGCAAGAAGAATGGCAGCTGAGATAGCAGGACATGGAAAAATTCAAATAATATTTAGAAGATAGCAGAATTTTGTGGTTGATCGGATCTGGAGACTGAAAAAAAATGATAGAGCTCTGGGATGTGGAATCCACATAAATTCACTTAATGTTAGGGGAGAACTTGGTGATTATCCAGTTAAGTGCTCTTGTTTCATCCATAAGGAAACTGAAGGTTCAGAAGTTGACTAACTTAGATCAAATCAATCAATTTTGTGATGCTGCAGTGCCTACGACCAAGATCCTCTAGTTCACAAAAATGTTTTGCCATAAACTTAACTTGGCATCTGTATTGATATAAAAGTATTAATTATACTTTGAAGTCCCCAAAGCGGAAAACTAATCTCAAAATTATTTGAACTTTCTCCATACTTACTTAGCTTTTATTCTTCTATCATATTTGATCCGAACTATCTGCTCTCTACAAAGTGCGGCTGTATTATGACCTATGACACTGCAACTGTAAAACACAATTTTTCTTTTTGAGACAGAGTTTCACTCTGTCACCCAGGCTGCAGTGCATGACATGATCTCAGCTCACTGTAACCTCAGCCTCCAGGGTTCAAGCAATTTTCCTGCCTCCGTCTCCCTAGTAGCTGGGATTACAGGCGTGAAGTACCACACCCAGATAATTTTTGTATTTTTAGTGGAGACGGCGTTTCACCATGTTGGTGAGGCTCGTCTTGAACTCCTCACCTCAAGTGATCCACCCGCCTCAGCCTCCCAAAATGCTGGGATCACAGGTGTGAGCCACCATGCCTGGCTGAAACACAAATTTTTTATGTAGATATTTATTTTGTGACTGAAATTTGAGCAGGAATGTAGCACAAATATTGCTAAATAGATAGTAAGGAATTGAAGTACATCCTTGGAAAGTTGTTTTTCCTTCCTTGAGACTCAGTTTCTAACTTGTGAAATAAAACAAATAAGATTGATTAACTATAGGAGTAAATATTCTTTGAAGGCAATGAATTTTGAAATATAGCAGATGCAAAAATATTTGTGAATCAACCATCTCTTCAATAAGTATAAGGTTGTTATGTTACTCTCCCTGCCCTCAAATACTGCTACTGAGGTTCTGGATCATTAATAATAAGATCAACTCAGAAGAAGCCTGAGTGATAAATTAACAATAAATTTGAGTAAATACATCTCCTTCGAGATATAGTTTCAACATTCTTCATCAAAGAAACACATTAAGGGGTGTCTACACATGCCTTTCCAATGTCTTCTCAAATACAATTGCATCATCTAATGCACTAATACTTTGAGGTGGTTTGCATATTCAATCACACACATGTAAGGGCTACTAATCTCAAGATACCCTGAATCTCTGTCTTCAGTTTGGCCAACAAAGGGTTTTTTTTCTCCCTAACATTCTCCATATTGGGTCTCTGATGCCTAACATTGAAAACCACTGGCTCCCTAGTAAGGCAATCTAGTTGAAGAGAAACACTGGACATGGTTGCATGCACCTGTACTCCCACTACTCAGGAGGTTGAGGCAGAAGGATCACTTGAGACAAGAATCTCCATTCTGGCCTGGGCGACATAGGGAGAACCAAGTTTAAAAAAAAAAAAAAATGAAGAGAAAGATGTATTTGTATAGTGGAACAATGTATTAGGTCTTTTTCATGCTACTGATAAAGACATGCCGCAAACTGGGTAATTTATGAAGAAAAAGAGGCTTAATGGACTCACAATTCCAAGTGGCTGGGGAGATCTCACAATCATGGCAGAAGGTGAGATGTGCCTTACATGGTGGCAGGGAAGAGACAATGAGAACTAAAAGAAAGGGAAACCCTTTATCAAACCTTTGGATCTAGTGAAACCTATTGAGAACTATGAGAACAGTATGAGGGAAATTGCCCCCATGATTCGATTATCTCCCACTGGGTCCCTCCCACAACACATGGGAATTATGGGAGCTACAATTGACGATGAGATTTGGATGGGGACACAGCCAAACCATATCAGAGAATATATGAAAATGTTGAAAAAATGTATATTTCATTCTTCATAAGTATTTTTCTTACTCATTGAAAAAAAGATATTCATTGTTTAGAGTGAGAGACATGGTAGGGTAGGGAAGGGGAGTGCTCCTTGTCCAACTTAGAACAAAGAAATCATCAGCTTGGATTTCAAACTACATTTTTCTAATTCCATAATAAGACAATGATCTTAAAAGCCAGATTCAGCTGTGAAACCGAATGATTTTTTAAATCTCTGTTTAAATTCCATTATATAGCAAGAGTTAAACTTGGAGCTCTGAGAATAAATACTTATTATTAGCCACAATGTAAAAGAGCATGAAGGATATGTCACAAAAAGGAGTTTTCACTCAAAAAGGGAAAAACTCTTCCTATATTGAGTGGAAGAGTTGGTGGATGAATGTATTGTGAATAGATGAGACAAGGGAGGAGATGCCTCACCCCTGAGAAGGTCAAACCACAGAACACCTAGATATACTGAGAGAATCCAGAACATACTGGGTGGTGGTCTACTTTCATGGCTGTGTTATAAAAATGTAAAGAGTAATCATAATTTATTGGAAACATGAAGCGTGGCAGCATAAGCAGGAAAGGCACCTATGTGAATGGATCTGAGATAGCTCTTCCAATGGCGCACACAGTCTGTGAGTAGCAGAGGAAGAGAGAAACTGAGAGAATGAATTCATTGGAAGAGGTTTGTTGCAGGATGAAGAGGTAAAGAGACCTCAAGAGCAAAGAAGCTCTGGATCATTGCAGTGGATACTACAGGAAAACAGGCATACCACAGCAGACATTGATACTGGATAGATGTGCCATAACCTAGCAGGAGAAACCAACAAACTTTTTCTGTCCTGCTGCTGCTGCCACTATGTAAAGGCCTTCCTCGGCATACAGATATGATTGTGGGGAAAAAGGAAAGGGAAAACCCATTGAAACAGCCTTGAGAAAGAGTTTGAACTTTGAACAAAATGACTACCTAAAAGAGAGTTTTCAATTGGAAGAGACTGAGTTGCCTTCAGACGTCAGTTTAAGCTTCTCACTATTAACAAGATTGGAGATGTCACAATAAGGTAAAATTGAGATAATTTCAAATGGGAAATAGGGGACCCATTTATTTTTTTCACCTTCAATGCTGTGCTGCTATATCGACTTGTCGAAGGAAGGATTAATTTTACTTCTATGACAAAAGTACTACCAGTTCCCCAAATGAAGCCAGGATCCTCAAGTTTCTTGCAGAGCATCTTCAGCATGGAGTGGAACTCATGGGGAGAATAGAACTTGTGTTTCCTTAATTCAAATTCAGGGATATTTCTACCTTTTCTCACCAATATAATTATTAAAAACATGTTTGAATTTAGATAACATAAGGAATAATTTGCTTCCCATTAAAACAAGTTTAGTTTCAGTCATGATCAAATCCATTAACTCTACTTTTCTTTCATAATAAAAATAGATTTGATAACCAGCTGGGTTTAAAAAGCCAAATTAGTTTGTCTACTGGCTGATGGTAGCAAGTAGTAGAGGTCTCCAGTAACTGCTGTACTGATTGACGGGGCCCACTAAAACAACCGAAAAGTATGCCAAACAATTCCCTTTTTGAATTTAACTCAAAATTCCAGAATGACTTTCATGAGGCCATGGCTGACTGGTGTCTTCTTTGATATCATAAAATTTGAGTCATTTGAGTTTTAATTACTATGTATGGGAAGGGTTACGGGCTGACTATCCAGTATTATTTTATTCTTTCAATTCCATAATAATATAATAACTTAGAGACTTAACAGCTCAGCATAAGAATGGTACATAGTGGCCTATTGAGAAACAGCCTAGTATTTTGCTTTTGACAGAATGTTCTTTCAGATATTACTTCTGGGGGTTAAAAAAAACTCTATTTGGATTATTTGCATAAGGATATATTTTATTGTAATGTGTCTAGCATTTTCATGGTGAAAAATCCAAGAAAGGGAACGGTATATAATCATTACAAACAATGATATTTGGAATTAGAACAGAAAGTCTTCAGTCATTTTTCAACCTGCCAACCAAATCAATGCCAAGAGAAAACTGTGTGTGTGTGTGTGTGTGTGTGTGTGTGTGTGTGCCGCACGTGCGTACTCGCGCGGTGTGCTTGCGCTTATGCACAAGCCTGTAAACTGATGAGAGCGTCTTACGAAGATATGGATTTATAATTTCCTACCACCAAAGGAAGCACTTTAAATGGCACTAAGTTAGCAAGGGAGTGGTGGTAGAAGGCAAGGGTCATAAACTTCAGCACAAGTGTATGGAATGTTTCACTTTTGTGTACATTTTTCAATCTTAAAACAGATTTACTCGGGATTTAAGATTTTATTAAGGTCAAAAGGATTACATTAAGTTCATAGACACGTTTGTTATATTAATTGAGTCATAAGTTCTGGCCGTCTGCAAACACATTTGAAAACAGGCATCAGCTGGTTTCCATTGCCATAATAGATCAGAAAATCTGCCAGTAAGTCTGTTTGCAGCTCTTAAAAGTTGTTGAACAAAAATGTGTTTTGAACTATCGACAATTACCTGAGAAAACAACTGGATTCTGTAAGTGGATTTGTTTATATTCCTGATATACTCTCCCTCACCCCACTTCCTCTGCTCTTACCATGGACTTCCCTTAGCCCCAAGCATCCCACTCCAGAGCTTCAGAGGTGATCATTGCTTGAAAATATTTCCAGCTCCTCCCTCATTAAGATGGAATATCAAGAAGAATGGTTACCTGCTCTTTTTAAAAATAACTTAATATTCATAGAGAGTGGAAACAGTGTATCTATAATAAAGAGACAGAGTTGGGTTTTCTGTAAATTGCATGCAAAAGGACATGTATGTAAGGAATATGTATAAAATATATTTAACTTTTCATAGATCAAGAAAATATTATTACATTGGGAGTCCCATTAGCCCCTTCATAATTTTATATCCTTCCCTCTGCACCCAGGGGCACTGTCCTGAATTTTGTGTTTATTACTCACTTGCTCTTTTTTTATAGTGTTTACTGTAAATATTTGTATCTACTAATAACATATTGCTGAATTTTGCATATTTTGAGTTCTATAAAATAAAATAATACTTAATGTGTCCTTCTGCATTTTTTTATGTTATGCTTCCAAGGTCCATCCATGTTGTAGCATGTAACTTGAATTGAACTACTTGATATGGTTTGGATCTGTGTCCCCACCCAAAGCTCATGTCAAATTGTAATCCCGAATGTTTGCAGGGCTTGGTAGGAGGTGATTGGATCATAGGGGTGGATTTCCCCTTTGGAACTGTTCTTCTGATAGTGAGAGAATTTTTGCAAGATCTGGTTATTTAAAAGTGTGTACCAACTCCCCACACCCCTGCCTCCTGCTCCAACCATGTAGGATGTGTCTACTTCTCCTTTGCCTTCCACTATAATTGTAAGCTTCCTGAGAACTCCCAGCCATGTTAACTATACAGCATGTGGAACTGTGAGCCAATTAAACATCTTCTTTGTAAATTACCCACTTTCAGGTATTTCTTTATAACTGTGTGAAAACAGACTAATACACTACTTTCATAGAAGCACAGTATTCCATTCAGGTGTATACCAAAATGTATTCATACAGTCTGTACATATCCATATTTAGGTCACAAGTTTTTATTTTCACAGTACAATAGCAGCATTATAAATATTTTTGTACATGTCTCACAGTATAAAAGTGTCCACATTAGGGTGCATTGGAATGTCCCAGGAAAGGAAATACACATTTTCCACTTTACTAGATAAAGCCAAATCACAATTGATGCATATCTTCAAGAATGCTTGCTACTCATTCTGCTAGTCTGATAGCTGTGAAATACTTACCTCAATGTAGTTTCAGTTTACACCTCTCTGATTACTAATGAAGTTGAAAAACATTTTATATATTTATTAGCCATCACATTTACTCTGCTGGTGTGTAGAAATTCAACTTCTATATTCCCTTTGTATCCAAACACCTCGGTCAAACACTATTATTAATCCTAGTAATTTATTTGTATACTTTATTTTTTCTGTGTATACCCTCATATGATCTATGAATAACAATATTTTTATTTCTTTCTTTGCAATACTTAAACTATTTCTTTTTCTTTTCTTATTTAACTGGCTGTGACTGCCAGTTGAATATTGAATAGAAACTGTGATAGCAGACAACCTTGTCTTTTTCACAAAAGTAAATGGGATACTCTCAATGTTTTACCATAAATATGATGTTTGTAGTACATTTTTTTCTCATTCAGCAGGTTTAGGATGTTCTCTTTTGTTCCTTGTTTACTTAAGAGTTTTAACATAAAATAATCATGTTTTTTCTTTAATCTTATAAAGTGGGGAACTCCACTAATTGATCTTAAAAGTTTAAACTATTCCTGCATTCTGGAAATAAATCCATTTTGTAATGATGTATTATCTTTTCATGCACTGCTGGATTTGGTTTAACATTTTGTTTAAAATTTTTGAATTCTACATTCATAATAAAATTGGCTTGTAATTTTATTATCTCTGTCCTTTTCTTGTTTGTTATCAACATTACGCTGGTGTTGTGAAATGAGTTTGTGAGTGTTCCCTCTTTTTCTGAAATCTGAAATAATCTGTGTAGAATCTGAATTATTTGTTCCTTGAATCTTTGTTATAATTCAATAGAATTTTTTCCACTTCATCTGTATCTTTTAAGTTAACTTAAGAATTTTCAATAATTATTATTTCAATAATTTGTCAGTTTGTGAAACATTTATAATTATTCTTTTTTTATTCCTGATATTGCTTATTTGTGACTTCCATCATTTTTTCTTGATCATTCTTACCAAAGTTTGGCCAATTTCATTAGTCTTTTCAAGGTACCAATTTTTGGTTTTATTGATTGCTTCCAGTAAATGTTTATTTTCTGTTTGATTGGTTTTCAGTCCTGTCTTTCATCTCTGATCCATTTCACTTTCTTTGATTTAGTCTGTCATTCTTTTTCTAGTTTTTGAAGTTGAATGCTTAGCTCATGAATATTTAGTCTACACTGATATAAGCATTTAAGATTACAAATTTCCCTCTAAGCACTATTTTAGCTGTAACTCATGATTATTTATATGTATTCCATTAATTTTAGTGCTAAATATATTATATTTAGTTTTATATTTGCTTTTGTGATTTGTGAGTTCATTATAAATAATTGTTTCCTAATTTTTTAACACATAATTTTCTACTTACATATATTTTTTGATCTCTAGCTTAATTCCAGTGTGATCAGATAAGTAAAAAATAGGATTATTTCCTAATTTTAAATCACACTTCATCCCTAATGTGCTCTGAGTTGAATAGAACATTATTGTTTTGACACTGCATTTATATGTTCTGTTCAGAACAGTATCTTCGCATTTTCAGAAGGAAGACAAGAAGAGATTTTGGAAGAAAGACAAATAATGTTTTTGAAATGTACTAGTTCTTTCCAAAAACAAAAAAAAATGATGTGCTGAGAACATATACTTTTTTATCGTGTAAAAAATATAGCATAAAATTTATAATCTTGCCATTTTTAAATGTAAAGTTCCATAGTGGTAAGTACATTTGCATTGTTGTAAAAATATCTCCAGAGGCCGGGCGCGGTGGCTCAAGCCTGTAATCCCAGCACTTTGGGAGGCCGAGGCGGGTGGATCACGAGGTCGAGAGATCGAGACCATCCTGGTCATCGTGGTGAAACCCCGTCTCTACTAAAAATACAAAAAATTAGCTGGGCATGGTGGCGCGTGCCTGTAGTCCCAGCTACTCAGGAGGCTGAGGCAGGAGAATTGCTTGAACCCAGGAGGCGGAGGTTGCGGTGAGCCGAGATGGCGCCATTGCACTCCAGCCTGGGTAACAAGAGCGAAACTCCGTCTCAAAAAAAAAAAAAAAAAAAAAAAAATCTCCAGAGTTTTTTCATCTTGCGAATCTGAAACTTTATAATCACTAAATAACAATTTCCCCTTTGACCCCTTCCCCCAGCCCCTGGTAACCACCATTATACTTTTTTTTTCTATAAATTTGACTACTTTAGATATATCATATAAGTGAAATTATACAGTATTTGTCTTTTTGTGACTAGCTTATTACACTTAACATAATGTACTCAACGTTCATCTATACCATAACATGCGACAGAATTTCCTTCCTTTTAAAATGAAATAATATTCCATTGTATGTATATACCACATTTGTTAATCCATTCATCCATCCATCAACATTTGCGTTTTTCCAACACTTGGCTATTGTGAATAACACTCTCATGAACACTGATGTTCATAGAGAATATAGTGAACTCACCACTGTCTCTTCGAGATCTTGCTTTGAATTTTTTTCTGGATATATACACAGAAATGAGATTGTTGGATCATATGGTAATTCTGTTTTTAATTTTTTGACCAACCTCCATACTGCTTTCTATAGCAGTTGCATCATGTTACAATATATAAATGATTTTAAATGAAACAAACAATGCTTAGAAGCTTATATGTGGGGTTTTGGTAAACTGGATATTTTGGGATCCCAAGAGTGATTTACAATAGTCCATTAATGATGAGCTAAATTTGCTTTTCACTAGCATTAAAACAACCAGTTAACCATTTTTAAAAAGTCAACTATTTTGCTTCTTTTAAAGTTGCCACTGTGGCATTGTTAAGTCATGGCCTCTGTCTGCAAATAATGTTTTATGACTTTTTCCTCCATGATAAAATTAGTACTTGGCTAAGATATTCTTATAGCTGTCTTTAAATCTTCTGTCTTATGTTTGGTTTTCACGGTGATGTTCACTTTAGAGGTAGTTTGGCTGTTGTTTTTTATACCTTTGAGCACTACTATAATGCCCAACACTCTGCTAAGAAATTTAACTACATTCTCATGTTATCTATTCCTTAGAGGCAAATACCATTACTAGTCTCAGTGTTTTCAAATAAGGAAACAAGCTGATAAAGCTGAATGACTATATTTCATTGATAATAAGATACACAATTTACATTTCCAAAGTCAGCATGTATCTTGTAATCAATGACATCTTACAATCACTATTGCCCAGATGATAGACTGGCATAGAAGCTATTACCTGTGTGTGTACACACTTGGTCATAGCTGTTGATAATGTTGTCACTTCCTTTGATTTTATATACAATGTTAGTACCAGACATGGTGAGTTTTATTGCCATTTTAAGTGTTTTCAAGAGTATTCACTCTGAATTGACATTGAAAGGAAAAGGTACTGTGTATGCTGAAAAGCACTGAAAACACAGTAGCAGAGTAGTAATTGAATATTAGTGAAGCAAATATATATCGTTGGAGGAATGCATTCAAGTCATTTTCATCCAAAGTGACAATTAAGTGATTTACAAGACCTAAGAATGGAAGATGTCCACAAAAAGAAAGCTTTGTTATGTTGTGTTACTTATGTATCCAAAAGAATTGCCAAAGTGACTGAAGGCAGGACAAATTGTCAAATCTCACTACACAGATGCAAGAAATTTCAAGGCTTTCAACGAGAGGCCTGTGTAGGTAACTCGTGCATCGCACAGAAATATTACTAAAAGAACATATCACTGTTTCATTGGAGTTGTTTTTCTTTCTTAGCGGTCCATAAAATAATAATGTATCATATAAATGATGACATTTTAGATTTGATCGCACTGAGTATTTTGCTCAAGATCACGCAGCTAATAAGCAAAAGAATGAGTTGAGGCTTGTATACCAGGTCTGTGTTCCTAACCAGAAGGCTTTAGTGGACCTTGTTTTATTTTGTAACTTCTTTTCTACTCTTTAACAAGCCTATAAGCACCTTTTAAATGAAATATTACTTGTGTTTTATACTTTTGATAATTTCATTACTATTTGGGGTAAAATTGTACACTCCTTAGGAGTAGCTTCCAAAACAAAGTCTGGAATCACCAAAGTTAAGGAAAACAACAACATAATCAGAAAAGTGGCTAACAGTGACCCTCAAACAAAGCAAAAACAGATCCTGTCTGACTTAAGTCTCCCTCAAAATGGCAGCAAATGTTTACTGTACTCTATCACTTGGAAATATCAAATGCAGCACAGATCTTAGAATCAGTGGAGTCAAGGTCTTGGCTCTGTAGAGTCATATTTTATAAACTTCCATGTTTACATGACTCTTTCTATGGTTTCATAATCTATTGCTTTAAGGAGCTTAAGAAAAAAAATCATGATTACCTTGCAGAGGTAATTATGGCCCCAACAGTAATAAAAAAATATATAGTGCCTCGTCATTCGTTATACTACCACAATTTTATTTCATTTGGTCCTCACAGCCTCATCTTGGAGTGGTTAAGAACAAAGTGCATTGGAAATCTTCACACCATCATCTGGGTTCAAGCCTCAACTGAACCATGAGCTGAGTTATCAGCTAGGTGACTTTGGGCAAATCGCTCCATTTGTATGAGTCTCATTTTTCTCACTTGTAAAATCAGTGTCTAATAATAGATGCCTTAAGAGCTATTATGAGGATAAAATGAGATAATGCATGTAAAGCAATTCAGCGTGGTGCCTGCTACTTAAAGGATTAGTAAATATAAGCTGACATTGCTATTCGTGAAAACAACTCTGCATAGCTAAACAATTTTACAAATTAGAAAACTAAGGCTCAGAGAAGTTAAGTCAATCTTAATGGCCACACAGCTAGTAATTAGCAGAGCTGGTACACAAATCCCAAACTGCACTTGCCTTGAGTGCAAGTAAAACATGCAACAGAGAACTTCTAAAGGTCTGTACTGTGTGAACTCTGTAATGACCATTCTTTTATGAACTTGACAAATTGCTGCAAGAGTTATAAAATCTTGAAAATGATCTTTCCCTTCTCTCATAAAGACTACTAATGGATGGAGATGGAAATAAAAATTGAGTTGACTTTGCTGACCAGTCATAGTATATATGGTTATCAAAATGCCCAAGGCCATCTTCTATTATAACCAAAATTTCTTTATTACAAAAAAGAAACCAAATCTTAGCAACTTTATCACAAATTCAAGAAATATTTAAAACAGGTTTTTGAACAACAAAGAATATGGACAGGGTGTTGGAAGCTTAATGTAAAGGATCTTACCTATACTAAAACCCCCTTGAATTTCCTATTACTCTAACCCATGGTGATTATTCGAATTTGCATGCAAGCTCTTCATCTGCATAATTAGTTCCAGTACCTCACAGAAGCAGATTGAGACCTAATCAAGGAGGTCAAGAGTTGGACAAGAGTGAGCTCCAGAGGAAAGGATGCTGTGTTAACCCCTGCTCTTAGGTACATCTTTGTGTTCAGGAGCCATGTACCTGGTAACAAAGGGATGGCTCAGAGATGCAGAGAGATGATGGAGAGAAAAAGCTCTAGACAGACAGTCTTATAGATTTCTAGAGCTGTGAGCACTGCAGCAGAAGGTGGGAGAACGGATTGAAACCCCAGATCAAATCAGGAGGGTGCTCACCAAAGGTTGTCGTGCCTACAAGAATCCAACAACTAAGAGAAGACCCAAAGTTGTTACCTAGGGAGAGTGTCAGTAGAGAGCATGGAGCAGAGAAAAGAAGACTACATCAAAAGCAAGGAGATCACAGCAGTGGCACCAAAAGATCCCAGCACAGACTACTAAAACAACCACACCAGTAGGGTGGGTAAGCCTCTCAAAGAGAGAAGCATATCCTACAAAGAGCAGATAAGCAGTCCTCCCTAGCCTAGTAGCCAAGCCAACCAAAGAAGTCAGCTGAAGCAAATAAACCACCTTTGAACATTGTGCTTGAGTCCTCACCAGTAGATAGACTCTGTCCTGGAACAGAGATTTCATACTCTCCCAAGTACGTAGTGTTCCCAACTCTCCCAGGACCCAGTTCTTCTCCAGTGGAAGAACTGGGTCCTGGGAGAGTTGGGAAGACTACGTACTTGGGAGAGCTGTAGCCATAGAGTAAGCTCTCCAGCAGGGTAACCATCCTGAGGGAGACCTGGGAGCTGTCCAGGAGCTGCTGAAGACCTCACAGCTGCTATCAAGAGTCTCCTGAAGAGACCAGGGAGCATATTTCGTGTTGGAGCATATTTATATTTGAAGGTTTCTGGTTAGAGTCTCAGGCTAGGATGCATGAAAGTCTGAGAATGACAACTACAGCAGATTATCCAGCCCCAAAAGTCTTCTCTAACAACTGGGGAGTATTTGCTAACATCACATCAAAACAGTGGGTTGGCACTTACTTTTTTTGCTCTGGTAACTTTGGCATCCTAAAAGATAAGAGCATACATGTATTGTAAGAAGTAATTATACTTTTATTCAGAGATACACATCCTGCTCTTTTTCAAACCTTATTTCTAATTTAAAGTTTATAAAATCATTTATTAAAAAGACATAGCATGATTCATTTATTTATTTATTTTGAGATAGAGTCTCACTCTATTGCCCAGGCTGGAATGCAGTGGCATATTGGCTCACTGCAACCTCCGTCTACTGGGTTCAAGCAATTCAAGCAATTCTCCTGCCTCAGCCTTCTGAGTAGCTGGGATTACAGGCACCTGCCACCACTCCCAGATACTTTTTTTTGTATTTTTTAGTAGAGACAGGCTTTCACCATGTTGGCCAGGCTGATCTCAAACTCCTGACCTCAGGTTGATCCACCTGGCTCAGTGTCCCAGAGTGCTGGGATTACAGGCATAAGCCACTGCACCCGGCCTATAAAATGATATTGTACACACTACTTAGCATCTTACAGCATCCTCATCTTTAGGATACAGATGTGCCAAGAGCATTAGAAATCATCACACTTTGGCTGGGCTTGGTGGCTCAAGCCTCACACTTTGGGAGGGCGAGGTGAGTAGGTGACTTGAGGTTAAGAGTTTGAGACCAGCCTGGCCAACATGGTGAAACCTTGTCTCCACTAAAAATGCAAAAATTAGCCAGGTGTGGTGGTGCATGCCTGTAATCCCAGCTACTTGGAAGGCTGAGTCAGAAGAATCACTTGAACCTGGGAGGCAGAGGTTGCAGTGAGCTGAGATCACGCCATTGCACTTCAGCCTGGGCGACAAGAACGAGACTCTAAAAAAAAAAAAAAAAGAAAGAAAGAAAAGAATGAAGGAAGGAAGGAAGGAAGGAAGGAAAAGAGAAAATGAGAAAGGGAGGAATGGAGGAAAGGAGGAAAGAAAGAGAGAGAGAGAAAGAGAGAGAAAGAAAAAAGAAATTATCACATCCTCAGACAAGATTCTGAAAAAAAAAAGAAAGAAAGAAAGAAAGAAAAGAAATTGTCACACCCTCAGAAATGAGTTCACTAAATGGGAGCTTTCTGAAATTCAAAAATTAATGAATTAGTTTCCACTAACAGGTTGACAAATTAGCAATGGGTAAAACTCCAATAAACATCCCAGGTTAGCATCATTGCACATTTTGTTACACTGATTTTAAATCCATAACCTGTTGCTTCTCTGGAGAAAAGAGGTACCAAGCCCATGGGCACATAGCTATACATACACATACATGTTCGTACTCACACAATTACGCATATTTGTATAATTGCACACATCCACATACCTCATTCACATGCACACATACTTATATACACACTCTCCTACACTTGGACACACATTCATAAAACTTCTGCATGCTCACATGCACAGGTACATTCACACTTAAAACGTATGTGTACACATTTAAACACACTCATACACACACTCAAAATACACACACATACATACATATCAAGTAAATGATATGCATAAGTGAACAATTCTTATTGAATTTACATAACAACATTATGAGTTGATTGTTGTTAATTCAATTGCACAGATGAGGAAATTAAAGCTCAGAGAAAAAAATAAATTGTCCAAATTCATGAAGTTAGTTAATGGAATGATGCATCTGATTCCGAAGTGTGTACAGTTGTTTGCAGAAATTGAAACAAAACAATTTACTGTGTGAGAGACGTCTTAAGGATTTCACTAATTAGACCATCTTTTTAGTTAACAAAATTCTACACATTTCTTGGAAATACTTTTCCACTTAATTTTTGAGCTGTGAATATTTTGTGGGAAATTTAATCCACATGCTTGTGATTGATTTACACTAAAATGCTCCAAGTATTATTTCTTAAGATGTATTTGATGTCAAAAGAAATCTTTTGAATTTTTCACTGAGATTTTTCAAGCCCTACATTTTATTAAAAACAGGCAAAACCATTGTCCCCAGCTTAGGGAAATTCGGAGTTAAGTCTGAGATTTTTTTGTTTTGTTTTGTCACGTTGAAGATCATTTGCTATGCATACTCAGTTATTTGAATACAAACTAATTTGTTTTTGTAAGTCCTTACTGTTTTGGGCGCTGCTGTTTTAGCCAATGACACACTTAATTATCTTAAAAATAATTCCATGATAATGTATTTGATTTCTGGTAAGCTAACTATACTGACAAAATAAATTTAAACAATTGGAATTTTCCAAGTGAAGTTGTAATAATAGTAACAACTTTATCACTTTAGTGATAAATCCTTAGAATATATAAATGCAGTTCACACAGGATAGTCAAGAGATTTTGAGTAGAGATGTGAGAGAAACTGTGAATTCTACCAAGATATGGATGTTTTGTTTCAAAGTCAAAGCTTACAAAAAATCACAGATGAGCTCTAAGCAAATCACTACTGACCTTCTGAGGACCAATGGGTACTAATTAATCTGAATTAATTTTTCACAGCCTTGTTTCCTCTATGTTTTTCCCTTGATGAAAAAATTTTAAAATACAAAATAAAATAAAGACCAACACATCAGAAGCATGTTTCACCCTTTGAGAAGTAGCTGTGTTAGCTAACTTGTAACAGGAACAGAACAGCTGATAACTTCTCCCGAACCTGGGGACAAATAATTTATAGACACTCTCATGGGTGTGGTTCTGAGGTGGAATACTTAATTTGGTACTTAGACAGTGAAATTCTTTGAGCAAGGATGCCTTTGCATGGAATGGAAAAGTCATAACAAAACTAAGGTTTGCAAACTGTAAGACTCATAACCACAATCCTATGAAACAGATATTTATTATTGTTGTCATTACTATCATTGCAATTACTATTGATATCCTCCTTGTTTGAAAGATGAGCAATCTGAGGGTCAGAGTTGCTCAAGGCTATGATAGCTAGTAGGGAACAGAGAAGATGACTGGTGACCAAAATGTAAATCTCCATGGAGAGTCATTTAACCCCAGGCTGAATGGAGACTGAAGGCAAAAGCAAGATGTTTCTGAAACAAAAGGAAATAAGTTAAAAGTTGACCTCTTGGTCAACAAACCTGAATCTTTCTAACACAGTCCTGACTGTGCCCCCTCAGTCTGATGCCCAACTTCAGCCTAACATAGGAAAAGCCTTTTGTAGGATTTCTTTCTTGATACCTTTCTCTGTCTCTCTCTTCCCCTCCTCTGGCCCTTTCCTTTCCCTTTCAATCTCCTCCCCTCTCCTCCCCTCTCCTCCTCATCTCCTAGTCTCTTCTCTCTATGTCTCATTTCAAACAGGCAGCTTATAGGGGAAATTGTTGTTACTTTCTTGGCTTTCAGGTTAGGTTTCTGTGGCCAACTGGATGCCAATGTTCAGATTCCTAGATGTCCCTATAGTCGGCTCAGATATGTCACCCTCATTCATAGACTCACATAGAATAAAAATGGACAAAATACGGGATTATGGGTTCTGGTTCCATTTCATATTGACTGTGTACTCTTAGGGAAATGTCCCAGTCTCTCTGAGATTCAATTTTATCATCTGATAAATGATAATACTATCTTCCAAGACTCTCATGGAGATTAAATTCATGCATCTAAAATTACCTACTATAGTCTGTCTGCAGAATCAGTACTCATGTAAAGGGTTTGGGGCATGGAATCTGCCCCAACAATCATATCAAATGCAATATTGGGTCATGGAGTCCATCACAATCAAATCTACCTCATATAATGTTACTTTTTGACAGTTTTGTAAGAATTTGTTTATTCTGGAGTATGGTCCTAAATGTTCCTGGTCCAGCAGATGAAGGGGCACCCCCTGACTTCCCTGGGCTCCACCTAATAAGAAAAACATGTCCTATACTGCCAAGCAAGCTTCACCCTGTTCCACTGCTCACCAGTACTGCCCCAAAACACACACACACACACGCACACACACACACACACAAACACACACAAACACACACAAACACACACACACACACACACACACACACACACACACACACTTAAACATGAAATTGCCTACCCCAACAGTACTTACCCCCAATAAACTGAAGCAGAATTGTGAAGCGGGAATCCTTTCTTGGTAGGTCTGATGGGAAATTTAAAGGTCATGAATATAAAATACTTAGCACAAAAGTGGAGCTCAAAAGTGGTAGGTATTAGTATTCTTGTTTGTTGCCATCCAGAAAGACTGGGGATGTTTTAGCTCCTAAACCTGACCAGGACGTGGACATTATCTAAAGTTCTGAATTTCTGGGATATTTTGATTTAACTACTTTCTCCAAAAGAAAATAAAGAGATAAGTATGGTAAGGCCCTAAGGGACCAGAATCATATACTTTATTTATTATTATTATTATTATTTTTAAGACAGAGTCTTACTCTGTTGCCCAGGCTGAGTGCAGTGGCATGATCTTGGCTTACTGTAGCCTCTGTCTCCCAGGTTCAAGTGATCCTCCCACCTCAGCCTCCCGAGTAGCTGGAATTACAGGTGTGCACCACCATGCCTGGCTAATTTTTGTATTTTTGGTATGAGGTTTCACCATGTTGGCCAGGCTGGTCTTGAACTCCTAACCTCAAATGATCCACCCTCCTCAGCCTCCCAAAGTGTTGGGGATACAGGTGTGAGTCACTACACCTGACCCAGAATCTTGTATTTTAGCATTGTATGACCCCTCTGGCTTTGGTACCTGGCCCAGGGCATTGAGCAAAGTAGAAACTTAGTACTGTTTAAAGAATGAATGAATGAACAATGAATGAATGATGCATGTTTGGATGTTTCTTTTTCTTTTCTTTCTTTCTTTCTTTCTTTTTTTTTTTTTGAGACAGAGTCTCGCTCTGTCATCCAGGCTGGAGTGCAGTGGAACAATCTCAGCTCACTGCAACCTCTGCCTCCCAGGTTCAAGCGATTCTCCTGCCTCAGCCCCTGGAGTAGCTGGGACTACAGGCACACATCACCATACCCAACTAATTTTTTTTTTTTTAGTAGAGATGAGGTTTCACTATGTTGGCCAGTCTAGTCTCAAACTCCTGACCTCAGGTGATCCACCTGCCTCAGCCTCCCAAAGTGCTGGGATTGCAGGCATGAGCCACCATGCCTTGTCTGGATGTTTCTCAGAACTTCTCTATCAAAGCTTCTGGTCAACAGTAATGGTATTCTGGTGCGTGCTAGTACTTCTACAGTCCTGGGCTGTAAGAAGGATTGCTTAACAAATGTTAGAAGACTCTTCTGCAAGGCCCCCCGTCCTTCCAGGGGTAGATATTTGCCCAGTTCAGAGACCTTACCCACTCCTGCACTTCAACTCTCACTAGCTCTAAACCTGCAATGCTTCCCTTTCCTTTCACTCATCTCCTTCAGCAGAAATCTTACCCTTTAAGGCTCAGCACAAATACCACTTCTTGCATGAAGCCTTCTTTGATCTTTCCATCTGGAAATGATCGCACTCTCCTTTGAACACCATTGCCCTTTGTACTTCCCTGTTGGCACTTCTCCCATTCCTCCTTATATTAGAATCGTAATCCTGCCTCAGCTCCCCTACTAGTCTGTAAACTCTTTGAGGGCACAGAGCAGATTTTATACACTTTTAGTTTGTCCAACAGTGCCTAGCACTGCCTAGCTCACTGATGCTCAATATACACTCATATGAATGAGTGAATCTTAGCTAGGTGCTATAGTACATGACGTGACAAAGGTTGGCAAACCAATAGAACATATGACTTGACATGAAATATTTGAAAGGATAAAGCTGTATAATAAAAGTAAGCATGGTTCACTAGCATATTTCTCTGTCAGAAGTGTCATTATTAGCCCAAACGCTGCCTAAGGTAGAATATCAACTAAAGGGGATCTGCTGGAAAAAAATAGTGCTTTTTACTAAACCTCAAATAAAATCGCATACTTTCATAAAAATAATTAAATCCTGCTGACTTTTTAAATAATTATATCAGCATTTCAGTGGATGACATTTAAGAGACTCAGAATGCTCAATTTCAGCCTTGACAGAATTCATCCATCACCTCAACCTTGTTTGTCTCTAAAAACGTTCAGAGTCAGCTGGTTTGACCATTTCTACCCGCTTTGACCTAAGCTCACATGATTGCTACCTGGTGGGTTTGTACTCAAAGCTGACTGACAGTTGTGGTAGTAAAAATGCTCTTTCTAAACAGAAAACAAGACCATATAAATACAGTCCTGGCATCAGGTTGTATACTTAAGTACTAAACTTCAGTACTACTAGGTTGCTAGGCCATTAGCATGTAAAGGTCTGCCTATAGTACTCCAAAATCACTCATTTGCTCCTGATTTTCTTTCCTGCTGTGTGGAGAGGTACTTTCAAAAAATTTTTTAATTTGACCTCTGTATGACCTCATCAAATAGGTCACTGTGGACAGAGTGCACCCTGCAATGAGCATAAGCCATGGGCAAGGCTGCAAAGTCAACAAAGTTACCGGATCTCTGCCTCCCTCCAATTGACAAAATGGCATTTTCATTCTCATCTTGAAGCAGTTCTCTCTCTTGCCCTTCTAAATCTCATGCTGTCTCCTGGCTCTTCAGGTTCCACTGGTTCTACAAACCGCCCATCATCCTCTTCTCTGGAAACCCCATTCAAAAGTTTTCTTTTCAGTATCTCCATTTCTCAAGACCTCTCTTGGCTAGAGTTCAATGAGTGGTAATGAGTCATTTCAAATTAGCTCGTGTATTACCACCTAGATAAACCGATGTTTAGCCAATAAAGTGTACATGATATCCAAATGGTAACACTGCTTTATTGTAAACTGATATAGTCTTAAGTAGCTTTATAATTTTTTAGCATGAATCTGTCCTAATATAGATATTTGATACCATCAATCACACAAATACTTAATATTTGTATAGCTAGTTGTTTAATCATGAAATCAGTAGTATGTAACGTGATCCATTTAGATAGGAAAATGACATGCTAGAACTTCTATTTTTTTTTTCTTTTATTTAAAATGTCTGCACAGTACATGATTCCCAGAAAAATCTTAGGAATGGATTTTGGTGGTGAGAATATCAGCCATATAACAGGAAATAGCCAGGCCTTTTCAGTCTGATCTAATTGCAGAGTCTTCAGCACCCATTAAAAGGACTGCTTTTATGGAAACTGGCAAGCCTAATCCCCCTTAACATGGCAAGAAACCTAATGGAAAAGAAATGCAGAGGAGGAATAAGTCAGAGGCACACCACTAAAAATGGGGCAAACCTAGGCATATACCCCCAAAAAATACATTCATAAGTATGCCAAAAGACAGATGCAAGCATATGTATGGAAGCCTTGTTCATAATTTCCCCAAACTGGAATCAACTCAAATGTCTATTAACAGTAAAATGAATAAATAAATTGCAGTATATTCAAGTATTATACAGCAATGGGGATGAACGAAGCACAACTATACCCAACAATAGGCATGAATTACAAAAGCACAGTGTCAAGCAAAATCAGCCATAACCAACAAAGATATGCTGTATTATTTCATTTACATAAAGTATAAACACAGGCTAAACCAATCTATTGTGTTCAAAGTCAGGTTAGTGATTACCCTTGGGAGGAAGAGGTAGTGACTGAGGGAGTCTTCCAGGTGCTATTCAGGTTGTATCTCTTCATTTGGGTACTGATTACACTGGTATGTATGTTTAGCTTTTGAAATGTCATAAAGCTGACACAATTTTTTCACTTTTCTGATACATGTAACACTTCTTTAATAAGTTCAATAAACCACAATACCAATAGAAATACTGAATACAAGGGGGTTTGGTGGGGCAAATAGGAAAGGGGCAAAAGACAGAAATAAGGTGGTTGAACATCTTGGAATAACTGTTATGGAAGAAAAATAGAAAAAAAAAGAGACAGCAAGAGAAAATTTATTCTTCTAATGGTAGCATTGCTTTATTCTTTCAATAACTATTTCTTGAACAACCATAATGAGACAGGCGCCGTTCTAAATGCCTGGGACACATGGTGGAGAAAACATACTCGTGCCCTTGTGGCAATCACATTATAGTTGCAGGCATATCCTATCAGCATTGGGTGCGGTAGTCTTTTGAAGGGAATATATGGGAATCTTCAAAACCTAAATCCTCATTGATTAGATTATGCCATGGTTTGCTTTATGTGATCAGCAGCTATGTCAAGATACCAGAAGAGACAGTGAACTCATGGTCACCTGTCTTGTCTTCATAGAGGGTTTCAGGTGATTTGAGTCTAAGCAGCAGTGTTCTGAATGAAATCCAACAAGAAATTGTGGGTTCACTCTTTACGTGTTCTGAGTCCAGCTTAAAGTGCACGGTGTGCTCTTCTAAGCTGACTGAGAAACAAGCTTTGCCGTCCTCTGGCTGGACGTCTCTCACTCTGGCACCTGTCATCCATTAGGAGCCCTCCTACTGGGATCTTTCATCATTGAAAATATATGATGATTTTCATTACCGCGTAGGCTAATTGGTAGTGAGTATTCCTTTAAAATATATTCCCCTAAATACTGGGCTTTGGATTTGCTTTGAAGTTTCTGACACCAACACAGTTGGACTAAAATCGTAGATACTAATCACAGAAACTGAAAAGTCCGGTGCAGGAAGAATCACCACCATGGTTCTTTTCTTATTATAACCAGTTGGGCAGTAAGCACACAAATGAGAGGGAACCTTACAGCTAAATCAACCTATGGCTGGCTCTGGTAGCAAGCTTGCTAGGCCCACTGTGTTTATGTATCCCCTTGTGAAATTACCATCTCAAAGGAAGTGTTTGATGTGACCAGATTGCTTTCCAAGCCAGTGGAGTAAACTTAGATTTTAAAAAATAAAGAAAACACATCATATTGTAAGATTTCAACACTTGAAATAATGTACTCAATTTTATAGAGTAAATATTTATTAGAGAAAAGCTGAAATACAGTATTTTCCTCTTATTAGTTGTTATCATCTGCTTAATAAACTGCTCAGGCTGAAAGGGAAAGATATCATGAAACACCTTATGCAATCTTCTTATTTTTAAATTTTTTATTTTCCAATGGAAACACCATGGCCCTTAAAGTGTCAATAACTTACTGTAAGTCACTATTGGTCGTGGAGCTCAGTGTTGAACACAGATATCCTGATGATTGCCCCAGTATATCTTCCACTCTATAATATTGTTAATAAAATTATGCCACAAACATACTTTTTACCCTTGCTGTGCACATGGATTTATGTGTGCATGTGTGCATACAGAAAAAAACTCACAAAATAAAACATTTTATTTACTTTTGGATAAAGTATATCACCATACTTTTAAATATAAAGACTTCAAGCTAGATTTTAAACTGAGCTTGTTTCTTAAAGATTATAGGACAGATGCTAGGAAATGTAAATTTAAAAACAAATCTGCCGGGCGCGGTGGCTCAAGCCTGTAATCCCAGCACTTTGGGAGGCCGAGGCGGGTGGATCACAAGGTCGAGAGATCGAGACCATCCTGGTCAACATGGTGAAACCCCGTCTCTACTAAAAATACAAAAAAATTAGCTGGGCATGGTGGCACGTGCCTGTAATCCCAGCTACTCAGGAGGCTGAGGCAGGAGAATTGCCTGAGCCCAGGAGGCGGAGGTTGCGGTGAGCCGAGATCGCGCCATTGCACTCCAGCCTGGGTAACAAGAGCGAAACTCCGTCTCAAAAAAAAAAAAAAAACAAAACAAAACAAAACAAATCTATATAGAAAAAACTAGTTTGTAAAAATACATTACGGCCAGGTGTGATGGCTTACACCTGTAATCCCAGCACTTTGGAAGCCTGAGGCAGGTGGAACACTTGAGGTCAGGAGTTCGAGACCAGCCTGACCAACATGGCGAAACCTCATCTCTACTAAAAATCCAAAAATTAGCCGGGCATGGTGGCATGCGCCTGTAATCCCTGTAATTAGCTACTTGGGAGGCTGAGACAGGAGAATCACTTGAACTCAAGAGGCGGCAGAGGTTGCAGTGAACTGAGATCATGCCATTATACTCCTGCCTGGGCGAGAGAGGGAGACTCATCTCAAAAAAAAAAAAAAAAAAAATTAAATATGTAAAAATGAATGGAGGAAACTAAAAATATATATATATAGGATAGAATTTGCAGTTTACTCTGCTTCGTTTGTAAACTGATATGGTCTTAAGTAGCTCTTAGCTTTATAAGTTTTTAGCATGAATTCGTCCTAAAATATACATGTGCTACCATCAATTACACAAATACTTAACATTTGTATAGTTGAATCATGAAATCAGGAGTATGTAACATGATCCATTTAGATAGGAAAATGACATGCTGGAACTTCTATTAATGTTTATATTTTACTTTTATGTAAAATATGTGCAGTTAGCTAGTGTGATCTATAATCTCTATGAAGGTAAGAATCATATCGTTTCATTCACCACTGCATCCCAGGACCTAATATAGCACATAGCATATAGTGGGGACATAATAAATATGTTGAATGAATGAATGAAAATAATACATTTTAGATTCAAGCTAGCTATGTGATATGTATCATAAGAAAAAGTTACTCTCCAAGTATCCCACCGCTGGTTAACCAAAGAGCCTGGGCTAGACCCCAATATAAGGCCATTGGCTAGCTGCCATTCATAGATGTAGTTTTCATCTTAGCTTTCACATCACTAGATCAGTGGCTCTCAATCTACTCTTCCCTCACCAGCAGCATCAGCATCACTAGGACCTTCTCAGAAATGTCAATTCTTGGGCCCACCCCACTTCTACTGAATCAGAAACTTTAGGGGTAGAGCTCAGTAGCATTTTAACAAGCCCTCTAGGAGACTCTGGTGCACTTCAACCTTGAGAAGCACTGGTCTACATAACATGAGTGGCACTCCTGATATTTAATGACATTCTGTAATTTTAGGCAAAAGAAGATTGTGCTTACAAACTTGATGGTTCATTTACATAAAAATAAAGATACCATTTGTGGGTTTTTAAAAATCAATTGAGATCGAGGAGAGTAGTAGAGAGTCATATATGTTGTTTTCACATAACCTGCTCAGGTTCCTGGCACATAACTACTCAGGGTTTGTTAAAGTCATCTGAGGATACTGTCTAGAATTTATGGGCATTTCTATATGTACTATATAGGCAACATACTGTAGTAGTTAATTACATGGGTCTTGGAATAAGACTGACCTAGTTTTGAATCTCAACTCTGCCATTAACTAGTTGTGGGACCTTGGGAGGATTACTTAAATCTTTCCAAGCCTCAGCCAGGCGCGGTGGCTCAAGCCTGTAATCCCAGCACTTTGGGAGGCCGAGGCGGGTGGATCACGAGGTCAAGAGATCGAGACCATCCTGGTCAACATAGTGAAACCCCGTCTCTACTAAAAATACAAAAAATCAGCTGGGCATGGTGGCGCGTGCCTGTAATCCCAGCTACTCAGGAGGCTGAGGCAGGAGAATTGCCTGAACCCAGGAGGCGGAGGTTGCGGTGAGCCGAGATCGTGCCATTGCACTCCAGCCTGGGTAACAGGAGCGGAACTCCGTCTCAAAAAAAAAAAAAAAAAAAAAAAAAAAATCTTTCCAAGCCTCACTTCCTCATCTCTGTAACGGGGATAATTATATACCTACTCCTCAGTATTGTTATGAGGATAAATAAGAAAAATGCATGCAAAGAGTTTAATATAGTGCCTTGTACCTAGTAATTGCTTAGTGATGGCAGCTATTATTATGATGATGATTATTAGCATACTCATCATTACCATCATCATCATCATTTGTTCTCAAGTGGGATGGATTATTCATTTGGACACAGATTTGGCATACATTTAAAACTGGTAGGTATTTTTTTTTGTTATCGTACCCATGAAAAATGTCTGTTTTCTCAGTGTATTTTGAATATTCCCAGGCTTTTGAAAGCAAGTTTAGGGCATAGCTTAGATAAATGTTTCCTAGGGCTCCCCAGATATGATTCGCACTCTAATAAAACCTTTTAGATGAATTTTCCTACAGTGGGTTTTCCTTGCAAAATGTAAAAGTGCATCAGAACACAAAATTATATCAGAAATATATTCTCACAGAAAGACGGTTTTTTATTTTTTTCCGCAGGAACACGTGCACTTTACTGAACGCCATTGTAGAAAAGTGTGTGAGGATAAAGGGCTGATACAGGCCTTGGCGTGGGGCAGGGCAAGGAATGGAAGGTGGAGTATGTGGGAGACAGGTCACGGGCAAAGCACCTGGCCTAGATGATTCCTCCTTATCTACTGATAGGCTTGCAGAATCAGTATTGGGATGATGATCAGCAGAATGGTCATGATGATACCCAAAATCAAGGCCCAGATGTTCAGGCACTTGGCAGTGGAGGCGTAGGCCTGGGCCCCAGTCAGGTTGCCAACCATCTTCCTGTCCCTAGACTTCACGGAGTAGGCGAACGCTATAAAGCCCAGGCAGCAGGAGTTCATGAAGAGGGTATTGAACCGGTACCAGACGACATGGTGAGGCACGGAGGTCTCGCTTCGGAGGTGGATCACGGTGGATGTCGAGGGAGCAGGGTTGTGGGGCGCCCCCAGTGCAGCCACCTCTTGCTTTCCTTCAGCATCTCATAGATACGGGGACAGTCGGTGTTGGTGGGGGTGAAGAACGTTTGGACAGTGTGGTTCACGGTGTCCAGGGAAGACCAGCTGTGGTCGGGTTGCTGGGATGGTTCTCAGTGGGCCCTCCCCTTCCCCCAGAAAGATGATTTTAAGAAGTTTGCCCTATAACCTCTGCCCCATATAGCAGAGGAAGAAATAGAAGGTCATGGTGATAAAAACTTGGCTGCCTTGCCCTACATAGGCTTTATGCTTCACTGAGTCCTGGGAATGTGGTTGAGATCACGTAAATCTTGCTTAGTCTTCAAATTTAGGAATTGGGACAAAATACAGTAATCAATATTCTTCCCCAGACCAAAAGATACACTCTAAAGGGGCAGTCACACCTCCTTTTCCATATTTCTCTTAAGAATCACAGCAGATCCCCATACACTCTCTGCTTCCGGTCAGGGAGCAAGGGAAAGTAGTTACACCTGGAGTGAGTTTGGGTGGCGGTGTCCCATGCAAATTCTTCTTTCAAGTCATTTTCAGAATTTCAATGCTGCCAACTTTTATTAACAATTCTCCATGTTCCTGTCATTCAGGGGAAAGGAGGAAACGGTCTCCCTGGTGGATTTCTCGTCAGAGAGGCATGAGTATATTACAGCCTCTCAATTTTTGAAGTAAGCTACATTTCAGGAGATGAAACAAAGGTAACTCTTAACATCTGCCAATATGTTTTCAGTCCTTATATCAAAGAAAGTGAAATAGCTCCAAATCCTAAGAAAAAAAATCAGGCTTTATAATTTATACAGTCGCGAAGATGTGATATGCTGGGCTAAGTCTACTTTGGTAAGCAAAGTGTGGTTGACAGACAAACGCTTTCAGGGAGAAACATTTCTCCTGCAAGAGCCTTTTTGGTTAAGTTTGGAAGCCTTCAGCTTCACAGAGTACCCCAGATGCTCTAGAAAATGTGTTAAGTTGAAAACTTGTTCAGCTTTAGGGACAAGAGTCCAAGGACCTTTGCTCCAAAGTTCATTTTCATGTAAAAAGAGTTACCAGAAAATACCTATTTTTTTAAACAAAATATATTCTTGTCTTCTTGTCTACAAAAATAAAGCCTATTTAAAATTCCACACTCGTGTAGATGTGGCCTTAGGGAAGACCTATTAGACACAGAGATGATTAATGCTCCCCTCAGAATCTTATTTGCTTCTTCAGTTGATTGCTCATATAGACTCTTACTTACCAAGTACTTAAGGATTTAAGTGCCTTATCAGTCTTGGAAATCACCACTCACTAGCCTGCATCTGAGAGTGAGGAGAGGTGCAAGCACACACAGCTTCCTAAATGGGCGAAGCAGCTCACCCTCTCTCCAACACTGCCCTACAACACCATCATCACATTTGCCCCCCACCAAAACAAAACAACAACAAAAAACCTAGCCTTAAAATATGCTTTCTATAGCACCAGCCTTTGTAATACAGGTCCCTGTAGGACATCTATTGGGCACTCTGTAATTTGTAGAACCTGATTTTTTCAAATGGCGATTAGCCCTCGCAAGCTGGGGAGAGAAAAAGGAGAATGAATTGTTAATGAATTACAATTTCTAAATGTCTGCTAGACATCTCCCCATGGATATCCTCTGGCACAACGAACTTAAAGTGCTCTAAACCAAAGTCATTATTTATACTTGATCCCCTGAAAAAGGGCTAGGCTTCTGATTTTCCTGTTTCTTTTTTTGTTTGTTTGTTTTGTGAATCTTGGAGTCTTGCTCTGTCGCCCAGGCTGGAGTGCAGTGGTGCAATCTCTGCTCACTGCAACCTCAGCCTCCCGGGTTCAAGCGATTTTCCCACCTAAGCTCCCCCACACACACCGTAGCTGAGATTACAGGCCTGTGCCGCCACCCTCGGGCTAATTTTTGTATTTTTAGTAGGCACAGGGTTTCACCATGTTGGCCAGGCTGGTCTCAAACTCCTGACCTCACGATCAGCCTGCCTCAGCCTCCCAAAGTGCTGGGATTACAGGCGTGAGCCACTGCGCCCAGCCTGATTTCCCTATTTCTGTCCACATTCCCACACAAATCCTCAGAGGTATCTCTGGCAATTACCTAACCCTTTTAAAATGCATTTTATTGTTTGTCAATACTTCTTGGTAACTCTTACTAAATTCAACATCCTCAGTCTTTTTCTAATCTAGGCCCTCCTTTCCATTCTCAGCAGTATTCCTTGTCCTGGCCCACACCACATGCCACATCTCTCCGCCCACGCCCCCTGCTCCACCAGCTGCATTGAGCAGCTTCTCCACTGGCCCCCAGCCTTCTGTTTCCTCCCTCTGTAATCAGTCCTCCACATCCACCACGAGAGAGCTTTCTAAAAACGCAGGCTTGATCATGTCACTAAAAGCCTTACATAATAAATGATGTAAGAGAATAAAATCCAAGTGAGGTTATCAGAATTCATGCTTTAGTGCTTAAAATGAGCAATTATCCTGATTTTAAGTATACCCAAGCTATTTTCGTAAGAATTGCAATTGTTATAGTGGGACTTTTTACTACAGTGGTGGTAAGCAAGACTATTATGTCTATATTATAGCCTTAGCCACACCGTGTTAGGAATATATTGTATGTAGTTGTATTTCCAGGAATTTTGTATGGCATAGTTTATCCAAACATATGCAGTGATGAATTGTGTTGTTCGTGCAACATTTACTGAGCACTTACTAGGTGCCACATGCTGTGCTGTACACTTGGGGTACAAATATGAAAATAACATGGTTCCTGCCCTCATGAAACTTATCTGACTTTCCGAAAGAAAAATAAAGCATTTAGTAACTCCCTAGTACCTATAAAATAAAGTCTAAACTCCTTATTGTGAAACATGATGAAGAAAATATTTGTGAAATATTACTCTGAACAAGGACATTAATTCACTAGACCTCTCTCATGAAACCTTCCCTGAACATCCCAACCGCCACTAGCCAGAGTCTTGCTTTCCTCACCTGTAAAATGGAGGAAATGAGAGTAACTACCTCACAGCAAGATGGTAAGGATGAAGTGCACTCCTGATAGGAAATGTTAAATTCTTAGCACAGGGACTGGCCCACAGTAAGTGCTAAAGAAGTTGGAACTACTAATGCAATGCTTTGTGATTCTTCAAGGACACTTATCTTCGGAAATGCAAATGTGTTTTTGAAGTAGAATCTGTGAAACTGTATTCAGGCTGAGGTTTCTTACAGACTTTCCTTCCAGTGAGTAAAAGTTCCCAGTGAGAGCACTGGGTACCGAGGCTGGATAAAGACATAGAAAAGGGATGCCTCTTACTTCCCACATTTGTCTTGAGCCAGCCCTTCCCAGCCTAGATTCACTGATGGAAGTCCTCCTCTCCTAGGGGGCTGTGGAGGTCACCATCATCCCCCTTAAAGTTCAAGAGAGACTCTGCAGCTGGCAGCAGCCCTGACTTGAGAGAAGGTTCCCTGTAGCTTTCCATGTGAAGAGGAGGCTGGGCATGACACTGTGGTCTGTGAAAATCATTCTGAAATGCCATAATTGCTCTCTAGCAGTGAGCATGAAGAGTCACATTAGTGTTTAAAAATCATCCAAACAGCAGAGTCCTATGATTACACTAAATCAACCTAATTTCTAAATCACTGGAGCAAACCCTTGTTGGATGTTACCATATAAACTTGAAAGAATTCAATAAAAGAGAGCAAACCACTTGGGTATCATATTGAGATGGTAGTGCCTGGCGCTGCTGTCTTCTGAGGTCTAATGGACATCATTCTATGTGGTCAAGGGACCTCATTCTATGAGGAGAGAGTTTTAAACAGAGTCCTGGTTTATTATTCATTCATTTGGCAAATGTTTACTGAGCACATGCTATGTTCCGGACACTTCTCTTGGTGCTGGTAATACAGTGTTGAGCAATAAAGTTCTAGCCCTCATGGAACTTATCCTTCAGGGGTCTGAGACAGACAACTGATACATGAATAAACATGTAATCTAGAGTGTTATAGAGAAAAATAAAACAATGTGAGAGGATGAAGAGATCCTGGGGCAGGATTGGGACGGCAGGTATCTTAAACAGACTATTGTCACCTCTGAGGAGGTGACATCTGAACAGGTAACTGAAAGAAGTGACTGATAAACAACATGGTTATCTAGAAGAGGAGTGTGGTAGGCACAGGACACTGTGTGTGGTAGCAAGGACAAAGGCTGTTGAGGCAGAAAACAGTTTGGGTTGTTCAAGAACCAACCTACAGCAGAATGAGTGGGGCAACGAAATATAAGAAACAAGATAGAGAAGTAGCCAGATAAGGCAGGGCTTGGAGGCCAAAGTAAGTACTTTGTATTTTATTCAAAGGCCTGATGGGAAGCTATAGAAGGGTTTTGAATAGTGACAACATCCAATTTTTTTCTTTCTTTTTCTTTATTTTATTTATTTATTTTTTTTTTTGGAGGCAGAGTCTTGTTCTATCCACCAGGCTAGAGTACGGTGGCATGATCTCAACTCACTGCAACCTCTGCCTCCCAGGTTGAAGCGATTCTCCTGCTTCAGCCTCTCGAGTAGCTGGCATTACAGGTGTGTGCCATCACACCTGGCCAACTTTTGTATTTTTAGTAGAGACAGGTTTTCACCATGTTGGCCAGGCTGGTCTTGAACTCCTGACCTCGTGATGTGCCCACCTCAGCCTCCCAAAGTACTGGGATTACAGGAGTGAGCCACCACGACTGGCCCAGATTTTTTTTATTGTAATGGAATTTTTGTTATTTTAAATTGTATTAAAATATACATAAAATAAAATAGACCATCTTAACCATTTTTGAGTGGACAGTTCAGTGGCATTAAATAAGTTCACCATACTGTACAATCATCATCACCATCCATCTCCAAAAGATGAAGAACTTTTTCATCTTTCTCAACTGAAACTTCATACCCATTAGACAATAATTCCACATTGCATTTTCTACTTCCCCCAAGTTCTGGTAACCAACTTTTCACTTTCTATCTCTAGGAATTTGACTACTATATAATATATACATATATATATATATCTATATCTATCTATATATATATCTACAATATCACGTTGTGTTCATTTATCTGTAAATGAACATTTGGGATGTTTTCAACTCTTGGCTATTGTTTGCTGCTATTAACATGAGTGTAGAATCATTTTATTTTAAAGGATCACACAGACTACTATGTTGAGAATAGATACTAGATTTCAAGGCTGGAAGCCAAAGACCAGTTAGGAGGCTGGGCAAGAAATGATAGCAGTGGTGGAGGAGCTGAGAAATCATCAAACACTGATTTTTAACTTGTGATAATGCTGGTAATCTGGGCTGAAGAAGTGGGTGGTTTCTGTACTTTATTTCTTCCCATGCTAGCATCTGGTTTAGTAGGATTCATTTCTCTCAACTTTCTATAGAGTGTTAGTGTTATGGTCTGAATGTATGCCCTAAAATCTGTGTGTTGGAAACTTAATCTACAATGCAACAGTGTCTGGAGGTGAGGCCTAATGGGAAGTATTTTGGTCATGAGAGAGAATGGGTTAACTCTGCCATGAAAAGGACTTGTGGGAGTGTGTTCACTCTCTTCTACTCCTCTGCCATGTGAAGACACAGTGTTCCTCCCCTTGAAAGGAGGCCATGTTCAAGGAATCATCTTAAAAGCAGAGAATGGAATCTCATCAGGCAACTGAATCTGCTAGTGACTTGATCTTGGACTTCTCAGTCTCCAAAATTGTGAGAAATAAATTTCTCTTCTTATTTTTTATTTTTATTTTTGAGACGGAGTTTCACTCTTGTTATCCAGGCTGGAGTGCAATGGTGCAATCTCGGCTCACCACAACCTCTGCCTCCTGGGTTCAGGCAATTCTCCTGCCTCAGCCTCCTGAGTAGCTGGGATTACAGGCACGTGCCACCATGCCCAGCTACTTTTTTGTATTTTTAGTAGAGACGGGGTTTCACCATGTTGACCAGGATGGTCTCGATCTCTTGACCTCGTGATCCACCTGCCTCGACCTATCAAAGTGCTGGGATTACAGGCGTGAGCCACCGCGCCCGGCCAAATTTCTCTTCTTGATAAATTACCCAATCTATGGTATTCTGTTATAGCAGTACAAAATGAACTAAGAGAGCCAGAAAAACCACTACTTGGAGAAAAATCTGATTATCGTGTACAGTGAGATTGATAAAAAGTATTAAGAAGGCTGGGTGTGGTATCTCATGCCTGTAATGCCAGCACTTTGGGAGGCCGAGGTAGGCAGATCGCGAAGTCAAGAGATTGAGACCATCTTGGCTAACACAGTGAAACCCCATCTCTACTAAAAATATAAAAAATTAGCCAGGCGTGGTGGTATGTGCCTGTAGTCCCAGCTACTTGGGAGGCTGAGGCAGGAGAATCACTTGAACTTGGGAGGCAGAGGTTGCAGTGAGCCATGATCATGCCACTGCACTCCAGCCTGGGTGATAGAGTGGGACTCTGTCTCAAAAAAAAAAAAAAAAAAAAAAATTGCTAAGCAGCTAAGCAATCTGTAGTAATAACCCAGCCAGCTAGAAGCTTGGGAGATTTCTCAGGGTACCAGAATGCCTGAATAAAACAAACAAACAAACAAACACAAAAGCTTATTTTAACCATGTGTGATATTTTTATATCAACTAAAATATATTAGACTTTTCTCTGTCTTCTTGAAGAGAAGAAATTGAAGTGTTTTAAACTTTACTGGACGACTTGCTATCACATTCCTGAAAGAGCAACTTTAGTACTACTAGACACAGGTACATTAGGAACAACGACTTTAAGGTTACTGAAATGGGCACGGCTACATTATCCCACACTAAAGTGGTATCGGCCTTCTGCATTTTTGTTATTTTGGGGTTTTCTTACTGGGGATTTTTAGTCTCCTTTCTTGTTAATAAATCTGCAAGTACTGTTCTTTTTTCTCTTCCTACAAGCTTGGAGAGCAGTGTCCAGCACTGTACCTTTCAGGTAGTAGTAGGCACTTGATAAATACTGATAGAATGAAGACAGCCAAACATGTTTACATTTTGGGTAAAATAAAAGTTGTTTTGGCTTCTTGGGGGCCTCTTTGGTTGTCTTCCTACTTCTCACATATATTCAGGGCTAACAATTTTGCCATGACATTACTCTACATACAGTTAAGGCATGAGGCCATTGATGGCTCGTGAGAAAAACCTGTTTAGACCATATATGTTGATCCTAGGTCAGAGAAGCCATGAAATAAGAAATGTCTTCCTGTCTCATCTAGTCTGGTCAGAGCCATACTGTACAAAGATGTGTAATATTTTGAAAACATCAACTGTTTGACATCTGTTTTAGGAAAGTTCACAAGCACATTCTTGATGACAAAAGTAGTGTGTCATTTTCTTTATTTTCTTGCCAAAAAAAAATGCATTCTGAAATATAGACTATTTGGATAGGGTCACATTTAAACTAAAAGTACATGTGAAAATTACAGAATCTTACAGCAAGAAGGGATCCAGAGAGACGAGAAAAACAGGAAGACAGACAGATGTGGACATGAAGCTAGAGAACACTGTTACTATTACAGTTTACATTGCATATTTTTTAGGAATGTCTCTTTGCCAAGCTGCTCCTAGGTTTTAGTTTGCATACGTGGCTCTGTGTCTTATGAGGAATATACCAGGAGAGATTTGGAATTGGTACTGACTCTATTGATTACATTAATTTGAGGAACCTCACTTTAAGAGCATGAGAGCTGACTCTGTCATCTAACAATCAACAAGGGGTTTCACCATGTTGGCCAGGCTGGTCTGGAACTCCTAATCTCAGGTGATCCACCCACCTCGGCCTCCCAAGTGCTGGGATTACAGGCATGAGCCACAGTGCCCAGCCTACAATATATCCTATACTTCACAATCTCAGTAAGTATTCATTTAGCTTTGATTTAAATTCTCTGGAAATGGTCATAGGAGTCATATGGGTCCTTTAATGTATATGACATATACAGACCTTCTATTTAAAACTTCCTTTGCAAAACTACCATTTCTTAATCTTTTCTTTTACAAAGTTAGAACATGAATAAAGAATAAACATGGGCTGATATCCATGAAATCTGTCTTTCTATTTTAATAACTAATTTGACTTACAAGTTGGAAAAACTAGGTGAAACTTCTGTAACTTATGTTTCCTGGATATAAAATAAAGATACCCCTTTTCTTACAAGAAGAAGAAGGAAAAAAAGAGATACCTAAATTAAAACAGCTAGCTTATATTGAATACTTACCATATGCCTTGCACTGTGTTAAGTACTTTAAGTACAACTAATTTAATCATTGATCAACCCCATGAAGTAGATTCTATTATTTTTACCACTTTATAGATGAGAAAACTGAGGTTTAGTAAATGGCAGAGCTTCTATTTAAACCCAGGATTGTCTGAGGCCAAAGCTAGTGTCCTTAACTGCTATACCATACTGCATGTATTAGCAAGAGAATCAGAAACCCTGGATCTTTGCTGAGTACCCAAAAGACTACAGCTGAATGTAACTAATAGGATAGTATTATGGGTATCCCAGAGGTCTTCAAGGGAGCTGGTTTTTGCAAGAATACGAAAGCTCATAAAAGCTGATAGAGGACTCAGCACAGACACTGTTTGCTGCAAGCTAAAGCCTAAAAGTGCTGAGAGTGAAAAACAAAAGAAGCAAGAGCAAAAAATCAGGATGCTCAGAGAAACTGATAATGGGCCCAGGCGATTGATTGTTGTACTAGGAAAGGGAACCATGGAAAGGTAGCAAATGCTATAGCATACCAAGCAGCAGTCAGAAGGCCACAGCCACTCATCTTTAGGTATCATCTTATAGAATGTGAGGAGCCCTCAGATAGGATACTAATACAAGCAGTGCTTTTCCCAGGGAAAAAGGTCTACCATCTACCTATCTCTTCCCACTAGAGTGTAAGCTACTTAGGCAGAGAAACTATGTCTTTTTGTACAAGAATGTATCTCCAGTTCTTAAAACGTCACCTGGCATATAGACGGTGCTCAAGAAATATTTGCTGAATTCAGACATTCAAGAACAAATGGAAGACGGTGCCTAGTTTGCTATCCTAAGCTACAACCCAGATAGATGTCTCCAAGTCCTTCAGTCTTCAAACACACAAAATAGAGTCCAGGCTCCTAATCCCCTCTGTAGCAGTTATTAGTGCCACTCAACAAATATTTTCAACTCCCTGCTTTCCAGGCACATGGCAGATTGCACTTCCCCACTCCTTTTAAAGTTAGATGTGGCACTGTGATGTCCTTTAGCCAATGAAATGTGATCAGAAGCTTTAAGAACTTTTCCATGCCTAGGCAATCATGGAAGCATGGAGATGTAGCTTCTCTGAGCCTGACGCCCAGAGTGAGGACTAGAATAAGATCCAGCCAATCCACAAATTCTGTTGTTTAAAGCCACTGACATTTTAGGATTGTTACTTCAGCCTAACCCAGCCTTGCCTAACTGAGGTATTGCCTAATTTGCAGAAAAACTCATCTTTTTATCAGGTTTCCTTTACTTAGATTTCCTGGGAATCATTAAGAGGTGCCTACAATTTTTAAGTCGATGCTGGTTGCCATTTATTACCTTTAGATTTAGACCTCTGTGCCCGGTTTCACTTCTGGTTACTTCTTGCCTCCATGTAACTAACTTTTCCAGGGCTGCTGCTGTTTCTCCAAACCATATTGTGGCAAATAATGACAGAGTTAAGACCTGGCTATGGACTTTTAAAAGAATTTTCCTGAAGGCTTGGGGACCAGAGGGAAATTACAGTGTAGAAAAAAAAAGCTCAGTGTTGGTTGTTCATTATCATGTTGCACAGGCTCTATCAGCCAGGTCTGTCCACAGGGTCTCCATTAGCAGGTTCTTTCCTTAGTCTCAGCATCTACTGCCATGGTGAAGGTTTAGCTTAGCTCCCATGGAGAGAAGCATCTTCTGCCTTATTTACACTGTCCCGTGGTCACCCCGATCTTCTCCTTCTAGACCCAAAGAGAGAAGGAAAGCCGTTCTTGCCTCCAGTGGAAAGCATCATAATCTCTACAGAGATCCAAATAATCTCTACCCCTAGGAAGCCACCATGTTCACTCTTCTACAGGGCAGTTTAACTCTTTATTTGGACAACTTCATCATTCTAGAACAGAATGTAAGTTAGAGCTTTTCAAAATTAATGGTCCATTGAAGTGATTTTTCCCAAAAGGAAAGAGCAATATTTTTTCAGCAATGAATTCTCAAAGCAAAGGTAAGAAGTTGTTGGCAGCTTTAGATGGCAGCTTGTCCCTGCTTCTGGTAACTTTTTGCTTTTTTTATTATTATTTATTTATTTATTTATTTATTTATTTTTGATGGAGCCCATTTTTCTCTCTAAACAAATTTCCAGAGCTCTTGCTCCATGTAGTGTGACACCTAATGGCATAATGTCCTGTGCTATAATTATCTGTTCCACCAATCTTGTCCAGTGGCCTCAGCTTAAATGTAAGATCGCTGGGAAAGGCAACTGTATCTGCTAACGCTTAGTAAAGACAGGCAGATTCACACAGGGTTAAGAGTTAGATGCTGTAAATATACCTCTTAACACAAAGTAAATGTTAAGTGTTTGCTACCACCATAATGCCTCTGAGATGACCCAATGACTTCTCTGATTTCCTTCCTAACGGGCTGAGATTGCAAGAGCTTGCTATCTTTAATGGCCAGAGGAAGAACTAGTTCAAGGGCTGAATGCCAACCTGAATTGAAGAGGAAAGCTAAGGCCACTACCATATCTGGTAAGTGATGCCATGGCCAGGGAGCCAGGCAGGAGATCAAGAACAGCAAGAATCAAGGGCAGGAAAATAGAATCCCAGACAGGTTTGGGGATTGGACCAAACCAAGGAAGCTAGTGTTTGTCATTAAGGTGTGATGTGGGGAAGACAGAGCCAGATTGGCCACCTTGCACTCTCTACAAGGCTTTCCATGAGTTATTTTCCTTCTCAGCATCCTTAGGTTCCATTGAAAAAGAGAAATATTATTTTCATAAGCTAGCATTTTCCAAAGCATGCTCTGGGGAAACAATGTTCTTAAGGAAGTTAGTAGGCATAATGTGAAACCAACTTGGGAAACTGTAGCATTAAATAAAGTTGAACACATTTCCTTACTATAGGGCCCATCAAAGGATGTTAAGATGCAGTGTGAATCTCCAGGAGGGAGCTAGAGGATGCAATGTCACCCTGAAGATACTTGAGAAGGAAGCCTTCTTTTCATCATCATCTTGCCCTGCCCTAACTCATTACATCTACAAAGCACTTTAGGCTCATCATAATGAAAGAGGTCATGTAAGTTCGATGTAAGTTGTAGATGGATGTATCTAATCACACTATTAGGCAAGGAACATCAAAATGGAAGCAGAAAAGGTTGCAAAGGACTTCTCCCAACCAGGTGGTTAGCAAGTAGACATGGCAGAAGTCATGCATGTTATCTTGGATTTTGTGAGAGCCAAGGAAGGGGAGGCTAGGCAGTGAATGAATCAGACAAGAACAAGCCCTTCTCTGAAAGAAGAGCAAGGATGGTTTCCTGGAGGATTAGCAACTTTTATTTTTATTTTATTTTTTTGTGTGTGTGCTATTAGATACATGTATTTTCTAACATTTTATTTTGAAGTAAGTTTAGACTTAACAAATGTGCAAAAATGGTACAGCAAATTCCCTCACCCCTTTCACCCAGCATCCCGTAATGATAATATCTTACATAATCATAGGATTAGACATTTTAAGAGTATTTTCTCGGTGCCAGACACAGTGCTGTGTGCTTAATACTCAATATTTCACTGAGCCATCCCACCAATCTCACAAGGTAGATCTGATGATTCTCACTTTGCAGATGAAGAAATTGACATTGAGGTTCAGAGAGATAGTGTAAGTTGCCTGAGGTCACTCAGTATATTAGCTTGCAGAGCTGAGATTACAGCTAAGGTAAGACTGACTCCAAAATCTATAGCCTTTGCTCCCTCCAGTTGGCCACAGGATCTCAATAAATCTGTGTTCAATGCCTCCTGGCCCCTGTCTTGGGGGTACATACTCTAATAGTGAGGAAGGAACTTGGTAACAAATAACTCAAATATAGTTATGCTTGATGTTTGTTCAAGGTACAGTGGAACTTGAAGGAGAGAAGATGGTTACCATGTCAGCTTAGCATGTGGAGTGGAGGGCTGGTCAGGGAAATATTGTAGAAGAGTAGCCCCTTGAACTAAGTCCTGATAAGAGTCACCATGAGCACAAGGAGTATGTAGTAGGTGTTTGGTGGGTGTGGAGTACATTCCTTACACAGTAAATATTGTCCATATGGGAATTTTCATAAAACTTTTAAAACGAAAAAACAAACTTCCAGAAAGAGTCTATATTACAGTTGCTGATAGTTCCGTTTCAGAAGTTCAGAGACCTGACCACCAAAGGAAAACACAACAGAACCAAACAACAACAACAAAAAAACCAAAGGCATTGCTAATCTGCCATCTGCACCAATAATGTAGGAAAATAAACCAGGAGAGCTAAGCAAAGCAAAACAAAACAAAAACGCCTTAAACAAAAAAGGCCTCTTTTGAGACAGGAGGAAAGCCCTGTCTCCCAAAGCCACATTCATGTTTTCTGTGTTTATGCTGTGGTGTGACCGGGGCCTAGTGTCCTGTTGGGGGCCTTTTTATGCTTCATAGCTTAATCTGTCTCCATCACTTCCCAAAGTCAGACGGGAATCAGCTTAAAAAGCCAAGGCTTGACTTTAGCCCTGCAGCGCCCACCTCCCAAGCCACAACATCTTAGTGCAGCCTCCTCCCAGGCAAGGAAACAGTCAATAAGGAAATACCATAGTTAGGCTCTTTGCAACTTGCTGGAAGTGTGAGGCGGCTTCATTTCCTGATCGCTCAGGTGGAAATTGTAAAAACAATTAAGAGCAATGACTAATCACCGAATCAAAGCAGGTTGCCCAACTCATTTGCAATTGTGTGCTCAGTTCTGTGTGCCAACAAACAAAGACTTGGGGAGTTTATTATTTAAACCAATTAAAAGCTCTAGGCAAAGCGAGTAGTCAATTTGTGGCCACGTGGTGGGAAAACATCAGTTGGAAGAGCCTGAGGAATTTCGTGAGCAGAGCCATATGGCCAAAAACGAAATGAAGCTCCCAGGATCACTGGGAATGTCTGCAGTGAAAGCAATTTCAGAATAAAAAGTGTCACCTAGCAAGAAAGACTTGTGTTCTGCGCATGCGCCCCCTCCCCCATATTCTAGCTTGCCTGCAAAGCTGGTAGTTCTAACCAACAGTAAAAGAAAAACGAACTGACTAAACTCCATACTCTGATTGTTCAGCAAGAGACATTGCTAAATTTCCTGTCCACCGTTTGTACTTTTATGTATTTTAGGGCTACCTAGAGAGTTCTTAAAGGCCTAGATGATGAAAATCGGCTGCCCTTCTTCCCAAATGAGGTGCACAGTCCATCTGGAGAGGGCACTCACACTTTTGTATGAGGCTGTAGGCCATAAAACGGAAAGTAAAGAATTAAAAACTGCAGCCATTTGGTAGCAGTTATAAAAAAAAAAAAAAAAAAAAAAAAAAAGGTGGGGGGAGGTAGAAGATTGTGTGGTAGGGCAGTTGCTCCAGCAAATTAGATTTACAGAATGGGTTGTAGATTAAGCCTTTAGTGAAAGTTCCTTTACACATCTCTGCGAGATATTTTTTTGCTTACATTCTTTTTCTGGCCTATAGGTCCCTTTACCCCTAACCATTCCTCTCCCAGTCTCCACACCCGTGTCACTGTCCCCCGCCCCATGCATTTTCCTGGAAAGTCTGATAATTCTTGAGTTCCCAATGGATCTCACTTCTTAAGATGCTGGTTCCTTTTCCTTTCAAGTTCCCTCCAAAACAAGCAATCTCAGACAATTCTGATTACAGAAGGAGAAAGAACAATTGTGCCGGAACCAACTGGAAAATTTGGAAAGCTGTCAGCTAGCTGCAGCTGTCCTGTATTATGTTGTATAACTAGCACACTAAGATTAAGTCATTTTTGTACATCAATAAACAATATGGCTTATGGTATGTCAACAAATAGATTGAGTAACAAAGAATAACAACCATAATGTCATCCCTGTCAGAGTCTAGTACTGTCAATACTTCCAATATTAATATGACACACCTGTTAGTGTATTGGGATGTGGTCAGGATTCTAGCTCCAATTTTCTTCAATCTGGAGGCTACCAGCAGGAAAAGGAGGGGAGCTTCTAATGCTCTATATCTGGGGCTTACTGTTGACTGTCGCAGGAATCCAGTCCCTCCCGTTTCATTCCAACAAGTTGTCAGTGACAGCACCAACTCGAATTATAGGTGAAGGATTCTAATCCTTGCATTTTTCTTTTCTTTCTTTCTTTTTTTTGGGGGGGGGGCAGGGATGGAGTCTCGCTCTGTCGCCAGGCTGGAGTACAGTGGCGTGATCTTCACTCACTGCAACCTCCACCTCCTGGTTCAAGCGAGTCTCCTGCTTTAGCCTCCCAAGTAGCTGGAACTACAGGCACATGTCACCATGCCCAGCTAATTTTTTGTATTTTTAGTAAAGAAGGGGTTTCACCCTGTTAGCCACGATGGTGTCGATCTCCTGACTTCGTGATCTGCCTGCCTCTGCCTCCCAAAATGCTGGGATTACAGGCATGAACCACCGTTCCTGGCCAATCCTTACATTTTTTTTTTTTTTTTTTTTTTTTGAGACAGAGTTTCGCTCTTGTTAACCAGGCTGGAGTGCAATGGCGCGATCTCGGCTCACCGCAACCTCCGCCTCCTGGGTTCAGGCAATTCTCCTGCCTTAGCCTCCTGAGTAGCTGGGATTACAGGCACGTGCCAGCATGCCCAGCTAATTTTTTGTATTTTTAGTAGAGACGGGGTTTCACCATGTTGACCAGGATGGTCTGGATCTCTCGACCTCGTGATCCACCCGCCTCGGCCTCCCAAAGTGCTGGGATTACAGGTTTGAGCCACCACGCCCGGCCAATCCTTACATTTTTAAGTCAGATGCTTGTAACGAGTTAGGTTGCAAAGCACAAAACTATACGACCTGTGAGTTCCAAGTCTGACTCTGCTACCAGGACCTAAGAAGCCCTCAGAAAGTCACCTAACCTCAGGGGCCTGTTTGACTATTGAAAGAACCTTCCTTCCTAACCCATTAGACATGGAGGAAACATGAATGAAAGCACATTCCCATTTCTAAACCAGTGGGAATGGAAACAGCATGTCATAGAGACTAATTGAACTGTTTTGAGTAGTAGATTTCAAGAGATGATTAAGGAATGTGGTCCTCGGGCTGGGTGTGGTGGCTTACACCTGTAATCCCAGCACTTTGGGAGGCCGAGGGAGGTGGATCACGAGGTCAGGAGTTCGAGACCAGCCTGGCCAACATGGTGAAACCTCATCTCTACTAAAAATGCAAAAAAATAAAATTAGCCAGGCGCGGTGGCAGGCACCTGTAATCCCAGCTACTCGGGAGGCTGAGGTAGAAGAATCGCTTGAACCTGGAAAGTGGAGGTTGCATTGAGCCAAGATCACACCACTGTACTCTAGCCTGGGCAACAGAGAAAGATTCTTTCTCAAAACAAAGAAGAAAGAAAGAAAGAAAGAGAAAGAAAGAAAGAAGAAAGAAAGAAAGAAAGAAAGAAAGAAAGAAAGAAAGAAAGAAAGAAAGAAAGAAGAAAGGAAGGAAGGAAGGAAGGAAGGAAGGAAGGAAGGAAGAAATGTGGTCCTGTCTGAAGACATCCCTGATATCCAATCTGGTGCAAATGTGGTATGACCCTCCAACTGGGTGAGAGCACCAGGAACCCTGCTTAATTTACAAAACAGAATGCCAACCCTGCTACCCGGCTGGCTGTCAAGTGTGGTAGGCATTACGACTGCTAAACAAGATACAGTTCTTTTCTAGATGAAGAAGTGAGCATACCTAAGGAATGCAAACCCAGTCCCTTTGAAGGTAGGCACAGCCATGTCACTTGCTTTAGCCAATAAAGTGTGAGTGAAAGTGCTATGTGTTACTTCTGGGTAGAAGCATTTAATTGCCAGACCTTCCAGAGCTCTCTTGCCCTGGTCTGGTAAACTGCAGTACAGGGTTGACTGACATGAGGTCATGAGGTGCTATAGAGTGACTATGTGAAGCAAACCCACCACTGACCCATGCTGGACATGTAGCATGAGTGATCAAAATGTTTTTGTTGTATTCAGCTACTAAGCTTTGGGTGGTGTCTGTTTTCACAGAATATTCTAGCCTATTCTGACTTGTAACAGTCATAATCTAAGACTATATTTTTTTTATTCTGAAATCTATAACTTAGTCATTGACTGAAGAGTCTTTGACTGAAGAGTCTCATCTTGACTAAAAAGTTATCTGACCAACTGAAAAACATGATTTAGATTAAAAATATTGAAGAGGCGGTCTAAAGGACATATTGATCATCCAACCTTTTAAACTCTCCTAGGTTAATGTTATGCAAATTAAATAAGCAGAAAGTAATTTATTTTGACTGATTTAGCTTAGGTCTCTATGGGAACACATTCATAAAGCCTTAAGTTGTCATTAAAAGTTGATCTAAAACAAGTCATTATCTGCAGAAAATAATAGAATGTTGTATACAGTGTTCTTTATATCATACTTTATGTGTTAAGATCTGGCTAGAACCTGGTTTGAGGCAGAAAATCTATCTTTTGTTTATCCAGCATTTTTTAGCAAAGTAGAATCATATTTTCATTTCTACCTTAGCTACTAGGAAGCTCAGAGCTAAATTTACCATTCTATTTCAGGAGCTATCATATTGCTCCTTCCAGGCATAATTCCTGTTGCTTCTAACTCCAGTCTTCTCTCATTTACAACTGTCCTCCGTATATTCATACATACATTTTTATCTTGTAAACTGCTTTAGAATCCTTCAGAAATATTGATGGTGATACTTATTATAAATCCTTTTATTTTCAAGGCAAACTCACTTGCAGAGCCAAACCATAACCACAAAATGAATCCTGTCCATTCTAAGGGGTTACAGGTTCTTACTTCTTCCTCTATTGTCTTTAAAGAGAAGAAAATCATCTCATGGGTCACTGGACAGAGTGTGGTTGGCTTTTAGAGGAACAGGGACCTTTTTTATATGATTCAGGTTTAAAAGAGTTAGACTACAAATTCAGAAATAATCTGATTATCTGTATTCTTGGAACAACAGAATCTGACAGGGAAAGGCAATGAGACATTCTAGGTCATACTACTGCAAAGGAAACTTAACAAGGATCACAGATGAACTGGAAATTTTAACTTGCATAATCCTCATAAATGGAAGGGAGAGAAAAAATAAATATATAAGACTAACCACTAAGTTAAATGACTTTGTAAACGTCTCAATAAGCCTAGTAAATTGTGTTTCTCAAATTAGGGCAGCATTTCTCAACCTCAGCACTATTTCTTTTTTGAGACAGGATCTCACTGTCACTCAGGCTGGAATGCAGTTGCACAATCTCAGCTCACTGCAGCCTTGGCCATCCTGACTCAAGTGATCCTCCCACCTTAGCCTCCCAAGTAGCTGGGACTACAGGCACATGTTCAGCTAATTATTTATTTTTTGTAAAGATGTCTTCCATCTTTCCTAGGCTGGTTTCAAACTCCTGAACTCAAGTAATCCACTCCCCTTGGCCTCCTGAAGTGCTGGATGTCACCTTACCAGGCCTACCCTCAGCACTATTAACATTTTATAGGAATACAGCTAAGAAGAGAAGTGAAGGGCCTCTTCAAGGAGAACTACAAATCACTACTCAAAGATATCAGAGATAACACAAACAAATGGAAAAACATTCCATGTTCATGGACAAGAAGAATCAATATTATGAAAATGGCCATACTTGCCAAAATGATTTGTAGATTCAGTGCTATTCCCGTTAAACTGCCATTGACTTTCTTCACAGAATTAGAAAAAAAAAAAAAAAACAAAAAACTATTTTAAAATTCATATGGAACCAAAAAAGAGCCTGAATAGCCAAGACAAATTTTAAGCAAAAAGAACACAGCTGGAGGCATCATGCTGCCTGACTTCAAACTATACTACAAGACTAATGTAACCAAAACAGCATGGTACTGGCACAAAAACAGACACATAGACCAATTGAACAAAACAGATAACTCAGAAAAAATGCCATACACCTACAACAATCTGGTCTTCAACAAACCTGACAAAAACAAGCAATGTGGAAAGGATTCCCTACTTAATAAATGGTGCTGGGAGAACTGGCTAGCTATATGCAGAAAACTGAAACTTGATCCCTTCCTTATATCATATACAAAAATCCACTCAAGATGGATTAAAGTCTTAAATGTAAAACCCGAACTATAAAAACCCTAGAAGAAAATCTAGGAAATACCATTCAGGACATAGTCACAGGCAAAGATTCCATGATGAAATCAGCAAAAGCAGTTGCAACAAAAGCAAAAATTGACAAATGGGATCTAATTAAACTAAAGAACTGCTCAGCAAAAACCATCATCAGAGTGAACAGACAACCTACAGAATTAGAGAAAAGTTTTGCAATCTATCCATCTGACAAAGGTCTAACATCCAGCATCTACAAGCAACTTAAATTCACAAGAAAAAACACAACCCCATTAAAAAGTGGGGAAAGGACATGAACAGACACTTCTCAAAAGAAGACATACATGCAGCCAACAAACATGAATAAAAGCTAATATCACTGATTATTAGAGAAATGCAACTCAAAACCACAATGAGATACCATCTCACACCAGTCAGAATGGCTGTTACTAAAAAGTAAACAACAGATGATGGTGAGGTAAAGAAAATGAATGCCTTTACACTGTTGGTGGGAGTGTAAATTGATTCAACCATTAGGAAAAACAGTGTGGAGATTCCTCAAAGACCTAGAGGCAGAAAGACTATTTGAACCAGGTATTCCATTATTGGGTGTATACCCAAAGAATTATAAATAATTCGATTATAAAGATACATGCATATGCATGTTCATTGCAGCACTATTCACAATAGCAAAGACATGGAATCAACCTAAATGTCCATTAATGATAGATGGTATAAAGAAAATGTGGTACATGCACACCACGGAATACTATGCAGCCATACAAAGGAACAGGATCATGCCTTTGCAGGGACATGGATGGAACTGGAAATTGTTATCCTCAGCAGATTAATGCAGGCAGAAAACAAAACACTGCATGTTTTCACTTATAAGCAGGAGCTGAATGACAAGAACACATGAACACAGGGAGTGGAACAAGACATACTAGGACCTGTCAGAGAGGTGGGAGGATGGAGTGCTTCAGGAAGAATAGCTAATGGATGCTGGGCTTTATGCCTAGTTAATGGGATGATCTGAGCACCACCATGGCACACATTTACCTATGTAACAAACCTGCACATCCTGCACATGTACTCCTGAACTTAAAATAAAAGTTGGAAATCAAGAAAAAAAAAAAAAAAAAACATTTGTAGTGGATAATTACTTGTTGAGGGGAGTGAGAGGCTTCTCTGTGTATTACAAAATGTTTAGCAACATCCTAGCATCCATTCATTACATAACAGCAACACTTCCACCAAGCCATGAAAATACAAAAATGTCTCTACACATTGGCAAATGTGCTCTAGGGAGTCAAAATTGTCCCTCACTGCAAACCACTAAATCAGAGCATTTTTTCATCAGAAAATTCTGCCACAGTCAGCCATAACCCTCTCCTCTTTTGTATTTCTTATAAAATAATCATAATAGCTGTCATTATTGTGTACCTACTATGTGTCAGAAACTTTATATGCATCCTCTTATTTAATCCTCACCACAGCCCTGTGAGGAACTATTCATCCCTAATTTACAAATAACAATCCTGAAGTTTAGAGAAGTCATACAGTTAGTAGGAAACAGAGCTGAGAGACAAATCCAGAACTGCTTGGCTCTCAACCTGTGTTCTTATCCAGTATTCAACCCAGATCAACAACCCACTTTAACAAATGAAGAAACTGAAGTTCTTCCAACTTAAGTGATTTACCTATACCACATAGCTAGCCTGTGGCATAATCAGGTTACTACTCTAGGTTTCTGCAGCTGAAAAGATACACTTTTTTTGTCCATGTGAATCTATCAAGTGGTGGCTGGGCCACTTGTATCCTCTCTTACTTGGGTGCAAACAGAAGCAAAAGGGTGAGATATCTGGAGCCAATGAAGTTCAGAGATTGCACCAAAAGAAAATACTAAAGCAGTGGCAATCAGCAAAAGGAAACAAAAACAAAAACAAAAACAAAAACAAAAACAAAACAAAACAAAACAAAACAAAACAAAACAAAACAAAACAAAACAAAAACTATCAGTACTGTGTGAGGCCACACAGCTACCGAAGTCTGCAATGAGAAGAAAGAGTACAACTACTACTGCCACTTAGGGAATTATTTGAGTATTTCTCTGGGAATCCTTGACCCTCACCTGCTTCACTGAACTCCAAAGACAGAAAAACCTGTGACCAGATTGAGTTTTCTTAAGGTACTTTGAGACTATTCTACTTTTTTATGTCTGCTAATGGCTGAGCCAGAAAAAAAATCATATTTTCTGCAATAATGATGATGAAAAATCAATATCGCATGAACTCCCCACGTGCCCAAGCTGGAATTTAACATGGCAAAATTGATGTGTGAACCAGTGTTGCTATTTAATGTGGTTTCTATCAAAGTGTTCATAAAATCTGGAGCTGCAGCTGGCCCCCATTAGGTAGTTTCTTGGTGAAAGTTTTCCAAGGAAAACTTTTTTAACAACTTCATAAAGCCAAGCACAAAAGGGGATTGCAATGACTGGCTGAAAGACGTGGGACTTTTTGTCTTTGACGAAGGAAATGTTAAACGGTGGCTTATTCTTTGCATTTATGGAAGAAAACTTGGAAGGCATTAAAAGCTACATTTTGAGCCTTGTATGATTTCATTCATTTATGCATGAATTCATTTGTTCAACATTTATTTAGCACCTACTATATGCCAGGCACTGTGACAAATGTTGGGAGGAAGAAAAAGATGAACAACACTGATGGGAATACGAGTAGTTTTCAAAGTAATCTACGGCAAGGCCTTCAGCAACAGAATTTGTAAAGCTACCTGGAAAAGTGCTTGGTGTTGATAAATGCTCAGAATATGTATGTTCATTCCTTCTGCATACACAATTAAATGCAAAAGCTTTGAGATCATACATTTATTGATAAAAGATGACTATCATCCTCACACAAAAGGTATTGTTTGGGGCCCAATTTGGAAATATGTGCTATTGTTTTATAAGGTATATTATCATCTAAACAACCAGGTATATATGGCAGTTTTGTCATAACACCATTACACCTTTCCTGTACACTTCCTCTGCTCTCAGGAGACTTATACTCCAGCTGAAGAAATCATGTTTATATTTTCTTATGAATAAAACATGAAGGAGGCTTTCCCCTCCAGCAGACTCTCTTGCCCACACTCAGGTTGGTTCTAGATTGGTGCAAACATGGGTCATTCATTCAACTAATCCTTCCATTCAACCAGCAGAAGTAATAATAATGCTGTAAAAGTTCAGAGGAACAACTGATCCCTTGGGGGATGAGGTGATCAGGCAAGGCTCTGTGAAGTACACAATCCCAAAGCTAGATTTCAAGAATGAAGGTTGTACACAGTACAAAGGAATAAGAAAGAAATTCAAGATGGGGGAAAACTTGAGCAAAGATTCAGAAGTAGGAACATGCTTAGCATGATTGGGAACAATGAATACACCAGTTTGACATGAACACCATTCAGAGGATTTAGTGGAAAACCAAATTCACACCAGGTAGGGCCAAATCATGGAAAACCTCAAATTTCAGTCTCAGGCATTGTATAAAATTTGCAGCCTATATATGGTTGCAAACATTATACTTTTAAAAAGTATAGAGCAAGAACTGAGTCCACAGATTCTCAAATGTTTTATTCTTAGCAGTATTATTTATTACAGTAAGTCTCAGAACCTTCCAAATGCTTCCAATACTATAAAATTCACAGGACTTGGAGGCCTGTAAAAGAAAAGGTCCTGAAAACATATGGCAACACTGTATCTGAGAAATGTGTCCTTGAGAAAAGAAACTAGCATTTGCAGACATTGTGTAAGACCCCTGTACATGTGTTCTTTAATTTAATTCTCACATAAAGTCTATGAGGTGGGTCTTAATATAGCCCCCATTTTAGAGATGAAAAAACTGAGCCTCAGATAGCAGATCAACACAGGATGCAAGCTCTGGCCCATTTTGTTCTAAATCCCCTATTATTTTTACCATACACACTGCCCCCTGAATGGAGTTTCTCTGCAAAAATTTGAGTTGGGGTACCCTGTGATTAATCCATACTTTCAGTTGCTATTCATCTGGAACTTAGTAAAAATTTCCATTTATCTATCATCCAAACATCTTTGAATGTCAGATATTTTGAGGTCCTAGCCAAATTAGGGAAAACAATGAACTCAAGGATTCCCAGAACAATTCATTATAAAATCAAACCAGCCCTTCACTATATAGTCAAACTAGCACCGCATTTACTTAACTATCAAAGGTTCTACACCCAGGATCAGAGAAAATGGTGCTAACTGGAACTATCTGAGTAGTTCAGGTTGAGGGCCACAGCGAATAAGGATTGGCTCTACTATTCTGGTAGGCTCTGCTGCCTCTTTAAGTATCACATCACTAAAACTAAAGCCAGCAATTATACTAGCAAGTTACCTTTGTTCAGACTCTATCGTTTGCAAAGGTGATATACAGCCTCCCTCTGAAACACCACCACTTCTAATTTCACAAATGAAAAAAACTAAAGATCAGAAAAAGCAAATAACTTGCTCAAGGACACATATCTCAATGATTGGCAAAGTACAAATTCAAACCCCAGCTCTTTGTCCTCAAAGCTCAATATATTACTTTCTAAGTGTGAAGACACTGGTATTACCTTCGTTTTGGCAAAATCGCCATGTAGTGAAAGACTAGAAGTCAACAACGTAACTGATTTTATTTCTCAGTGCTAATCTTCCAGGTTCTGAAGTGTATTCAGCCACTTTTGCATTGCTATAAAGAAATATCTGAAGCTGGGTAATTTATAAAGGAAAAAGTTTTAATTGGTTCACATTTCTGCAGGCTGTATAAGCATGGTGCTGGCTTCTGGTGAAGACTCAGGAAACTTATAATCACCGCAGAAAGTGAAGGGGGAACCAGGATGTCATATGGTGAGATAGAGAGCCATGAGAGATGGGAAAGTTTCCACATTCATTTTTCAAGAAATTATTGATTAATTTATCTTTTAATTAAAAAATATGTAGTTGTATAGTAGGTGTGTATCTTTATGGGGTACATGAAATATTTTGGTACAGGCATTCAATGGTTAATAATCACATCATGGAAATGCAGTATCCATCCCCTCAAGCATTTATCCTTTGTGTTACAAACAATCCAATTGCATTCTTTTATTTATTTTAAAATGTACAATTAAATGATTATTGATTATAATCCCCCAGTTGTGCTAGCAAACACTAGGTCTCATTCATTATCCTAACTACATTTTTGTATTCATTAACCATGCTCACTCCTGCTGCCCCCCACCCCCACTATCCTTTCCAGCCTGTGGTAAACATTCTACTCTCTATCTCCACAAGTTCAATTGTTTTGAATTTTACATCCCACAAATATGTGAGAACATGTGATAGTGGTCTTTCTCTGCTGGCTTATTTCACTTAACATAAGACCCCCATTTCCAACCATGTTGTTGTGAGTGACAAGATCTCACTTTTTTATGGCTGAGTAATACTCTGTTGTGCCACATTTTCTTTATCCATTCATCTGTTGATGGACATTTAGCTTGCTTCCAAATCTTGGCTATTGTGAACAGTGCTGCAACAAACATGAGTGTGCAGATATCTCTTCAATATACTGAATTCCTTTCTTCTAGGTATATATCCAGTGTTCAACCCAGATCAACAACCCACTTTAACAAATGAAGAAACTGAAGTTCTTCCAACTTAAGTGATTTACCTATACCACATAGCTAGCCTGTGGCAGAATCAGGGTACTACTCTAGGTTTCTGCAGCTGAAAAGATACACTTTTTTTGTCCATGTTTTTGTCCATGTGAATATATTAAGTGGTGGCTGGGGCACTTGTACCCTCTCTTACTTGGTGCAAACAGAAACAAAAGGGTGAGATATCTGGAGCCAATGAAGTTCTGAGATCGCACCAAAAGAAAATACTAAAGCAGTGGCAATCAGCAAAAGAAAGAAATCGCTAAACTGTATGGTAGCTCTATTTTTAATTTTTTCAGGAACTTGCAAACTCTTCTCCATAGTGGTTCAACTAATTTACATTCCAACCAACAGTGCAGGAGGGTTCCTTTCTCTCCATATCCTCTCCAGCATGTGTTATTCCCTGACATCTGGATAAAAGCCATTTTAACTGGGGTGAGATGATACCTGATTGTAGTTTTGGTTTGCATTTCTCTAATGATCGATGATATTGAATACCTATTCATATGCCTGTTTGACATTTGTATGTCTTCTTTTGAGAAATGGCTATTCAAATCTTTTGCCCACTTTTTAATCAGATCATTATTCCCCTGGAAATATAACTCCATTGGACTGGGAACCACGCCCCAGTCCCGCCCAAGGAGACGCTGAACTCAGACACATGTATACCTGCCTCCATCTGGTAGTCTTTCTCTACCTGCCCTGGTAGCCAAAGACAAAGATCATAATCTCTTGGGAACTCTATGGCCCTGCCACTGTCTTATAAATCTGAATACTTAACCAGGTGTCCCTAGGGCAAGTTTGCATCCTCCCTATTGGACTGCAGGCTGATGCATTCCTGAAAGCACAAACTCCTGGCTGGAGGCCAGCCAATGCAAAACCACTGCACTAAACAAAAACACAACCAAGGACTCTCACAGAGGCCACTTCACTTCACTGCTAACTCCACCAGAACAGGTGCTGGTATCCACAGCCGAAGACCTGAAGATAGGTCACATCACAGGACTCATTGCAGACACTCTTCAGTGCCATCCTGGTAGCTCCACTGGGTGGCCAGACCCAGAAGACCAAAAGCAATCACTACACTTCAGCTCTCAGGAAGCCCCATTATTAGGGGAAGCAGAAGAACACCAAATCAAGGGAACACCCTGTGAGACAAAAGAAACTGAACAGCAGCTCTTGAATTCCAGACTTCACATCTAACATAGTCTACCCAAATGAGAAGAAACCAGAAGAACAATTCTGGTAATATGACAAAACAAGGTTCTTTACCACCCCCCAAAGATTATACCAGCTCACCAGCAATGGATTCAAACCAAAACGAAATCTGTATTGCCAGGAAAAAAAGTCCAGCAGATCAATTATTAAGCTAATCAAGTAGGCAGCAGAGAAAGGTGAAGTCCATCTTAAAGAAATAAAAAACATGTTATCGAATATGGAAGGAAAACTCTTCAGTAAAAGAGATAGCATAAATAAAAAAACAATCACAACTTCTGGAAATCAAGGACACACATAGAGAAAGGCAAAATGCACTGGAAAGTCTCAGCAATAGAATCGAACAAGCAGAAGAAATAACCTCAGAGCTCAAGTCCAGCCTTTCTAATTAACCCAATCTGTCAAAGACAAAGAAAAAAGAATTTTTTAAAAAATGAACAAAGCCTCCAAGTAGTTTGGGACTATGTTAAACGTCCAAACCTAAGAATAAGTGGTGTTCCCGAGGAGGAAGAACAATCTAAAAGTTTGGAAAACATATTTGATGTAATAATCGAAGGAAACTTCCCTGGCCTTGCTAGAGATCTAGACATCCAAATAGAATAAACTCAAAGAGCACCTGGGAAATTCATTGCAAATCACTCAGGCACATAGTCATCAGGTTATCTAAAGTCAAGACAAATGGAAGAATATTAAAAGTCATACAGCAAAAGCATCAGGCAACCTATAAAATGAAAACCTACCAGATTAACAGCAGATTTCTCAGCAGAAACCCTAGAAGCTAGAAGGGACTGTGGTTCTATTTTAGCCTCCTTAAACAAAACAATTATCAGCCAAGAATTTTGTATCCATTGACAAAATTTTCATTTCATAAATGGATGGAAATTTAACTATTCTTTGAACTGAATGATAACAGTGACACAACCTAACAAAGCTTCTAGGATACAGCAAAAGGAAAGAGGAAGGTTCATAGCATTAAATGCCTACATCAAAAAGTCTGAAAAAGCAGAAATAGACAACCTAAAAATCACACCTCATGGACAGGAGAAACAAGAACAAACCAAAACCAAACCTGGCAGAAGAAAAGAAATAACGAAGATCAGAGCAGAACTAAATGAAACTGAAACACAAAAATACAAAAGGTAAATGAAACAAAAAAGCTGTTTCTTTGAAAAGATAAATACAGTTGATAGATCGTTAGCAAGATTGACCAAAAAAAGAAGAGAGAAGATACAAATAAGCTCAATTTGAAACAAAACAATGGGTATTACAACCAATACTACAGAAATAAAAAGGAGCATACAAGGCTACTATGAATACCCTTACATGCATAAGGTAAAAAACCTAGAGGAGATGGATAAATTCCTGGAAACATACAACCCTCCTGATTTAAACAGGAAGACATAAAATCTTTGAACAGACCAATAACAAGAAGCAAGACTGAAATGGAAATTTAAAAATTACCAACAGAAAAAAGTCCAGGACCAAATGGATTCACAGCTGAATTTTATCAGGCATTCAAAGAAGAATTGGTACCAACTATTGACATTATTCCAAAAGATGCAGGAAGAGGAAATCCTCCCTAAATCATGTTATGAAGTCAGTAACAACCTAATACTAAAACCAAGGAAGGACATAACAAAAAAAAAAGAAAACTACAGAAAACCAAACATTCTATGTTCTCACTCATATGATGAGCTAAACTATGAGGACACAAAGGCATAAGAATAATACATTGGACTTTGGGGCCTTGGGGAAAACAGTGGGGGGTGGTGAGGGATAAAAGACTACACATTGGGTACTGCTAGGGTGATGGGTGTACCAAAATCTCAGAAATCACCACTAAAGAATTTATTCATGTAACAAAACACCACCTGTTCCCCCAAAACATATTGAAATAAAAAAATTTATTTTTAAATTTTAAAAATAAATGTAAGATCATACCATCTGCAAACAAGGGTAATTTGACTTTTTTCTTTCTAATTTGGATGTCTTTTATTTATTTCAGTGGTATGATTACTCTAGCTAAGACTTCAAGTACTATGTTGAATAACAGCAGTGAAAGTGAGTATCCTTGTATTCCCAATGTTAGAGGAAAGGCTTTCAATCCATCCCTATTAAATATTTTACTTGCTTTGGATCTGCCATATATGGATTCTTTTAAGGTATATTCCTTCTATATATGGTTTTTGACAGTTTTATCATCATCAAAAAATTGGGACTTGATGGTTTGAGGGATGTTGAACTTCATCGAATGCTTTTACAGCATCAATTAAAATGATCATATAGTTTTTGTCCTTTATTCTATTGATATGATGTATCACATTGATTGATTTGTGTATATTGAACCATTCTTGTATCCCTGAGATAAATCCTACTTGATCATGATGAATTATCTTTTTCGTATATTGTTGAATTTGGTTTGCCAGTATTTTTGTTGAGGAGTTTGGCATCAATATTCATCAGAGATATTGGCCTGTAGTTTTCTTTTCTTGATACATTTTTGTCTGGTTTTGGTATTAGGACAATAATGGCCTTGGAAGCTTTTGCCCTCCACAGCTTTCAGCTGTGACAAGGCAACATTGAGTTCAATCTAAAGTCTCCCAGTTGCTGTGTTCTTCCTCCCCAAAGGGCACAGATTCTGTCTCTGCATCATACAGCTGCTGCTGGGATGTGGGGGAGGGGTGTCTCCCCTGCCCTCCTTAATGCCTGTTTCTACAATATGAAGTTAAAACCAGGTGCTGTGATTGCTCACTTGATTTTTGGTTCTTGTGAGGATACTTTTGTGTGCAGATAGTTGTGAAAATTTGGTGTTCTAGCAGGAGGGACGAAAGATATAGGCTTCTATTCTGCCATTTTGCTGTGCCCTCGAGAGAGCCACACTCTTGTAAATGACAAAAGCTCACATAAACTCAGTAAGAACTCAACTCATTACCATGGGAAGGGCACCAAGCCATTCATGAGGGATCTGCATCCATGGACAAAACACCTCCCACCAGAACCCCTCCAACATTGGGTATTACATTTTAACATGAAATTTGGAGGGAACAAGCATCTAAACCATATAATGAAGTTTCCTTCTCCAGCCATCTCCAGTTCTCTATTGATTGAGCTTGTCAGCTGGTCTGGTACCATGCAGACATAGCCTATGTGTCATAGGTGCAGAGAACTGAGAACTCCCCCTCAAATTCCCAAATGCAGTAAACATGACTTTAACCTTGAGGAAATCCAAAACACATGGAAACCGTAAAAATGGCATTGGAGAAATTAACAACAGGTTATCAGAGAGACAAGAGTCTCTAGTTGTGCTATATTGATGAGTCATGGCTAGACCCTGTCAAAAAAGAACCTGGATGATATTATAATGATATAGATAGCAGAGAACATGTAGGAATAAGATAAATAGCTACCTGATGAGCAGTCAGAGATACTCAAAAGGTCTAAAAATTTCAGTCATCAAATCATGCTATTCACAGGCTACCCTATTTTATAACATATTTTTCATAATATATGCATTAAAATGCATGCAATCATTGCCTATGTTCATTAAGCAGCTCATTACTTTAAGGATGAAAAAAAATCATTAGATTATATTCTCCAGTGAGTGGTTTGTTTATTTAACTGGTGAGGTAAAGATTCTAGTTTAGGCCCTTATTGCCCAGGGGTTGAATTCAGCAGATGCCTCCTACTTGACCTTCCTTAGTAGTGTTTCTCATACTGGAGAATCCACCAGAATCACCTGTGTGGCTTGTTAAACCAGATTTTTGGGACCCACCCTCAGAGTTTCTGACTCAGTAGGTTTGAGGTGGGGGTCAAGAATTGGCATTTATAACGAGTTTCCAGGTTCTGCTGACATTTCTAGCCCAAAGACCACACTTGGGGAATAAATACTGTATAGTTACTAAAGTAACCATCTGAAAACACTTACTTTATATCACTCTTCTCAAATACTTTCACTGGCTTACAATTGCCTACCCAATAAAGTTCAGACTCTAGTACCTAACACTGCAAACTCCAGTTAACCTTCTCTCTCCAAACTTCCCTCTTAGCAATCAGAAACACAAACCCTTCATTCCAGCCAAGAAGGTTTCTTCATAGGTTCCTGATTCAATATGCTTACCGCTTACTGCTGACTTCAGTCCTTGCTTCATGCCGTTCCTCTCAAAGAAAATGAATGCTTTACCTTTCCTTTGCCCATCAACTTGGGATCCTGCTCTATTTCTTCTAATTGGCCTTTCTTGACTGTTCTAGCTGCATTAATCTCTTCTTCCTGTAGAGGACAATTGCACTTCCAATTTGTATCCCTCAGTTTAGCAAGCAGGAAGTTGAGTGGTTTTATCTATGTCACCTCTCTGTAAGTAATCTCAGTTCCCTGAAGGCCCACATTTTAAGCAGTGTTCTCCTTCAGTACCTATGGCAGTGCTAGACAAATAGTAGGTACTCAATAAATACAACTATTTAATTACAACTTTTAAAATATAACTTTATTAATTAAGGATGTTTTATGTATTTTTAAAATCTGGTGAAGCTTAGAATAGTAACAAATGCTGTATTTTGGCTAACTAGTTTTGTTGTGTTTTCAAATTTTTGTTTGTTTTATATTTCTTTCATGTTTTGAGAATTCCTGAGCACACTTAACATTTGTAAAATTAGGTTGAAAAAAAGCTGTGACAACATGGGTACAATCTATGCATTTGCTGATGACTGCTGGATATTTCCCAATATACTCACACGTGGAGCACAGACCTAATTTGCAGAGCTCAACTTAACCCTCTGGTAACATAGACACATCATAGGTGCCTTTGACCTAGATTCAGCACCAAACAGTGATCTAGACATATGCTAATTAAGATTTCATTAATGACAAAAATATCCTGCCTTTGAGGGATGCCTTGATGAAACAGGATGGAGATTAAAAAGACAATTACATTTCTTAAATCACCTCCCTTGTTCTCCATGAGATACTTTGAGGCTGGTTTGGTTCAATTCCACCTTTTCAAAAAAATCTCACTTGGGAAAATGGGAATATAAAAATAATAGTTTCTCAAAGCAACTTTAAGCTAGTCTAACCAGAACATGGTATGTAGAAAGCAACTAATGTCTGAAATTATGCTGGCTGTGTTCTTCCCATAGAATTTAAATTATTTGAACTGATTTAAAGAAAACAGACACAAATTGTGTCTATACATAGAAGCTAGTTTGGATTTTTTTGAAATATTATTCTTCATTTCTAAACAGATTACTAATATAGATTTGATTTCAGTCAAATATCTAGTATTTTTCTTACCAATTGCTGTCTTCACTCCAGTCCCACATAACCACACATATTTCTAGAATGTGTGAGGGGATAATCACCTGGCAGCTGGATATCATTCTAATGACAACGACAGTGTGACTCAATCCAATGACATTAGTTATAGTCGGCAGTGGAGTTTTTACTTTATTTTGGATTTCATTCACTCCAAAGAGGCTCTCTAACTCCAAATGCTTTGCTATGTAAGTGACTGCTTAAATGAGTGCAAAGTAACAGGCTTGTTGGTCTCTATGGCAGGCCATACATAATCACCATAGAAATATATAATTACACCTGTCAACCTCATCTGTGTAATTGATTCAATGACTAACAATGTCAGTGGCAGGCTAAGATTTGAGGTCTCGCTGTGAGAAAATACTCATACATGGCTAAACATCTTGGTGTCTTAATTGCTTGTCATACTGCCAAGGCTCCTGTGTTGTATATATTTCCACAGCAACAGACTACAATAGATTAAGCACATTTAACATCCTAAAGTGAAATGATGACCTTCTTTTTTTTTTGTTTTACGGACCTTTCAAGAAAATCATAGAGTCATTGAAAATAATCTGTTCGTGAAGCCAAATTTGAGAGAGAAGCCTGAAATATTCTGTGCATTAAAAACTAGATGCATGTTCTGCACTTTGCAGAAAAAAACTCCTCTAATTATGATTGCAAGCTACAAGGAGCAGTTCATGGTTTAACATATACAAAAACCCAACATGACAAGAGGTTTTCATCACTCACTGCCTTTTCAGGAGTTGTTAGAACACATTAAAGTCTATTGATCACAAAGCAAAACACTGGAAGCTACTGACCATTGGCAGTTTTTCTGAGAGGATGGATTGGGGAAATCAACATGATGGTGAAGTAGAGACCACTTGCCATAATCATGTGTAGTGAAGATGCGGAGCCACAGCTAGTACTGTAACAAAATGCAATCGATTAGCTTGAAATTTAGCAAATGATATCCTGTAGATAGTGCTTAAAGAGTAGAGTGACTAGTGAAGAAACCTTTTGATTAACCCAAGATTAAATAAATTTTGAGACATTTCACAGCTACAAAGTAACTCCCACACCCAATCTCTACTGTTCTATTTATTTATTTATTTATTTATTTACTTTATTCTTTTATTTGTTTTTTTCAGACAGAGTCTCACTCTGTCACTGAGGCTGGAATGCAGTGGCATGATCTCGGCTCACTGCAACCTCTGACTCCTGGATTCAAGCCATTTTCCTGCCTCAGCCTCCCAAATTACACAGATTACAGGTGTGTGCCACATGCCCAGCTAACTTTCGTATTTTTAGTAGAGACAGAGTTTTCACCATGTTGGCCATGCTGGTCTTCAATTTCTGACCTCAAGTGATCCACCCGCCTTGGCCTCCCAAAGTGCTAGAATTACAGGCTTGAGCCACTGTGCAGAAAGTACGAAATGTCTAAAAGAAAACAATACATTTAACACTGGTTTTCTCAAGTAAAGGGTAAAAATAAATGGAGGAAGAGATACTTTTATTTTATCTTATACAACTCTACATTGTTCAAGCTTTTAAAAAATTTTAAATGAACATGTGTTATTTTTGCTAAGCTAATCAATCATTCTTCTCTTGAAAATTGGCCATTCGAAGATCATTTCTACACCTATGGCAAGAGTACAGTCAAACTTATAGTCCCAGGAATCCATGAGAGTAACTCCTTGTAAATAGACGTAAGTAGATTCACAGATAAACACATGCCACCTTTTATAGTTTAATTTTTTCTTATGCTGCCAGGAAGCTTAGAGTTTAATTCTGTGTTTTATGGCTAACTCTTCTGAAGTATTGGTGTATCATTCTTTCTTTTTACTTTTTTAATTTTTAAAATATATTTAGTAGCAATTCTTGATATATTTTTAAATATTATACACAATTCCAGTATTTTTTAAAAGTAGGTAGACTGTAATTGGATTGTTTGTAACACACAAAGAATAAATACTTGAGGGAATGGATACCCCATTTCCCAAGATGAGATTATTATACATTTCACGCTTGTATCAAAATGTCTTATGTACTCCATAAATATATACATCTACTAGGTACCCACAAAATCAAACTAATTTTTTGAAAAACCTCTATTTAAGATTTCTGAAATGGCCATTAGAAAATTAAGGAAACATTTATTTAACATATTTGAAAATTCTGTAATGAAGACAATAGACTGTGTTAATGTGAACCAAGACTATTCCCTCTCTCCCCAACAAAACAGAGAATCCACTCACTTTCTGAGTACAAGATTCCAGTTCTCCCCATCCTCTAGACACAAGGATTTATTCCCAAGAGCAGCAGACTTCAGTATTTCTCTTCCCTCCCCCAGTTACCCATTACTTGTTACTGTTCCAGCCATGGGTGAAATTTATGAAATTAAATCTTTACCTTGGGTGGAGCATGCTGAAAATACTGGGGCCATGATCATCTTACCCTAGTTTGTGAGACAGTGGTTCTATGCCAGAAGATGCAAGTCAAAAAGACCTCAGTCTGCTTCCCCTCCCATAAAATGCTAGGCCAGGGTTTGTGTAGGTTCACTGGGCCCTCTAACTGCATACCTTCTTATACAAACCCCTCCAACAGGAACGTATATAAAAGTTATGAACTAAGAACACCAAGAATGTCTTAGATTGAGGTTCCTCCTTGTTCCTGGCATTTTATCTCTGTCCTTTAGTAATTTTTTTCCCCCTTCAGTTCCGGCAGATTTTCTGGTTCCAAGTTACCTTGATTTCAGACTTCCAATTTTTCTCTACCTTTGGGTATCTTAATCCTGCTGGTTCTATTTTTTTTTTTCACTTCTTTTATTTCAGACTCATGGGGTACATGTGAAGGTTTGTTAGAAAGGTATATTGGGTGATGCTAAGGTTTGGAGTACAATTGAACGCATGACCCAGGTAGGGAGCATAGTAATAAACAATTCCTTTTTGTAACCTCTGCCCGCTTCTCGCTTCCCACCCCTAGTAGTACCCAATGTCTTTTGCTCCCACCTTTATGTCCATGTGTACCTAATGTTTAGCTTCCATTTGTAAGAACATGCAGTGTTTGCTTTTCTGGTTCTGTACTAGTTCACTTAACATAATGGCCTCCCGTCCTGCTTATTCTTATCTCTATACTTGGCTTCTGCCCCATGATTTGTTCTAACCTTTATTCTTTGCATGATCTGACTGTAGTTTTTCTACTCACATGTGACCCACAGATTTATTATTGCCTTTATTATCTGAATTCGCCACTACTCTGAATTGACTAGTAGCTTCTAGACCTGTGATTTTATTTGGCTTGTGACACTCTGTCCCAGCTTAGTGATCAATCCATTCAAGTGAACCTCACCTTGATGCCCCAAACTTTTTGAAAATTATTCAGCGATAGATTATACAAAATGAGAAGTTAGCTTAATTAGAGCATCATATCACTGAAGCCAAGATCAGATACTTAATCTTTATTTGAGCCATCTGGTCCTGTGACCCATTGATTACAGGAAGAGCAGAGGGAGGGTATGTGGATTTAATAGTAGAAACCTACCCTGTTACAGAGTCACATCTTTTAAAACATGCCTGAGTGACTTTGGTCAGCATTATCATGTCCGTATAGGAAGGACACCACACAACTATTTACATATATAAAACATGCAAATGAGTTTGAGTTTTGTTCAGAGGATGCATATGATGAAGCTACCTTTTAAATTCCAACAGAAACAATTTGTGTGTGAGGGACTCCTGTTCAGAGAAAATGCCTCTGAGATAAGAGAAAAAGACTTGAATTCCCTGAACCAGATTGTTCAAAGTATTGGAACATGCTGTCCTTTCAATAATAAAGAAGCATGACTTTGATCATGATTATTTTCATTATGAATGATTATTTCTATTACACCATCCCTCTAAGGAATAGTACCAAAAGACCTCCTGAATCATCTAAAATGTATTTATAGATTTCATCAATGAAATAAATAAATACATAAATTTTCTAATTAGCTAGAAGAAGTTCAATGCTGACTTTAATTATATTTTTGAAAAAGGAAGCAAGTGATTTTACAGCAATGAAATGGTGTATGTTCTAGTTTAGAATGTAGTATTTATTAATGCAGAAAATACAATTTTTTTCAGTATCATTAAGTGAGCCCTGAAGGAAGGGAAAATACTGATTGATGGCAAGTATAAACATTAGGCAAGTATTCTCCAAGTGTACCATGCATTCTAATTGTCCAGTTACCAGTTAAGTCACAAATGAGATCCTGCTTTGTAATTCTGTGCTGGCACTGTATATGAAAATATTACAGCTGATATAATAGCAAATAATGTATGTTGCAATGCAGATAGATTTAAAAATTAAAAATGATATTTCATCTAGTTCTTTGATAAAAGACTAGCAATAATCAATTATTTTCTGTATTTAAGCTCTCATTCTATGTAGTCAATCTATAAAAATTTATTAATCATTGTTGACCTTAGAGAGCCTCAATTTCTTCAGTGGCTAAAGAGATAATGGACTTTTTGAAAAATTATAGAAGATACTTTCATAATAGGAGCCAGATCTTTGGGTTTAATATAGAGCCTTTAGATGAGTCAATCTCACCGAGTCTCCATTTACTCTTCTGAAATGGTAAAATAGAGCTAATAATATAGGGCTGACCTAGATGTGCTAGATAAGCTTTCATTTGTCACTTCAGTTACTTCCTTCTCCACTCTGCTTTGTGGCCAGGAAGCTACCTTGTATGGGCTTCCTTGATTTCTGACTTCCAGTTGGGTTCATTCAATGGGAGGCACTGGCAAGAGGTCAGAGGACATGAAGAGAATAAGGTCAGCAAATTTATTTCCCCAGCTTCCTCCATGCTAGGTCATCTTGGGTTGGCTATATCCTTTTTCCTAAAGAGCCCTTCACAGCCTTTCCAATGGCCCTCACCAAACAGTTAGGTTTTCCACTTTTTCCTTTGTCGCTTCAGGACAAGGGGTCTAGAAGCTTAAGTGTGGCAATGGCTACCATCTAAGAATTGTTCAACATCACTTCTTGTTTTCCCTTTAACCTGGGACATATCTGTATAAACAGTCACTTTATTAAACTCATCATTACTCCAGCTGAGTTTGCCACCAATTTTAGCCAGCACCATGACTGATTTACTCACAGGTTGTTTTGATGACTAATGAGATATCACATACATGGTCATGTTATACATAAAGCATACGCAAATATTAGGCCTTATATATTTTTTATCAGAAATCAAACACTGCATATTTGAACTAACCAGTTAGAAAACTCAAAGAGGTCTAAAACATGAGGTTAAGGCAAAATTCAACTAGTGGGGGACAAGTCAATTTACTAAAGGGTAAATTGCCAGGGTTGAGAGGGCTAATAGGGAGCAAGCAGAAGGACAAACGCCTATTCGATGGCCATCTCAAATAAGACATGGAGCAGTAAAGACTTTCAAAAGAAATAGAGAAGCAATATGGGAGGATGTAACTCCACAACAGCCTCCAATGTCAGCCTTCCACCTCTGCCCCCAGTCTCTCAACATTGTAATACTAACATTGAGAGGACAAAGCACCATTTTGTCTCTAAAGTCCACCCTTTGCTATTCATTTCTTCAGTAGATTCCCTGCCCTGCACCATTGAACGCAATAGAGCATATTATGGCCAGTTGAAGAGTGTTTGCTGTTTTCTTCCACTTCAGTGTAGTCTTCAGATAAAACTGCTCTTAAGCCTCTCCCAGATCATCTGTTTCATGATTATTATACTCTAATATCCATCTCCTGACCCCCTAGATTATATGTCCTTATTGCTTGTTCATATTATTCCAACTCTCCTTGGTTGTGCGAGTTTTCTCTGAAAAAACAGAGGCTTCGTCTATTCTGTTCCCTGGCCAATCCTCACCTTCAAGCTGAGATTGCTTTTCTTGAAGCTTTGTGAATCCCAACTCAGCAGTGTTCCCTAGAATATGCCTGGAGAAATTCTCTGACCTAGACACTCCTCTGCTCAGTAAACAGGAGCCAATCACTTTCTTTTCTCAAGTCTGGCAGCTACTTAAGTCCCATAGTCCACTCAATCTCTGAGAAGCTTCAAGATCTAAATTTCTTCTTCTCTCCAGGACCCAATCCCTTTGACAACGCTTTCCCTTCCCTTAGCCCTTTTGTACTACCTGAGGCTTAACCTCTCCAACCACTCTAGGACCATTCTCTCTTACCTCAGATACTATGAACATAAAAAAAAAAAAAAAAAAAAAAAAAAAATCCTCAACTCAATTACGTGTTCCTCTGGTTCCAGACAGACAGCAGCTACTCCCACATCTACATATGAATTTGGAGGAAAAGGTCCTTGACAGAGAGAAAGAAAAAAACATCAGGTCTATGTAAGTCACAAAGCACAAAGAAAACCAGGGGGGATTTTTATAAACTAAAGCAGAAGCCATCCTCTTCCATGGGTTCCAATATACCTAGAATGAAAAGCAAAAGAGAGAAACACATGGTGTTCTAGTCATAGAGAAAATTTTATTTAATGTTTATGTCTCAATAGGAGCTTGAAAATACTTATGTAATAGTGCAGTTTTACTTTGTCAATGTAATGTCCTCAGAATGTCTCAGGAGTTACGAGAGTTTGGTGTTGTGGCTTAGCACATAGGCTTGGAGCCAGCTTACTCGGATTTAAAATGCCAAGTCTGTCACTTAAGCAAGTAATTTAAATTTTCTATATCTTGATTTCCTCATCTGGGATAATAATTGTACAGTATACTTGTCTCACAAGACTGTTGCAAATATCAAATGAGTTATGATTGGGAAGAGCTTTAAACATGTTAAAAAGAAAATAGGAACTCAAAGGCCAAAGAATTAATGGTAAGTGTTTTACTGTTAAATAAAAACCTCAGTCTTATGCAGATGTCATGTTCTGTAAATTTGCACTAGAGGGATGGAAACGGGCTAGTATTCTTAAAACCAAAATAGCAAATTATCTCAATTCTATGCTAGGAAAGCTGAGTAGTTGAGTAGTTGATTGATTAGTTGGTCGTAGGTATCTGGGGAAACTGGTTAGTATTGAGCACATATTGGAGTCCTATTCTGTTGTGTTTCTCAGGTCTGTGCTACAGAATTTATGGCATCCAGTTGTCATTTTAGTAGAAGTTAAGTATGCAGTGTTTTCAGTAGGATAGATAGACATCACAGGGTGCCTTAAACAATACCTGGCACTTCATAGTGGCTGTTATTATTCTGCTAAAGCTATTGAGCAGGGATATATTTTTCCAAGGAAAGTATTAGATCATCTGGCAATGTTTCATATAGAAATCAAAGATATTTTTAAAAGAACCTCTATCTCTGGCCTAGTGCTTACTAAAGTGAGTTGATGCAAATGAGTGATTTGTATTGAGATTCACAATGATAGGGTCAAGAAACTTAATGGAAGCAGCCACAAAGATTAACTTGCAGCACTGGGCCAGGAAGAAAACGGGGTGCCACCAGGTCAGTCCTGGTACTAAAGGACCCCAAGATCCTCTCCTTGATGCCTCCCAGGCATCAGTCTCTTCAGTTCACTGACTCCAGCTTAGGAGTTAGAATTTATGAAGAGCATTCTTCCTAATCGGGCTCTTATCATGGGTATTCATAGGCCATTTATCTTTGTCTTGGTAAACTTGAGTTTATCAAATCTTACTTCTAGTCTGGCACCCTAAGGTCTTGGATTCTAATTCCAAATTTACCCTTTAATCTGAATCTCTAATGCTACTATTGCTCGCACCTTTTGTGTATATTCTGCTCTTTTCTCAATGCTGAGTTGTACCATGTCTCTGATTTATCCTGTTACCACAAATCAACAAAAAAATAGCTGGATTCCTTCCTCTTGTGGTGGCAAAGTTCAGGCTACCACTTATATTGTCTCTATCTTACATTTAAATAATTCGGTATGGGACAAATTCCTGTAATAGCAGATAAAAAGGTCACAAATTCCCCACAGATAATAATTACAAAAACTGGATAATTTTTTTAATTATAAAATTTAAATTTAAAAAATGTTTTAAAAAAACACTATGTCGGTCAGGCGCAGTGTAATCCCAGCACTTCGGGAGGCCAAGGCGGGTGGATCACCTGAGATCAGGAGATCAAGACCAACCCAGCCCGCTTGGTGGAATCTCATCTCTACTAAAAATACAAAAATTAGCTGGGTGTGGTGACGGGCACCCATATTCCCAGCTACTTGGGAGGCTGAGGCAGGAGAATCACTTGAACCCAGGAGGTGGAGGTTGCAGTGAGGCAAGATTCCACCATTGCACTCCAGCTTGGGCAACAAGAGCAAAACTGTTTCCAAAAAAAAGCAACAATAGAAAAAAATGACTATGTCAAGACACGATAAAATACTCAAAAGCAGAGAGAATCCAAAGGAAGGTTTAAGTTATAAAACTTCATCTGAAAATAGTAAGAATTAGTGATTTGGTGCTTACTGATGGGCGGTGATTTTGAAATATGTCCGTAAGTTCTTTAATATTATTCCTTCAAGAAATAGAACTTAATCCCTTTTCCCTTGAATGTGGGCTGAACCTAGTAACTTACTTCTTTTTTTTTTTTTTTTTTCCTGAGACAGAATCTCACACTCTCGCCCAGGCTTGAGTGTAGTGGCACGATCTCAGCTTACTGCAACCTCCCCTTCCCAGGTTCAAGCAATTCTCCTGCCTCAGCCTCCTGAGTAGCTGGGACTATAAGCACGTGCCACCATGCCTGGTGAATTTTTGTGTTTTCAATACGAACAGGGTTTCACCATATTGGCCAGGATGGTCTCAATCTCTTGATCACGTGATCTGCCTGCCTTGACCTCCCAAAGTGCTGGGATTATAGGCGTGAGCCACTGTGCCCAGCTGTATTTGATTTTTTTAAATCATATGCATTGGACATGATAAAGATGGCATAATAGAAAGCAGCCTGTTAATATTCCCCCACAACAGCAAGATTTCTGCACCCATCCACAACCAAAAGTCTGTTTGTGGAAATCTCAGGCCTCAGGTAGGAGTCTGTGAAACACTGGTGGAGCCCAAGACCTTGGACTTTCATTTTAAGAGTGCAGATCAATAGATCAATACCCAGGGCATACCTGTCTGAGCCAATAACACAGAATCTCCAGCCTCTGTCCCACAACAGCTCCTGAGTGTCCTAGTCTCAGCTGTAGCTCCTCCTACTGTAGTTGAGGAACTATCCCATCCATGTAGGGTCCACCAGGAAGACATGTGTCCTCTATGCTAACAAGAATAGACTATCCAGCCTACATTCCACAGCAAATACTGAGGTGGCCCAATCAGCTCCAGCTCCTCTCACTGCAGTTAGAGAACTATCCCGTCTGCACTGAGATCTGCTAAAAGATATATGCTTGTCTAAGCCAATGAGACAACTCTCCATCTTCCATCCCACAGCAGATCTCAAGGAGTCCTAGTCTCGGCTCTGGAGCTTCATGCTGCAGCCAAAGAACTATTGTATACATGCAGGAACTTTGAACCAAGACTGGGTTATCCAGCTTCTGTTTTACAACACATCCCAAGAGGGCCCAATCTTAACTCTAGCCCTTTCTGCTGCAGTCAGAAACCTACTGAGGGGCATGCCAGGAAAATCTGGGCAACCAGGACAATCTTTTAAACTCAGATCCATGGACAGCATTCCCACATAGCTCCATTAACCTCCTTGGATCTTCCTTAGGTCCATCTGGGCTGGAAAGCCTTGACAACCTTGGAGTCTTCACAAGACTTTTGGCAAGCGTGGCATAGAGCATCCTGTAGTGCTGAGAAGGCTGCAATGGTCACAGGCTCAGAGATCTAATAGTCAATCTACTTGACATCCCTGTAAGGCCCTGATGAAGGACAGGCACAAACAAACCCAGACTTCAAAGATTTAAATAAATACTTAATTCCTCAGTGTGTAGACACTACCACACATTTTGTTAGTCCTTTCTCACATTGCTATAGAGAAATACTTGAGACTGAGTATTTTATAAAGAAAAGATTTAATAAATTTTAAGTCAAATACTGTACAAAAAGACAAAGCAGGTGGGGTGAGATGGCTCATGCCTTTAACACCAGCACTTTGGTAGGCCAAGGCAGGTGGATCACCTGAGGTCAGGAGTTTGAGACCAGCCTGGACAACATATCAAAACCCTGTCTCTACTAAAAACAAAATTTAGCTGAGTGTAGAGGTATGCACCATAATCCCAGCTACTTGGGAGTTTGAGGCAAGAGAATTGCTTGAACCCAGGATGTGGAGGCTGTAGTGAGCTGAGACAGTGCCATTGCACTCCAGCCTGGACAACAACAACAATGAAACTTTATCTCAAAAAGAAAATGAATGAAAATATAAATTCAGTAAGTTATACAATACAAAGTCAATGTGCAAATATCAGTAGTGTTTCTACATGAAAATAGCAATCAATCTAAAAAAGAAATGAAGAAATCAATCTCATTTCAATAGCTACAAATAATACCTAGATATACATTTAACCAATAAACTGAAATATCTCTTTGAAAAAACTATTGATTGATTAAATAAATTGAAGAGGAGACAAAGAAAGAGAAAGATATCTCTTGCTCATGGATTTGAAGAATTAATATGGTTAAAAATTAAAAATTAATATGGTTAAAAATGGGTGGCCAAACAAATCTACAGATTCAATGCATCCCTATCAAAACACCAAGGACATTCTTCACAGAAATAGAAAAAACAATCTTAAAATTTATATGGAACCACAGAAGACCCTGAATAGCTAAAGCAATCTTGAGCAAACAGAACAAAGCTGGAGGCATCACACTATCTGGTTTCAAATTATATGACAAAGCAATAGTAACCAAAACAGCATGATACTGGCGTAAAACCAGACACATAGACCAATGGAACAGAATAGAAAACCCAGAATTAAATCCAAGCAATTACAGCACACTCATTTTTGACAAAGAAGCCAAGATCAGACCTTGAGAAAAGGACGGTGTCTTTAATAAATGGTGCTGAGAAAACTGGTTATCTATACATAGAATAATGAAACTAGATCCCCATCTTTCACCATATACAAAAATCAACTCAAAATGGATTAAAGATTCAATATAAAGCCTACCACTAAGAAACTACTAAAAGAAAAATTTAGGAAGCCATGTTAGCACATTTGTCTTGGCAAATATTTATTTGGTAAGACCTTAAAAGCACAGGCAACAAAAGCAAAAATAAATAAATGGGATTACATCAAGCTAAAATGCTTCTGAAACAATTAACAAAGTGAAGAGAGAACCAACAGAATGGTAGAAAATATTTGCATGCTATCCATTCAACAAGGGATTGGTAATCATAATATGTAACAAACTCAAGTATCTCAATAGCAAACAAATAATCTAATTAAAATGTTGGAAAAGACCTGAATAGACATTTATTTCTTGCTTGCTTGCTTACTTCCTTTTTTTTTTTTTTTTTTTTTGACAGTTTTGCTCTGTTGCCCTGGCTGGAGTGAAGCAGCACAATTTCAGCTCACTGCAACCTCCGCCTCCTGGCTTCAAGCCATTCTCCTGCCTCAGCCTCCCAAGTAGCTGAGATTACAGGCATGCACCACAATGCCCAGCTAATTTTTTGTATTTTCAGCGGAGACGGGGTTTCACCATATTGGCCAGACTGGTCTCTAACTCCTGACCTCATGATCCGCCCACTTTGGCCTCTCAAAGTGCTGGGATTGTGGGGGTTAGCCACCACACCCAGCTTGACATTTGTTAAAAGAGGACGTACAAATGGCCAATAAGTATCTGAAAAAAATCCTCAACATCACTAACCATCAAGGAAATGGAAATCTAAACCGTAACAAAATGCCATCTCCCTCCAGTTAGAATAGTTATTATAAAAAAGACAAAAAGTAACAAATACTGGCAAGGATGTGGAGAAAAGAGAACTCATACACTGTTGGCGGGAGGGTAAGGTAGTGCATCCATTATGAAAAACAGTATGGAGATTTCCCAAAACTTAATAATAGAGCTGCCATATGATCCAGCAATCCCACTCCTGGGTATATATCCAAAAGAAAGGAAATCAATATATCAAAGAGATTTCTGCACTACCATGTTTATTGCAACACTATTCACAATAGCTGAGATATGAAATCAACCTGATTGTCCATTAACAGATCAGTGGAAAAAATAAACAAAATATATACACACACAGTGGAATACTATTTAGACATAAAAAAGAATGAGATCCTCTCATTTGCAACAGCATGGGTGGAACTGGAGGTCATTATGTTAAGTGAAATAACCCAGGCATGGAAAGACAAAACATTGCATGTTCTCACTCATATGTGGGAACTAAAAAATTGAATCTTATGGAGTATGAGAGTAGAATGGTGGTTAATAGGGGCTGGAAAGGAGATGGAGGAGGGGAATAAAGAGAAACTGGTAATGGGTACAAAAGTACAGTCAGATAGAAATAATAAGTTCTATTATTTCAACATATACTAGGGAAAGTATAGTCAAGAACAATGTATTATACATGTCAAGATATCTAGAGGAGATTTGTAATGATCCCAAAATTGAAAAATGATAAGTGATAGAGGTGATGGATATCCAAATTACGCTGACTTGATCATTGCAAATTGTATACACTTACAGAATATCACACGTATTCCACAAACATGTACAACTATTATACATCAATTAAAACTTTTTAAAATCAAATACATATATTACTTGGAAAAATATAATTTCAATTTAAAAAATAACTGGAGAATTGAGAAAGAAGAAATAATTACTGAATGACATCTGGAAATACCAAGGATAGTGGCATTTGATTACTGGTTTGATTGACAACAAATGTACTAAAAGAACTACCACCCTCCCACATCACATCCAGTAAAAAATAATCAGAATATGAAAGAGGAGGTAACTAACAATACAAAGAGAAATATTAAAAATATTAGGAGCATATTACATATAACTTTATGTAAATAGATTTGAGAACCTAAATGAAATAGATCATTTCCTGGGAAACATAACAGTTATCAAAATTTACTCAAGTTAAGATAGAAATCCTGAATAATCCCCAAATCATAGAAGATGCTGAAAACCTAGTCAAATATTTGCCCTTAAAAAGTCTTAAGATCCATATAACTTTACAGATGAAGTCAACCAAATCTGCAATAACTCCTTTGATTATATTTCATTAATTCTATATGTCTGTTTTTCACATTATAACATCTCTGAAATCAGAAAGAATTTTATAACCAACAGCGCTTTATAGTGGCCATGTGATAAGCAAGTCATAATATATCTCTCATTGTTTACATATGTCCCATCTGGTCATAACTTCTAAAATTGTTGTCATGTTAGATATGTATAATAAACTGTTTGACAAAAGCCTCAGCCCATAGAAGAAAGAAATCCACTGGCATTGCAGAGTCCAAAGTCAAACATATTATGTTAGTAGCATTTAAATAAAGGACATAACAAAAAAAAAATCTCAACAGAGGATTATACTATGATACTAGCTGGAAAAACGTTTTAGAGATGCCATTTATCCCTAAATTAACCTATAAATACAATGCAATGAAAAACATCATTTCAACAGGATGTTTTATGCAACTTGGCAAACTAATTTTATATTCATCTTAGAAAGTAAAACGACATAATTTTTTAACTTTATTATTATTATTATAATACTTTAAGTTCTGAGATACATGTGCAGAACATGCAGGTTGTTATGTAGGTATACACATGCCATGATGGATTGCTGAACCCATCAACCCATCATCTACATTAGATATTTCTCCTAATGCTATCCTTTCCCTAGTCCCCCATCCCAAGCAGTCCCCAGTGTGTGATTATTTTTTAAGTGTACAAAAAAGAACAAATGCTACATTGCTCCATCAGATATTAAAATGTCCTATAAGGTTAAAATAGGTTATAGTAATTGAAATGGACAAATAGATCAATAAGATAAAATAGAAAGCCCGGACATCTAATAGAGGGAAAAAGTGTCACTTCAAATTATAAGGTAAACAATGTACTAAGTAATACTGAGATAACTTACTTCATATTAGAAAAAAATTAAGTTCACATTCTAATTGACTCTGCACACAAAAAAATAAATTCCAGATGGATTAAAGAACAAAATGTCAATGACATAATTGAATACCATACTAAGTTCTGAGAAGAAAATTTAGAGGGATATTTTTATCATAGGGTGAGGAAGACCTTTTAGCAACATTTAAATCAAGAATCACAAAAATTTAAAGACTTAAAAATGAAACCTAAAACTATAAAAACCTGGGAAGATAATCTAGAAAATAGTATTCTGGACATAGAAGCTGGCAAAGAGTTCGTAACAAAGATGCTAAAAGCAATTGCCACAAAACAAAAATTGACAAAAGGAATTTAATTAAACTAAGTAGTTTCTGCACTGCAAAAGAAACTATCAACAGAATAAACAAACAGCCTACAGAATGGAGAAAATATTTGCAAACTTGCATCCAACAAAGGTCTAGTATCCAGAATCTATAAGGAACTTAAATAAATTTGCAAGCAAAAAACAACCCCATTAAAAAGTGGGAAAAGACATAAACAAACATTTTTCAAAAGATGTACGTGCAGTCAAAAAGCCTTCAAAAAAAGCTCAATGTTATTGATTATTAGAGAAACGCAAATCAAAACCACAATCAGATACCATCTCCTGCCAATCACAATGGCTATTCATAAAAAAACAAAAATTAACAGATGCTGGAGAGGTTGTGAAGAAAAGGGAAGACATCTACACTGTTGATGGGATGTACGTTAGTTCAACCATTGTGAAAATCAGTGTAGCAATATCTTAAAGAACTTAAAACAGAGTTACCATTCAATCCAGCAATCCCAGTACTGGGCATATACTCAAAGGAATATAAATCATTCTACCATAAAGACATATGCAAATACATGTTCATCATAGCACTATTCACAATAGCAAAGACATGGAATCAACCTAAATGCACATCAATGGTAGACTGGATAAAGAGAATATGGTACATATTCACCATGGAATACTATGCAGCCAAGAAAAGAATGAAATCATATCCTGTGCAGCAACATGGGTAGGGCTGGAGGCCATTATCCTAAGCAAATTAATGCAGGAACAGAAAGAACTAAACAGCAAGAACACATGAACACTAAGAAGGGAACAACAGACACTAGGGCTTGAGGGTGGAGAATGGAAGGAAGGAGAGAATCAGAAAAAAATACCTATCAGGTACTATTCTTATTATCTGGGTGATGAAATAATCCGTACACCAAACCACCCTCCTCAATAACACACAATATAACAAATCTGCACATGTACCCTGAAACTGAAAGTTTAAAAAAATTATAAAGAAAAAAATGAACATTTTAATTATACAATCAGTAAATCTTACAACAAATTATATAATTTAACTGCATTATTGATTAATTGAAGTGAACTAAAAAGGAACATGACAGAATAGGAGAAATATTTGCAACATATATGACAACAGATTCAGATCTAGAATATATGGAAAAATTATCTTAAGAAAAAGGCAAAGAATCTACTATGAAGACAGGGTTATAAATGGTGTGATTATGAGATTCAGAGAGGAAGACATTTAAAAGGTAACTACGTGTATGAAAATGTACACAAAACTTAGCTGGGTACAGTGGCTCATGCCTGTAATACCAGCACTTTGGGAGGCTGAGGCAGGCGGATCACGAGGTCAGGAGACCGAGACCATCCTGGCTAACATGGTGAAACCCCATCTCTTCTAAAAATACAAAAAATTATCGGGGTATGGTGGCACATGCCTGTAATCCCAGCTATTCGGAAAGCTGAGGCAGGAGAATCGCTTGAACCCGGGAGACTGAGGTTGCAGTAAGCCGAGATTCTGCCACTGCACTGCACTGCAACCTGGGCAACAGAGTGAGACTTCATCTCAAAAAAAAAAAAAAAAAAAAAAAGAAAGAAAGAAAATGTACACAAACACCACTTATCAGGGAAAGCAATATATATTAAAAGAGTTTTTTTGGTCTGATTTGGCAAAAGTTTCCAAGTTTGTTTGAAGCCTGTAAAATAATACCTCTTTGGAGGGGCACTTCTCAGTTGCTATCACAATGTAAAATATGCAAAGTTTGGACTTAGCATATGTGTACAAAGACGCAAGGGCAAAGATGTTTGTTGTTGGATTATTTTTAATTGTAAAAGGTTGGAAACAACCTAAATGCTCATCAGTTGTTAAATAATGTTATAACTACACTAGGTTATGGTTAAAAGAGATGAAGTAGGTCTATATGCACGGACATGGAAGGGTCTCCAAAGCATATTATTATGTGAAAAGAGTATTAATAGCAAAACCATTTTTACCGTATGATCTCAATAAGGTAACCAAACAAATTTGTAGGTACATATATATGTAAATCCACAGAGAACCATTTGTAAACATTCACATCAAACTGATGACAATGATTATTTCAGGAAGGAGGGTGAGATGGGGGAGTGAAATGTAGAAGTACTTGAAGTTTTACTTTCTGTACTTGTGGATGACGACTCATTCCCAGTGGGAATGTATTCATATATTACTTGTGTAATTTTTTTAGACATAATAAAAGTTTTAAATACTAAATAAAACTAGGTAATGAGAAGGCATAGGGCAAGGAACTGCTGTTTCTCATTATAAGCCTTTGAATAATATTTGTCTTTTAAATCCACACACATGCATTAATTTGATAGAAAAAGGTAAAGGTTTAAAAATGCATTTAAAATAGATAATTTTACTCAAGTCCTCAGAGCAATAAGGGCAGAGTTGGTCTTCAAGCCAAGGTTGTGTTAAGAGTTTCTAGAGAAAGAAATTTTTAAAAATTTTATCTAGTAATTCATTATAATTAATTCCTATTCAGCTTTTTCCTGTATTATGAAAAAGATGATTATGGTTTCATAATCATCTTTATAATAACCTATTAATAGCAATCAATTTTTAAAGTTTTAAGTAAGATCCTTATCTACAAAATGACTTGGAATATTTTTTCTCCTTAAACCTATAAATTTGGCCCTAAAACTAGTGCAGTTAGGGTTCGTTGGGTGTCATCACGATTTGTTAGCAGCTGTCTCCTTTAAACACACTGTCTGCTCATTTGTATTTATTTTTAAACCCATCAGATTCAGATCAGAAAGAAAAATAGCTATCTATTTTTGTTGTGGGTTTGTGTATTTTTCTACGTTTAAGGACAGTCTTGTTTCTACATATCTTTATTTACAGACCAGCATGTGTCCTTGAGAGTCTCTGAATATAAGAACATATGGTTTTCAATTTCCATTTTCATAAAACTTGTTTTTTTTTTCAGTTTCTGTGGACAAATACTTAATGCCAGATTGCCATCTCTATTTTTATAATGCATGAAACACGTTTATTTTTACCATTAAAAAATTAAAATACACCAAAGAGAAAAAACTTCATAAATTTTACATTCAAATATCTTTATCGTTTTACAGCCCTTATACTGGAGCATACAATGCAAAAGACATTAGAATTCAATGTTTTTTGTTTGTTTGTTTGTTTGTTTGTTTGAGACGGAGTTTCGCTCTTGTTACCCAGGTGGGAGTGCAATGGCGCGGTCTCGGCTCACCGCAACCTCCGCCTCCTGGGTTCAGGCAATTCTCCTGCCTCAGCCTCCTGAGTAGCTGGGATTACAGGCACGAGCCACCATGCCCAGCTAATTTTTTGTATTTTTAGTAGAGACGGGGTTTCACCATGTTGACCAGGATGATCTCGATCTCTCGACCTCGTGATCCACCCACCTCGGCCTCCCAAAGTGCTGGGATTACAGGCTTGAGCCACCGCGCCCGGCCAGAATTCAATGTTTAAGAAAATTGTGCACTCATTATTTTTATCCCTTTGCCGTATGTTTGTCAAGACTCTTTTGGTTAAAAGTAGCAGAACCCCAAATAACTTTAAGCCGTGCTATACATGCATGTGTATGCATGAAGGTGGCAGGCATGTGCACACACACACACACACACACACACACACACACAAACTTCTAATAGGAATATGCAAAGAATATTGGCTTCATTCTCAGACAGGCCTAAGATGATAAAGTATATAGCCCAGTAATTCTCAATCAGGGGCAACTTGGTCCTGCAGAGGACATTTTGCAATGTCCAGAGATGGAGGAGAGTATTACTGGCACCTAGTGGGTAGAGGCCAGAGATGCTGTTAAATATTCTAAAATGCACAGGGCAGCCCCACATGTCAACAGCGCCAAGGGTGAAAAACCCTGGGTATAGGCATACTGATGAGTAACAAAGGTAGAGTAAATAGGGAGGAATTTAGAATGAGAAAATCCAGGAACTGTGATGCTAGGATGGCTCTATAATTAGTATAAAGGAGGGGCTTAGGAGTGGCATTCTGATGGAAAGTGGAAAGTCGGAGCACAGTTAGTTTAACAATTTTGTGAAGTTGTGTAAATATCAATTATTTATATCGAAGAATACGACAGGATTCTAATGCTCCCCCAATGTCCACCCTATTAGTAGTGCTACTAAACCAGAATGCTAAACTAGTCCTTAACTTGGATTTTTAAAAATTATTATTATACTTTAAGTTCTAGGCTACGTGTGCAGAATGTGCAGGTTTGTTACATAGGTATACACGTGTCATGGTTTACTGCACCCATCAACCTGTCATCTACATTAGGTATTTCTCCTAGTGCTATCCCTCCGCAAGCCCTTTAACCACCAACAGGCCCCAGTTTGTGATTTTCCCCTGCCTGTGTCCATGTGTTCTCATTGTTCAACTCCCACTTATAAGTGAGAACATATGGTGTTTGGTTTTCTGTTCCTGTGTTAGTTTGCTGACAATTATGGTTTCCAGCTTCATCCATGTCCCTGAAAAGGACATGAACTCATACTTTTTTATGGCTGCATAGAATTCCATGGTGTATATGTGCCACATTTTCTTTATCCAGTCTATCACGGATGGGCACTTGGGTTGATTCTAAGTCTTTGCTGTTGTGAATAGTGCTGCAATAAACATACATGTGCATGTGTCCTTATAGTAGAAGGATTTATTCTCCTTTGGGCATATACTCAGTAATGGGATTGCTGGGTAAAATGTATTTCCAGTTCGAGATCTTTGAGGAATCACCACACTGTCTTCCAAAATTGTTGAACTAATTTACACACCTACCAACAGTGTAAAAACATTCCTATGTCTAAACATCCTCTCCAGCATCTGTTGCTTCCTGACTTTTTAATAATCACCATTCTAACTGGCATGAGGTGATATCTCATTTTGGTTTGTATTTGCATTTTTCTAATGACCAGTGATGGTAAGTTTTTTTCATGTTTCTTGGCCGCATAAATGTCTTCTTTTGAAAAGTGTCTGTTCATATCCTTTGGCCACTTTTTGATGAAGTTGTTTCATTTTTTCTTGTAAATTTGTTTAAGTTCCTTGTCTGTTCTGGATATTAGTTCTTTGTCAGATGGACAGATTACAAAAATTTTCTCCCATTCTGTAGTGTGCCTGTTCACTCTGATGGTAGTTTCTTTTGCTGTGCAGAGCTCTTTAGTTTAACTAGATTCCCCATTTGGCAATTTTGGCTTTTGTTGCCATTGCTTTTGGTGTTTTAGTCATGAAGTCTTTGCCCATGCCTATGACCTGAATGGTTTTGCCTAGGTTTTCTTCTAGGGTTTTTATGGTTACAGGTATTGCACTTAAGTCTTTAATCCATCTTGAGTTAATTTTTGTATAAGGTGTAAAAAAAGGGGTCCAGTTTCAGCTTTCTGCATATGGCTAGCCAGTTTTCCCAGCACAATTTATTAAATAGGGAATCCTTTCCCCATTGTTTGTTTTGGTCAGGTTTGTCAAAGATCTTATGGTTGTAGATGTGTGGCACTATTTCTGAGATCTCTGTTCTGTTCCATTGGTCTAGACGTCTATTCTGGTACACTGTCTTGGTTACTGTAGCCTTGCAGTATAGTTTGAAGTCAGCTAGTGTGATGCCTTTAGCTTTGCTCTTTTTGTTTATGATTTTCTTGGCTATACAAGATCTTTTTTGGTTCCATATGAAATTTAAAGTAGTTTTTTTCTAATTCTGTGATGAAAGTCAATGATAGCTTGATGGAGATAGCATTGAATTTATGAATTACTTTGGACAGTATGGCAATTTTCACAATATCAATTCTTCCTATCTATGAGTATGGAATGTTTTTCCATGTTTTTATCTTCACTTATTTCCTTGAGCAGTGGTTTGTAGTTCTCCTTGAAGAGGTCCTTCACATCCCTTGTAAGTTGTATTCTTAGATATTTTATTCTCTTTAGAGCAATTGTGAATGGGAGTTCACTCATAATTTGGCTCTCTGTTTGTCTATTATTGGTGTATAGGAATGCTTGTTCCGCACATTGATTTTGTAACCTAAGACTGCTGAAGTTGCTTATCAGTTTAAGGAGTTTTTGGGCCAAGACAATGGGGTTTTCTAAATATGTAATCATGTCATCTGCAAACAGGGATAATTTGACTTCCTCTCTTCCTATCTGAATACCCTTTATTTCTTTCTCTTGCCTGATTTCCCTGGCCAGAACTTCCAATATTTTGTTGAATATGAGTGCAGAGAGAGGGCATTCTTGTCTTGGGCTGGTTTTCAAAGGGAATGCTTCCAGCCTTTGCCCATTTAGTATGATATTGGCTGTGGGTTTGTCACAAATAACTCTTATTATTTTGAGATACATCCCATCAATACCTAGTTGATTGAGAGTTTTTAGCATGAAAAGCTGTTGAATTTTATCGAAGGCCTTTTCTGCATCTATTGAGAAAATCATGTGGTTTTTGTCATTGGTTCTGTTTCTGTGATGAATTGCATTTATTGATTTGTGTATGTTGAACCAGACTTGCATCCCAGGGATGAAGTCAACTTGATCATAATGGATAAGCTTTTTGATGTGCTGCTGGATTCAGTTTGGTAGTATTTTATTGAGGGTTTTTGCATTGATGTTCATCAGGGATATTGGACTGAAATTTTCTTTTTTTGTTGTGTCTCTCCCAGGTTTTGGTTATCAGGATGTTGCTGGCCACATAAAATGAGTTCAGGAGAAGTCCCTCCTTTTCTACTGTTATGAATAGTTTCAGAAGAAATGGTACCAGCTCCTCGTCATACTTTTGGCAGAATTCAGCTGCGAATCCGTCTGGTCCTGGGTTTTTTTGGTTGGTAGGCTATGAATTACTGCCTCAATTTCAGAATTTGTTATTGGTGAATTCAGGGTTTCAACTTCTTCCAGTTTTGGGAGGGTGTATGTGTCCAGGAATTTATCCATTACTTCTGGATTTTCTAGTTTATTTGCATAGAGATGTTTATAGTATTCTCTGATGGTAGTTTGTATTACTGTGGGATCAGTGGTGATATCCCCTTTATCGTTTTTTATTGTTTGTATTTGATTATTTTCTCTTCGCTTCTTTATTAGTCTGGCTAGCAGTTTATCTATTTTGTTAATCTTTTCAAAAAAGCAGCTCCTAGATTGATTTTTGGAAGGGTTTTTCATGTCTCTATCTCCTTCACTTCTGCTCTGATCTTAGTTACTTCTTGTCTTCTGCTTGCTCTTGAATTTGTTTAGCTTGTTTCTCTAGCTCTTTTAACTGTGATGTTAGAGTGTTGATTTTAGATCTTTCCTGCTTTCTCCTATGGGCATTTACAGCTATATATTTCCCTCTTACCACTGTTTTACCTGTACCCCAGAGATTCTGGTATGTTGTGTCTTTGTTCTCATTGGTTTAAAGGAACTTATTTATTTCTGCCTTCATTCTCCAGAAAGATTCTGGAGAATCTTTCTCTCTGGCTGCCCTTAACATTTTTTCCTTCATTTCAACCCTGGTGAATCTGATGATTATATGTCTTGGGGTTGCTCTTCTTGAGGAGTATTTTTGTTGTCTTCTCTGTATTTCCTGAATTTATGTTGGCCTCTCTTACTAGGTTGGAGAAGTTCTCCTGGATAATATACTGAAGAATATTTTCAAACTTGGTTCCGTTCTCCCAGTCACTTTCAGGTACAACAATCAAACATAGGTTTGGTCTTTCACATAGTCCTGTATTTCTTGGAGGCTTTGTTCATTCCTTTTCATTCTTTTTTCTCTAATCCTGTCTTCACAATTTATGTCATTAAGTTGATCTTCAATCTCTGCTATCCTTTCTTCTGCTTGATTGATTCTACTATTGATACTTGTAATGCTTCACGAAGTTCTAGTGCTGTTTTTCAGCTCCATCAGGTCATTTGTGTTCTTCGCTAAACTGGTTATTCTAGTTAGCAATTACTCTAACTTTTTTTAGAGTTCTTAGCTTCCTTGCATTGGGTTAGAACATGCTCCTTTAACTTGGAGGAGTTTGTTATTACCCACCTTCTGAAGCCTACTTCTGCCAATTCATCAAACTCATTCTCCATCCAGTTTTGTTCCCTTGCTGGTGAAGAGTTATGATCCTTTGGAGGAGAAGAGGCATTCTGGTTTTTGGAGTTTTCTGCCTTTTTGCCCTGGGTTTTCCTCATTTTTGTGGATTAATCTACCTTTGGTCTTAGATGTTGGTGATCTTAGTATGTGGTTTCTGTGTGGACATCCTTTTTGTTGATGTTGATGCTATTCCTGTTTTCCTTCTAACAGTCAGGTCCCTCTGCTGCAGGTCTGCTGGAATTTGCTGGAGGTTCACTCCACACCCTATTTGCCTGGTGTCACCAGTGGCGGCTGCAGAACAGCAAAGATTGTTGCCTGTTCCTTCCTCTCAAAGCTTTGTCCCATAGGGACACCCACCATATGCAGCATATGAGGTTTCTATTGATTCCTGTTGTGAGGTATCTCCCAGTCAGGAGGCTCAGGGATCAGAGAACCACTTAAGGAGTCTGTCTGCCCCTTAGCAGAGCTCGAGTGTTGTAGTGGGAGATCCATTCCTCTCTTCCGAGCCAGCAGGCAGGAACATTTAAATCTGCTGAAGATGCGCCCACAACTGCCCCTTCCCCCAGGTTATCGGTCCCAGGGAGATGGGAGTTTTATCTATAAGCCTCTGGCTGGGGCTGCTGCCTTTCTTTCAGAGATGCCCTGCCTAGAGAGGAGGAATCTAGAGAGGCAGTCTGGCTACAGCAGCATTGCCGAGCTGTGCTCGGCTCTGCCCACTTCGGACTTCCCAGTGGCTTTGTTTACACTGTGAGGGGAAAACTGCCTACTCAAGCCTCAGTAATAGCAGATGCCCCTTCCGCCATCAAGCTCAAGCATCTCAGGTGGACTTCAGACTGCTGTGCTGGCAGCGAGTATTTTAAACCAGTGGGTCTTAGCTTGCTGGGCTCCAAGGGGATGGGATCTGCTGAGCTAGACCACTCGGTTCCCTGGCTTCAGCCCCCTTTCCAGGCGAGTGAACAGTTCTGTCTCACTGGCATTCCAGGTGCCACTAGGGTATGAAAAAACCTCCTGGAGCTAGCTCAGTGGCTGTGCAGTTTTGTGCTTGAAACCCAGGGCCCTGGTAGTGTAGGTACCTGAGGGAATCTCCTGGGCTGCAGGTTGCAAAGACTATGGGAAAAGCATAGTATCTGGGCTGAAATGCACTGTTCCTCGCAGCACAGTCCCTTAGAGCTTCCTTTGGCTAGAGGAGGGAGTTCCCTGACCCCTCGCTCTTCCCAGGTGAGGCAATGCCCCACCCTGGTTCTCCTCACCCTCCGTGGGCTGTACCCACTGTCTAACCAGTCCCAATGAAATGAGCTGGGTACCTCATTTAGAAATACAGAAATCTCCCCCACCTTCTGTATTGATCTCACTGGGAGTGACAGACCAAAGCAGTTCCTATTTGGCCATCTTAAAAATCCACTTAACATGGATTTTTAAGGCCTAGGTATTCTTCAGAGAGGGGAGAAAGAGAGCCAACCAGCTTTGGATAGGGAATCTGGAGACCCGAGTTCTAATCTCACCCTCCTTTTCTGTGTGTCACTTTGGGTAAGACACTTTTCCTCACTAGATTTTAGTTGCCTCCTTTATAAACTGAAGACATTTTATTGCATTATTTCTAAGGCTCTTCCCCATTGGTTGATGAAACTGGTCTATGCTTGTCAGCTGCTACCCTAGCAAATACAAATGAATCCACAGATAAGTATTCTATGTACATTAAAAAAAAGTTTTGTTCATTGTTCTTCCTACTGCAGACTTACATAAGATAAAACCTTAAAACCTTTGATGATTGTAACATACAGTAATTTCAGATTTTTTTTTGAGGTGTCACATATTTACCTAATATTTAGAATGAAAAATGTAATTCAATGAATAAACCAAGAGTTTTTCAAAAGTTGTTTCTCATGTTTAATATCTTTAGAGAAAGGGCTATTTTACAAAAATGAAAGTTTGTAAGAAGAGAACCACTGTAGTGTTAGAGAATGAGAATACTTCTCATCTGAAGTAATCATTATGATCTCCCTGCTAGTCGTGAACACAGTCTTTGGGCCAGGTCTTCATTTAAAATGTGAAATGCTTAGCAGAAATATTTTATGAGAAATTTGAAGTGTTCAGTATTGAATCATAAGAGGGCAGGAGATCTTTGTCTTTGTTACTGGTGACTGAATCTCTATTCAAAGTGAAATATTTAGTGAAGGCTTACAGAAAACTCTTGACTGGTGTTAGATGCACAGAACACAAGTTACCTCATAACAATGAGTACATACACAGCACACAGATTGTTCAGTTCACAAGGACACTAGAGGAGATGGCAAATGGAAGCTGAAATCCACAGTCCTTCCACCATTCCCCAGCCACACACCTTTGCAGGGGCATGTGTCTATGGGGAGAAGGCCTTTTTCCAATTCAGATAAAGGCACCATATGTCATTAGGCGATAAAGATGCCTTTGTCAAAAACCAATTGCCGCCAGGCACAGTGGCTCATGCCTGTAATCCCAGTACTTTGCGAGGATTACATGAAGTCAGGAGTTTGAGACTCGACTGAGCAACTACAGCAAGATATTGCCTGTACGAAAAATTAAAAATTAGCTGGTAATAGTGGTGTATACTTACGGATCTACTTACTCAAGAGGTTGAGGTGGGAAGACTGCTGGAAAACAGGAATCAGAGGCTGCAGTGAGCTATGATTGCAACACTACACTCTAGCCTGGGTGACAGAGTAAGAGCCTATCTCTAAAAAGAATTAAAAATAAAATGTTTTAAAACAACGAATAATGAGGCCAGGCACGGTGGCTCAAGCCTGTAATCCCAGCACTTTGGGAGGCTGAGGTGGATGGATCACAAGGTCAAGAGATCGAGATCATCCTGCTCAACATGGTGAAACCTCGTCTCTACTAAAAATGCAAAACATTAGCTGGGCATGGTGGCACGTGCCTGTAATCCCAGCTACCCGGGAGGCTGAGGCAGGAGAATTGCCTGAACCCGGGAGGCAGAGGTTGTGGTGAGCCAAGATCGCGCCATTGCACTCCAGCCTGGGTAACAAGAGGGAAACTCCGTCTCAAAAAAAAAAAAAAAAAAAAAAACCACCACCAACAACAAAAACTAATAATGTTGTAAATTCTTAAACTACAATAGTGTGAATTATAAAAAATTGCCTGAACAACAAAGTTAACTCAGGTAAGAGAAACAGATAGTAGAGACTTAACCAGAAAATTATCTGGGTACAAAAAAAATAAAAACTCAAAAGTTGTTTCTGAATACTAGAAAGTCAAAAGACTAGCTAAAGATATAAAGGGGAAGATTTTGAAAGAATGAAACAAATAATTTGGCAAAGTCCTGCTTTAGCCCTTGAGGCAATAATTAAATTTACAGACAGGCGCCCACATTGTGTGGCCCGGGAGGTTATCAATTTGGACATCATGTTCTGTTTCTGAGAGAGACCAATGATATATAAACAAACCTATCCTCGGGGATTGTTCTAAAAAGCAACTTCCAGGCATGTCATTGGGTCAGTACATCCCACATCTGCTACACAAAGAAAATCTGGATTTATAACAATGAGCATATGAGGCTGAATCACCAAAGAGAAAGAACTTTTTATTCAACCTAGCTTAGATTTTGTTATTTTCATCATTTCCCAAGTCCATGGAAATGACTTAATCTAGGAATAAGATTATATGCCAACTCAGCATTAAAAAGAGAACCAGTGTCCATGGCCATTCTGCAGAATGTATAGCACAGATCATTAAAGGTCAGAATACTGTCTAATTATTATCTTAATCTTATGTTTTAAAAGTTTTCAAATAAAATAATTCTAATAACTCATTTTTTTTGTTTAAAAAGTTGTAGATATTCTTCAGTAAGTAGCTTAGCAATTTAAGAAAAATCTTGTTAAATGAAATGTATAGGGAAATATTGAAATAACCTTTTCAGACTTAATTTGAATGAAAAGTCTGATTACTTTGAAGCCATTACACAGCAGATCCATATTCTCCCTGTTTATATCCTTCTAAACAATTCAGATCACACAGTCAGCTAACTCTCCATTTGCATTCCTGATTGGCATGATGAGAGCTGCATCGTAGTTTGTGAATATCATGTATTACATGAGACCAAAGAGGAATCCACCCAAATCTGCAGGATGTGGTAGGCAATCAAGCAGCATAAAGGAGATGAATTGCAAGTCCTTTGAGAACAGGATCATTATGAGCTTAATAAGCATCATTCTCAGCTATATATATTTTAGTGGTGTTAGTATGATATTCATTGTTGCATATGAGCTGTTGTGATGGCTTTAGATTTACCAAGATGATAAATATTTTAGAGTGACATCTGAATAATCACAAGCATTTGTTATGGCGCTCTCTATTCAATTGTCCTGTGCATGGACAAAGAAGGGGTATGTTTTTGAGCTAAGCAAGAGGTAGAAAGAAAAATCAACATAATTAAATGCAAAGAGGGTCAATGAAATTATAGAATGTCAGCGCTGAAGAGAACTTTAAATATCAGCCAGTTTATTGTTTCTGCAAATTTTCTACCCAAGTGCTCCTATGGTAAAGAAAGGGTATTATGTATCCCCAGCAGCCTGAGAGAGTAGTCCTCAGAGATCAGAAACACATTTGAAATATTTCTTGAAATGCCCTACTTTATCCTAAAATGTACTTAACCTCTAAGTCTCAATTTCCTCACCTGGAAGATGGAGATTATAGTAGTTTTTACCCATGAGCTGGATTTTAAGACTAAAGGAAACGTGTGTATAAAACACAGAGCATAGTACTAGCCATATACTAAGGGCTAAATTAAGAATCAATATTTTTATTTACTATAAAAACAAACTAATTATGTTTGCCTCTTATGAAAAATAAGAAGGACAGAGGTGGGGCATGAAGATTGGTTTGAAATACTGGCAAGAGTTGATAGTGATGGATCCAGAACCTGGGACTTTACTCATACAAGGATCATACAAGATTACAATGAGAAGTGATCTGGGATGTAAGTTATGAAGCAACTTAAGCTGAGGCACAGGCACTCCTAGCAATGCACTGGAATTGACTTGATACCATAGGGTAAACATAGAGAACTTTCTGGATTAGATAATTTTATTAGATACTGAGGGAGAGGAAATTGTTATCAAAATAAGTGCAAACAGTATAGAAATGGATACATATTTTTGCATTAATCTTTAAGGCAAAGTATGAGTCTTGAAAGAAATGCCTCACCCATTACCCTTGGGATTTGAGTTTATACTGCTCAGCTGTTAGGGATACTTCTGTTGTGAAGTAGAAAATGCACAGAAGATCATTCACAAAGTCATTATATTTCTCTCTTATTTCTTGTAGACTCATTTAGAAAAAACAAAACAAAACAAAACAAAAACCTCGTCTATAAGTTCCCTGAAGCATGAGTCGATTGTTTTTTATTTAAAGTTTTATTCTCAGCTCTCAGCTCAGTGTTTAGAGCACAGTGAGATGGTTGGATAATGGATGACTACATGGTTAAGGAGAAAAACGGCAGAATGAAGTGATTCATTTTATTTCTTCTTTCTATATCTAGGATCTCAGTAATGATACTAAATTGATTCACACAAAAGTCAAGAAACTCGGGAAGCTCTGATCTGGGCTTGAGTCCATGGTCTTTCCCTGGATCATAGGCACTGCCTTTTTTGGGAGGATAGCCAACCCAGTCATCATCAGGATTTGCCCAGCCACAAAATAAATGTGTTTAGCATCCCAAACAAAAGGCAAAAAAGGGGTGTACGTACATGTACATGCAAGCTTGTGAGAAAATGGGTGTACATATGTACTACTGAGATTCTTCATTAACACTGTGTAAACATCCATCTATCTTCCTCCAGTGTTCGTAGCCATCCGACCTTAAACTTAATGGATTAAAGTAACATCCACATATTATTAAATGTAGGCTACTTAACTTTTTGTGAGCCACAGTTTCCTCATTTGGGATAATGATGCCTGAACTGCAGGCTACATTAACTTCTCCATGTTGTTTTGAGAATTAAAATCAAAATTAGATAATGCATGTGAAGCAATATAGATATATACTATAAAAAGCTACACTAGTGCTAGAGGAAGCATCATCATACATAGGTACTATGTAGTAGCAAAATTAACAGCAATAAGGTATACTTGCAAACCATTTATAACTGATACATGGTTACTAATTGAAGAAAAAGACATTACGTTTCAAGAAGAAAATGTCATGCTTGTCTACTCATTCATATACCTTGGAATGCAGTCTCAAACATCTAAGATTCCATGAAAGTGGGGAGGCTGATTTCCGCTTTGCACTTGCATCTGTGCCACCCCCACCAAGGGCCAAAAGACATTGACAAGACTGCCACTCTATAGGAGGCAAGAGCCCAAGCCAGGGTTCCAACTACAGACTGACACCAACAGCTTGTTAATTATATATTTCCATTAATGGGATGAATTCCATTGTCTTTCTGAATGGCAATCTCCCTTTAAATGCACAGATGTCTTATTTTGTTCAACACACCTTAGCAACGCAGCTACTGTGTTCTGACATTTCCATTTCCTTACTAGTCTTGAAGCTGTAAAAAAAAAAAAAAAAAAAAAAAAAAAGAAAAGAAAAGAAAAGAAAGAAAAAGAAAAGAAAAAAGGTTGTTTTTTGAACAACCATGAGTCGTCTTACACTTGATTTTTTTCCCAAAGCTGTTACAGTCAAAGAATGTTTAAAGAATACATTGACTGGAAACTTATAAGGACAGCATACCTTTTATATGACAGCTTATTTTTAAAAGCCTCATCACATCAGAAGAGGATTATCTTCTGTCTTTGGAGCACAAATTAAAGGACAATCTTGCAAATACACCCAGAGTTGACGTTACAGGTGCCCTTTGGCAAGGAGTTTGCATGTGGTTAGGTAAAATTCTCCAGAAGGACATGACCTCAAATAGTTCTTTTCTACATAGAAAAGTACATGAGATAGCAGTCACAGAAAACAAAATCTAGAGAGAAACCAACACAAATGGATATTCGAGAAAATAAAGATTTTCTTATTTTTTTCGGACTCAATATCTGTAACACTATGCCTGATAGTGTAAAACATCTTATTAAAATGTGGCATATAAAATATTTCCCCCACAATTCTTTTGCAAAAACATAAGTTTTATGACTCTAGGAGAGAAAGTGACAAAACGTCCCAGACATGAAACTGAATTTGAAATAATTGCCATACAACTGAAAGGAAAATGCTAATCTTTGGGAGAACCAGAAAAGAGGTAGAGCTGAAGCCACGGTTGAGGCAAAAGAATGTTGAGCATGTGAGAGGGCAGCTATAATGTCAAACAGACATTAACACTTAAAAGTTGGAATCCTGTTTTCAACTTGGATTTTAGAATGAATAAGGAATAAGATGGAATAGAGTAGTTATAGTCCTGAAACATTATGAGTTCCTGATTTAAAACAATGGAGTTGTAGCCACAGATTACTAATTTTCCTCAGCCATTACTACAGCAAGGTGATTAATCTTTAACATTTCATTGATTTTACTCTATGTTTACTGTACTACTGTTTACAGTGAATACCATTCACATATCTGAATAATGCTGTAGTGTGTTGCTCTGTCCACTTGCACATACAGAATACTCCTGTACCAGAACGTGCACATACTTTCCAAAAAGAATAAGAGGAAAAGCAAAGTTACTGTATTAGTTTTCTATTGCTGAGTAACAGTTTATCACAAACTTAAGGGCTTAAAGTAACATTCATATATTATTAATATCTCATAGTTTTCCTGGGTCAAGAGTCCAGGTATAGTTTAGCTGGCTTCTTTATTCAGTCTCAGAAGGCAGAAATGAAGGTGTTAGCTAAGACTGTGATCTCATTTGAGGCTCTGGGTCCTCTTCCAAATAGACTGGTTATTGGAGAATTCAGTTCCTTGTGGTTGTAGGTGAGACCCTCTGATCCTGGAGGCGACCTTCTATTTCTTGCCATGTGGCCCTCTTCACAAGGTGACGGTTTACTTTCTCTAAGCAGCAGAAAAACAATTTTCTGGCTTTAATCCTCCCATTCTGGCCGACTGTGGTGGCTCATGTCTATAATCCCAGTGCTTTAACTGGCAGAGGTAGGAGGATAGCTTGAGGCCAGGTCTTTAAGACCAGCCTGGGGAGCATAGTGAGACCCTGTCTCTAAAAAAAAAAAAAAAAAATAGTTGAACATGGGTGCACACCTGTACTCCCAGCTACTCAGTGGGCTGAAGTGGGAGGATTGCCTGAGCCCAGGTTGTTGAGGTTGCAGTGAGCCATGTTCATGCCACTGCACTGCAGCCTGAGTGACAGAGCAAGACCCTGCGTCAACAAAAGAAAGAAAATCCTAGTTTAATAGGAAAATTACCCTTCCCTTCCAGGGAAATCTGAGATCTTCCTTATTTTTTTTTATTTTTTGTACTTTCATTATTATTATTATTTTTGAGACAGAGTCTTATTCTGTCACCCAGGGTGGGGTGCAATGGTGTGATAACAGCTCATTGCAGTCTCAACTTTCTGAACTCAGGCAATCTTCCTCCCTCAGCCTACTAGGAAGCTGGAACCACAGGCATGTGACACCACATCCAGCTAATTTTTATTTTTATTTTTATTAGAGACAAAGTCTTGCTTTGTTTTCCATGCTGGTCTCGAACTCCTGTCCTCAAGCAATCCTCTCACCTTGGCCTCCCAAAGCGCTGGGATCACAGGCTTATCTGATAAGGTCAGGCTCCCCTCAGGGATAAACTCCCTTTAGATTAATTCAAAGCCAGATAATTTGAGAGTTTAATAACATCTGGAAAATCTCTTCACCTTTGCCACAGAATGCAATCTAATTACAGGAGTGAAAACCGTTCATTTTCACAAGTTCTCTGCACACTGAAGGGCAGAAGATTTCACAGTGTGTCCATCAGGAGGCAAGATTCTTGGGGGCCATCTTAGAAGTCTACCTATCATAGCTAATTAAATGAAAACTTTTCTTGGTTCTCACTTTTTCTTTGCCTATACTAAATGATTCATAAAAAATTTTTTTGTAAAGTCTATGTTGAAAACTAAGATATTTTGAGAATTTCTTATAAACTTATTTTTAGTAAAGCTTTAAAATCATTCCCAAGACTGTTTTGGTCTCATCCCACTCCCTCTCTAAAAACAAGCTTTCAAGCCCTAAGTCTCCAAGCCACAAGTAAAGGGGAAGTTTTGCAAACATATCTAGAATTCGTTTCTATGGGCTTCCTTTGTCAAAAAGACTGCATTTGTCCCAATGAAATTATCCAGAAGGACTTGTTTTCTTACCTCACAGAGATCATTAGTGGTTTGGTTTTGTTTTGTTTTGTTTTGTTTTGTTTTGTTTTGTTTTGTTTTGAAAGACAGGGTCTTTCTCTGTCACCCAAGCTGGAGTACCATGTCAGGATCATAGCTCTTTATGGCCTCTATCTCCTGGGCTCAAGTGATCCTCCTGCCTCAGCCACCAAAGTAGTCAGGACTACAGGTGTTACAGGTGTGCACTACCATAACAGGCATATATATATATATATATATATATATATATATATATATATATATGGAGAGAGACAGAGAGAGAGAGAGAGAGAGAAAGGGTCTTGCTATGTTGCCCAGGCTGATCTCAAACTCCTGGCCTCAAGCTATCCTCCCTTCTTGGCCTCCCAAAGCACTAGGACTACAGGTGTGAGCCACTATGCTCAGACAGAGGTAATTTCTACAGAGAAACATAAAAAATGGCAGACACTAGGCCAGGCATGGTGGTAATCCCAGCACTTTGGGAGGCTGAGGTGGCTGGATCAGCTGAGTTCAGGAGTTGGGGACCAGCATGGCCAATGTGGTGAAATCCTGTCACTGCTAAAAACATAAAAATTTGCTGGGCGGGGTGGCACATGCCGTAATCCCAGCTATTCGAGGCTGAGGCAGGAGAATCGCTGTTTGAACCTAGGGGGTAGAGGTTGCAGTGAGTTGAAATCATGCCATTGCACTCCAGCCCGGGTGACAAGAGTGAAACTCTGTCTCAGCCAGGCGCAGTGGCTCGTGCCTGTACCCCAGCACTTTGGGAGGCCAAGGTGGGCGGATCATGAGGCCAGGAGTTCAAGATCAGCCTGACCAACATGGTAAACCCCATCTCTACTAAAAATACAAAAATTAGCTGGGCATGGTGGCGCATGCCTGTAATCCCAGCTACTCAGGAGGATGAGGCACGAGAATTGATTGAACAGGGACCTGGGAGGCGGAAGTTTCAATGAGCCGAAATCTTACCACTGAACTCCAGCCTGGGCTACAGAGCAAGACTGCATCTCAAAAAAAAAAAAAAAAAAAAAAAAAAAAAAAAAAAAAAGAAGAAGAAAAAAAGAAAAAGAAAGAAAGACAGAAAGAAATGGCAGCCACTGAAACCTGAAACCACAATTTAGTGAGAAACCAAGAAGATTGAAGATTTAGAAAATGAGTAGTGATGCTCACATGGTAAGAAATACCTGAACTCACTGGGAAATGCCCAGTGGTAACAAGTGAGGCCAAAATTGACAAAAGTAGAAGCCCATGGTTGGCAAGGAGGTTCAAGGGTTTACTGTCTAAGGCTTATGATTCTTTTAGAAAAGGCCCACCTCAGGAGGGTATTTTCAATAGATGGCCAGTAGGCAAGACAGCCAGCTCTCATTTCTTCTAGGGAGATTTAGGGCATTCAATATTCATTTTGCTTGCTATATACTGATGCCCTTTTAGTTTCTGTCTCATGGATATGGGTGCTAAGCTCAATGAAGCTATTTCCTTAAAACTTGCATGTAAACACATACACGTATACACCCACAGGCACATTCAGAGTCAGTGGAGATAGTGGAGCAGCAGCCTGTATAGTGGTTAAGAAGGTCACATTTAGATTTAGCATATAAGTGATCTCAGTTAAAATAATTTCCTTTTTTGAATTTCAGTTTCTCTAACTGTAAATCGGAAATAGATAAGCTAATTTCCCAAGATTGATATGAGGAATACATGAGATAAAATAGAAAGCTTCGAACATGCCACCTATATAGCATGCCACCTATACACCAAATGAAAGTTATTCCTACTGATTAGTAGTATTACAGGACTCACTCTTGTTTTATATGAAAATATTTTTCAGAAAGAGCTCACAATTTCGGAAGAGTAGCTTCCCTTCCTTGGAGTAACCTGGGGGAAAGGGCAGATTATAGAAAAGATGACTAGACATGGAATGAGAACCCTTTGTCTTCTTTATTGCTTAAATAATGTATGACCAGCATCCTGACTCACTGCTTAAAAAAAAAAAATCATCTCCATTTAATGATAGAGTGTGTGGGTACTTAAGGCATTAGTATCACTGATTGAAGGGTTTGTTCTTCTCATCATAAATGTCAAGACCCTGATGATTCTTTTTTCACTGTACAAACATTTTTTACCTGCCTTACACCGAGGGGGAAGGAACCATATAGGACAAAAAAACAGAGTGAAAAAGAAAACCAGAAAGGTAGAATTTTTCTCCTCAGTTGATCTGAATTTTAATAAATTTCCTTGCTTTAATTGCAGTTTTGTTTGGTTGCTTTATTTCCCCCACTGAAGTACATAATGAATTGCTACAAGTCCCCATGGTGAGCTCTGTTGCAGGAGGAGCTGCTCATTACTTCATGTGAGGTCACGGGTATTTGTGTCTAATTTACATGGCAGATATTACAGAGATTTCTCAAATTTGATAGAGACATCAACTCACAGTCATAGTCAGATGACTGCAGAACCAGAGAAAGAAAGGAAACCTGCATTTGCTTTTGACCGTTTCCACGGTCACTTTGATTACTTCATGTACACATATTCCAAAAACGACTTTCTGAAATCACAGAAGTAAACAAAACAATTTTAAAATACATGAGAAATATTCTGGTACTAGTGCCCTTTAAATAAGGGAAGGGCCAAGAAGAACTGTAAAGAGATAGACCCTCCTTTTCCATAGAATCAAGGGAGTATCCCTAAGGAATGAAATGAACTCCATCTTCATAGGGCTTAACAGAATTTCTTCATTTAATTTAGTAAGCAGGTAATATTCACGCTATCTTCTCACATAAATATCTCTGAGTTGCAGAGTTTCATCATGAAAATCACTGCACCTATGGCCTCTGAGGTCTCTTATAATACGGAATTCCATAGCATTCACTCTTAAGCTACAGATGCATACTCATAAGCGAGGGAAAGTCCGTCAATAGATTTTCTGAGTTTACAACTTTTAGAAAGAAAAGAGGTAAGCTGGTAGGTAGCGCTGAATCGCACCAGGCATTATCCTACACCAAAAAGAACGCTGAGAATTGTATAACACTTTGCGGACTTGGAGATTTCTTCTTCTTGGCCCTAATTTCTCCTCACAGCAGGTGAAAGTAAGTTCACCGTGTACCCTAATCTCAAGCAGCTTTTTAATTAGACAACCTTACAAGTCTTTCCACATCACTTCAAGTGAAAAAGTGTCTTTGTATCTTCAAGAACAAACCCCAACAGAACACCCAGACACTGTGGGCCTTTGATTACACTGTACTATGGTAGAGCTGCTTGAAAAGCAAGATGCATTCCTTGAGGAGCAGCCAGAAATCTTCTAAGACTAAGTAATCTATGGCATACCCTCTGCTTTTCCGGCCAAGGAGGGTAGGGCAGAGTGGGGAAGAAGAAAATCATTCTGAAGAGTCACAAAACATCACAATATCTATGGCAGGTCCATTTATTATGAAGCTGGAGAAAATGAGACCCTGAGAAGGTAAGTGACATAGTTAATGTCATGCACCAAGTTAGTGGAAAAGTGATCTAAATTAAGGATTAGTAACAATGACAATAGCTAACACCTACTGAGCACTTACCGAATGTTAAGTATTGTTTGAAAAGCTTGTCATCTACTTCCTAATTGTTTCTTTTTAAAAACATATCAGCTTGGGGCAGTGGCTCATGCCTGGAATCCCAGAACTTTGGGAGACCGAGAAGGGCGGATCGCCTGAGATCAGGAGTTCAAGACTGACCTGACCAACATGGTGAAACCCCGTCTCTACTAAAAATACAAAATTAGCTGGGCCTGGTGGCGCACCTGTAATCCCAGCTACTCGGGAGGCTGAGGTGGGAGAATCACTTGAACTTAGGAGGCAGAGGTTGCAGTGAGCCAAGATGGCGCCATTGCACTCCAGCTGGGCGGCAAGAGCGAAACCACATCTCAAAGAAAAAAAAAAAAAAGAACAATAAGAGAAAGCAAAATACTACAGCTTTCCCACCACCTTTCTCCACCCCTTCTCAAAAGTTGTCCCATTTCTCAGAAGTAATCATTTTCAAGAGTTTCTTCTAAAATTTATTTTTAAGAGTTTCTCCAAGAAATATACTAGATACGTACAGGTGTATAGATATATATGCCCTTTATATACATAAATTACACTTTACTCTTAAATTGTGTGCTTGATATTTATTAAACACATAAATATTATTCATTTTAATGGCTGCAAAAGTATTTCATTGCATGGATGCATCATCATTTATTTAAACAGCCCCCTTTCGATGAACACTTGGGTTATTTCCATTTTGTTAATTTGTCTGTATTTATTCTGTTATAAATGAACATATGCAATTATCTCTAAGAAAAAATAAGAGAAGTGAAATTTCTGAGTCAAAGAGTATCAATCTCTTTAGTTTTTATAAATCCTGCCTGATTATTCTATAAAAAGGCTGCCCAGCTTACTCTCTCACCATCAATGCATGAGGGATGCTATTTTTCTATATAATAGTTAATATTAGCTATTAATCCACTTCTTAGTATTTGACAGTCTAATAAGGAAAAATAATACTACCTCAATACTGTTTTAACTTGAATGTCCTTAATTATAAAATAGATTGAGCATCTTTTCTACCTCTATTGTCAATTTATATTTGATTTTTTCTATGAACTATCTCTTCATATGTTCTACCTAGTAGCTCCCATTGGGTTTTATTACCGTTGCATATTGATTTCTAGGAACTCCTTGGGAATTTACAATTATTCTTCTGTAGTATGTATTGTAAATATTTACCTCATTTGTTGAATTCTTAAAAACATTGTTCATGATATTTGTCATACAGAAATTTCATATTTTAGTACAGTCAGAGTTAACAACATACAGCTTTTGAAGTTCAGTTTATCTATCTTTCATTATAGCTACCTATCTATCTAAATTTCCCAGTCAAGTTAGCTTGCAGAAAATATTAAACAAATTGGCTTCTAATGATGTACTAATTCACGAGTATAGCTTCTGAATGGAATCTTTGTTTTGAAAGTAAGACATTTCTTTTTTTTTTTTTTTTAAAGACAGAGTCTCACCCTGTCACCAGGCTGGAGTGCAGTGGTGCAATTTTGGCTCAATGCAACTTCCACCTCCTGGGTTCAAACAATTCTCCTGTCTCAGCTTCCCAAGTTGCACTGCGCTGCTAATTTTTGTATTTTTAGTAGAAATGGGTTTCACCATATTGATCAGGCTGATCTTGAACTCCCGACCTCAGGTGATCCACCTGCTTTGGCCTCCCAAAATGTTGAGCTTACAGGCATGAGCCACCACGCCTGGCAAGAGATTTCTTTGTGGAGAAAAATATGTTAAAACTTCTGGCCAGGTGCAGTGGCTCACACCCATTACCCTAGTATTTTGGGAGGCTAAGGTGGAAGGATCCCTGAAACCAGGAGATCAAGACTAGCCTGGGCAACAAAGCAATACCCTGTCTGTACAAAATAATAATATACTTGTAAATGATCTCACAATCAGGCAACAAAGATCCTGAGTTTAGTGTGTAATCTTTATGTTGAATGTTATTAAATTACCGTTTAGCACTTAACAGTATGATATAGTTTTGATTTGTGTCCTTGCCAAAATCTCATGTTGAATTGTAATCCCCAGTGTTGGAGGAAGGGACTAGGCAGGTAATTGGATCATGGGGATGGATTTCCCCCTTGCTATTCTTGTGATAGTGAGTTCTCATGAGATCTGGTTGTTTAAAAGTGTGTAGCACCTCTCCCTTCACTCTCTTCCTTCTTCTCCAGCCATATAAGACTTGCCTGCTTCCCCTTCACCTTCTGCCAACTGTAAGTTTCCTGAGACCTTCCCAGCCATGCTACCTGCATAGCCTGTGGAACCATGAGCCAATTAAACCTCTCTTTTTCATAAATTACCTAGTCTCAAAATAGGTGTGGTGACCCACGCCTATAATCCCAGTACTTTGGGAGGTCAAGGTGGGCAGATTACTTGAGGTCTGGAGTTCAAGACCAGCCTGGCCAACATGGAGAAACCCCATCTCTACTAAAAATACAAAATTAGCCAGGCATAGTGGCAGGCGCCTGTAATCCCAGCTACTCAGGAGGCTGAGGCAGGAGAATTGCTTGAACCCAGGAGTTGGAGGTTGCAGTGACCCAAGATCGCACCATCGTTGCACTCCAGCCTGGGCAACAAGAGCAAAACTCCATGTCAAAAAAAAAAAAAAAAAAAAAATTACCTAGTCTCTGGTAGCTCTTTACAGCAATGTGAGAATGGAGTAATACCCAGTATACACTGCTGAGGGGAGAAACTCTATGCCTCTACATCATACCAGGCAATATTAAACACTTCCTCCTGTATTATCAATTAAGACTGTGAAATACGCATACAGTGGTGATAGGTGTGAGAAAGGTATAATTATATTCATTTTAACATGGATAAATTGAGGCACAGAGAAGTTAAATAACTTCCCTGAGGATACACACCTACTGAGTAGTAGACCAGGACACAAAGTCACACTTTGCTGACTCTAAGTCTAATGGTCTTTCTGGCAGACTATAGTCAACAAATATTTATTGAATTATATTGCATAAAAAAAAGCTGTGCTGGATAGACTTACAAAGGCAAATTAAATAGATCCCTGCTCTTAAGAAGCCTATAGTTTGACAGGAAAAGCACACATGTAAACAGCAAACTATAAATATAAGCAGAAATGTAGAAGAAAAAAATGAATTTTGACTTTGGGGACTGATAAAAAAGCTTTATAAAAAAGGAATCATTTAAACCAAGTACTGGAGAATGTATTGGGAGAGAACAGCTAAAGAAGAGGAGAGAAATACATTCCAGGTGAAGAGGACACAGAATGAACAAAGGTCCAGAGATAATATAGCCTGAACAGAAGCTACAATACAAGGTGAACTTGGGCTGATAAACTGGACCTTGTATATTATGCAAAGGACTTTGGATCCTTTTCTATTTCTTATGAAATATGAAACAAACTCATCTAGTTTTTACTTTATGATGACTTATAATCATTCTGGGGAGCCAAGATTTTATTAACCTGTGTGTTAGGAAGATATCTTGGGCCAGGCCTGGATTACACCTGTAATCCCAGCACTTTAAGAGGCTAAGCAGGGGGGTTGCTTGAGCCCAGGAGTTCAAGGCCAGCCTGGGCAACACAGTAAGACCCCAATTGTAAAAAAATCATAATAATTAACCGAGGCAGTGTAGCATGCCTGTGGTCCCAGCTGGGATGAGGTGGAAGGATCACTTGAGCCCAGGAAGTCAAGGCTACAGTGAGCTGGGTTCACATCACTGTACTTCAGCCTGAGCGACAGAGATCTTGCCTCAAAAGTAAAAGAAAAAAAAAACGAAAAGAAAAAAAAGATACTTGACAAACATATAAAGTGGCCTTGCAAAAATGATGGAAACTGATCTATGGAGAAATACCGCTTTTCATCTCTACTAGAATTTGAACTTTTAAGTGACACAAATTTTCATTGCTTTCAGAAAATAATACCTGACATTAAGTGCTCATTCTATGCCAGTGACTATTTTTCTTAACATTTTGCATGTTTTATTAACTCATTTAACTCAGTAGCAATTCATTCCAACCCCAAAAGAATCCTCAGAGGCAGGATTCTAATCCCTACATTACAAATCATAAAACTGAGGCACAGAGAGGTTAACTCACACCCAGGTTGAAAGCTTAGGCTGTCTGGCTTGAGAGTTTGTGCTCTTAACCCCAGTTTGCATACTGTCTACTTATGAAACATGTCAGAGACTTGACTCTCACATAGCTCCTACATGAACTGGCCAGCCTTTGCTTATGTACTGTCACTGGTCAGATTATTCTGTTCTAGCACACCTTAAATCTTCAGAGTTCTGCCTCATATTGCACCCAAGACTACCTCCCTATAACTATGAAGCAAACATTTAAAGTCCGTTAGCAGATTTCACCACCCCCAACTCCACTGCGGTAAGCAGAATGGTCCACTAAAAATGTCCATGCCATACCCTCATTCCTAATACATGTGAATATGTTATATTACCCACCAAAAGATGCTTTGCAGATGTACTATGATAAGGTTAAGGACTTTAAAATTAGGGAAATTAGCCTCATTTGGCTAGGTGGGTGAATCTAATCACATGAGTCCTTAAAAATAGCTTTCTCCATCTGGAGGCAAGACAGATGCAGCAACAGGAGAAGTCAGACAGTTGATGCTTAAGGAAGGCCAGGTGAAAAGCGTGAGAAGGAATGAGGGCAATATTTAACCAAAGACAGCCAGCAAGGAAAATTGGTCTTCCGTCCTATGACCTTAAGGATCTGAATTCTACCAATAACCTGAATGATCTTAGAAGGTGATTCTGCCCCAAAGCCTCCAATAAGGAACACAGTCCCACCAAAACCTTGATTTTTGAATTGTAAGACCCTAATCTGAGAACGTAGCCAAGGCCACAGAAACTTCTGACCTAAAAAACTGTGATGTAATAAATGAGTGTTGTTTTCAGCCACTAAGTTTGTAGTAATTTGTTATGGCAGGAGTAGAAATCGGATACAATCACCAAGTCTTCTCTTCCTAATTTATTTATATTTCTGACACCACAGGGTTTTCATCCTCTTACCATCAAGTCTACAACATTCTATCATATTCCAATTTGTCTATGACTCTCTGAAAAGGGGATGCCCATTGTTACCACCTGAACCTGCTGATCAATGTTAGCATCTCTAAGAGAAGGATAAAACAGACATTGTGTTCCTCCTCATGGGATCCAACAGGAGGCACACAGAAGTATCCATGAAATAGTCTTGCCAAAAATGTCTATAAACTCTATCAAACCTTTAGAGCAAGTGTCAAGTGAATAAGAAATACAGGGAATAGAGAAAAAAGTTAAGTGGAACACAAGAAAGCATCAGAAAATCCAGAATATAAGAAAAAATGACCTTTTTTTTTTTTTTTAAGAAGGCAAAGGGAAGAAATAATTAAACGGAGACTACTCTAGACTACTAATAATTTAAACTCTAGTTTAAAAGATACTTGAGGCACATTTCAAACAAATGTAGTGAACCTGCATTGGCTGCTACTTCAATTGAATTTAATGTCTTCAAGGCAGCCTGGGAAATTTGAATATGGGCAGGATATTAGATAGAAGAAGAAATTATTGTTAATTTGGTTAGGTATAATAATGCCATTGTGGTTACATAAGAAAATGTGCATGTTAGAGACACACACTGAAGTGTTTAGAAATCAAATGACATGAGGACTGGGATTTGCTTTGAAAACCCGAGCAATGACAGCCAGAAAAACAGTCAGAGTATAGCAAGTAGCAAAATGTCAATTATTATTGAATTTGATAGAGGGATAGTTTATGGACATTCATGGAAGCATTCTCTCTACTTTTGTGTATGTTTAAAAGTTTTGTTTTCTTTTGTTCTGTCATCCTGGCTAGAGTGCAGTAGGGTGATCACTGTCACTATAGCCTTGACTTCTTGAGTTCAAGTGAACCTCTCGCTCCTGCCTCAGCCTCCAGAGTTGCTGGGACCACAGGCATGTGCCACCACACCTAGCTAACAAAAGTTTTTATCATATGAATGTTCTTAAAAATGTGATGCTTATCACTAAACATTACATGCCAGTTCAACTTGTCACTGAAGAGTTAGTGGGTCGGTCCATCACCACTCCTGACCTGGACAGTAGATCTCTATTAATGTGGCCTACAAATGTTTTGGTTTTATAGCAGCTGTATAACAGTATTAACACAACTAAAACAGCATTTCCCATTAAAATCAAGAATCAGTCTTCCCTCGGTTTGAATTTTTGCAATTCTCTGAATTTAAATGAAAAAATTTACACTAATTTTGGTTAAATATAATCTTGCTAATTTTAACCAGTTGATCCAATCAGTCAAAATTTCTCTAACATCATGGCACACTTTAAAAGCTATGCTTTAGGTGGAGTGTGGTTGCTCATGCCTGTAATCCCAGCACTTTGGGAAGCCGAGGTGGGCAGATCACCTGAGGTCAAGAGTTCGAAACCAGCCTGGCCAACATGGCAAGACCCCATCTCTACTAAAAATACAAAAATTAGCTGGGGTGGTGGCATGCACCTATAATCCCAGGTACTAGGGAGGCTAAGGCAGGAGAATTGCTTGAATCTGGGAGGCAGAGGTTGCAGTGAGCTGAAATAGCACCACTACACCCAGGCCTGGGTGACACAGTAAGACTCCATCTCAAAAAAGAAATACTAAATAAATAAATAAATGCTATGCCTTACAGATTTATTGCATAAGTAAATCTCCTAAGCATATTTTATGACATTTTTCCAATTACTGATATGTATTTGAGTTCAATATGGTAAAGGACAAAGCCCTGTCATACTTCACTGAATATATTTATCCAGTAATTAACATTCTCTAGAGAAAGGTAAAATATAACTTACATTTAGATTTAGAGATTAGAGATTTCGAGACTACAATGTGCTTTCACAATGCAATTAAAATTTAAACCTCACATGTCGCCTATGAGTTGTCTTTTTTTTTTTTTTTTTTTGAGATGGAGTTTCCCTCTTGTTGTCCAGGCTGAAGTGCAGTGGTACAATCTTGACTGACTGCAACCTCTGCCTCTCAGGTTCAAATGATTCTCGTGCCTCAGCCTCCCAAGCATCTGGGATTACAGGTGTATGCCACCACTCCCGGGTAATTTTTGTATTTTTAGTAGAGACAGGGTTTCATCATGTTGGCAAGGCTGGTCTCAAACTCCTGACCTCAGGTAATCCGCCCGCCTCTGCCTCCCGAAGTGCTGGGATTACAGGCATGAGCCACCGCACCTGGCCTGAGTTGTCTTATTATAGATGAGTAAACAAAGGCTCAAAGACGTTAAGGACAAAAAAAAAATTATATAGGGCCTGGCACGGCGGCTCATGCCTGTAATCTCAGCACTTTGGGAGGTCGAGGCAGGCAGATCACTTAGGGTCAGGAGTTTAAGACCAGCTTTGCCTATATTGTGAAACCTCATCTCTACTAAAAATACAAAAATTAGCTAGGCGTGGTGGTGGGTGACTATAATTCCAGCTGCTTGGGAGGCTTAGACAGGAGAATTGCTTGAACCTTAGAGGCAGAAATTGCAGTGATGCAGTAAGCTGAGTTTGCGCCATTACACTCCAGCCTGGGTGACAAGAGTGAAACTCCATCTAAAAAAAAAAAAAAAAAAAGAGAGAAGTTAAGGATAAATACATTTTCTTGACATGATCGGGCAACATTTGGAAGAAAGAGATTAAAAACAAAGGTGTGTAAATGGGATAGAGGTGTTATATACATACATGTATGGATAAAAGATTGCCTGAGGTATGATTCAGCAATGAAAGATGAGGAGATAGAAAGACAAATGTAGGGATTCAGACTCCTCAGGTGAAAGAAAGGAGTTGGTGGGAAAGAGATAGGTTGGTTCATTTTGTTGTCCAATAGGGGACACAGAACATTCACAAATCAATTTCTCCATCTGTAAAATGGGGTTAAGATCCAGATTTGCAAGTTTCTTGATAAGATAAACGAGATAATGTATGTAAAGCACAGGGCATGGTGCTTGTCCTGTGGTAAGCACTCAGTAGATGTTACCACTCTCACTCCCCAATTCCTTGAAACTTACAGAGCACCAGAATCAGACTTCCATTTTCCTAAGGCGCTTAACCAGTACTCTATGATATTGTTATCCATCCCTGGAAGGTCCCTATTGTTTGGTTTGTAACAAGGGTGGCAAATATTTGGATCTTATGCTTTCTACCACAGACCTTCTTCCTGTTCTGTCTTCCCATTTTTCTCCCATGGCTATTTTTTTCTCTGCCCCCTTCAGCCCCTTTCCTGTAGCGTACAATGTCTGAAGAATATCAGAGCATATTCTTCAATGCCCCTTAATAATAATATCTTTTTATTTCATGCTTACAGTGACTAAAGCCTTTTTCTGTTCATTTTCTCATTTGACTTTCATAACTCAGTGAAATAGCTGGAACAGTGGCTTGATCCATCAAGGAATCTGAAACTCAAAGATGTACATGACTTACCCTAAGTCACACAGCAAATAAATGGCTGAACTGCAAGTAAACCAAGGTTGTGTGATTCTAAATCCTCTGGTACGTGAAATACAACACCAAGTCATCAGCTGTGCATCAAAAACCAAAAGGGCACCACTAAAAGCTACATACAACGATTGGTTTTTCCTAGATAATGCTGACCATCTTCCATATGGAATATCCACATAATACACTCGTTTTCTAAACAAAACTAAAGTCAATGTATTTCTATAGGAAAGTCACAAACATATGAGGTACAGAATACAACTGCTCTGCTCCATAGATGGATAATCATTTTGGAAAAGACTATTTCCATCGTCTTTACAAACGTTTGTAAAACAACTTTTCTGTGCTTATAAAAAATGGTGCTCTGAATATTCTTTTCTTGCCCTTTGTATTATATTACATTCTGCAGATTTTTTTCTTTAAGCCTGCCCCTAAAAGGATCTCTACAGAAGTTAATGTCTGAGTAAGATTTGCTTTCAAGATGTGAATAAAGTAGGACTGTCTTGGGTCTTTTAGGTCAGTTGATCAAGTACAAAGTCCAGGATCTTCTGACATAAAAATTCTGCCCAGCATATCCTTTCATTTTAATGGGAGAAATAGGAATGTGGCTACATGCACCAACAGTTAGTCTATGGCATTTTTGTTTCATTTTGTTATAATGATTAATCTCTTAATGAAATAAAGTAACTCTGAGATCATTGCATGTGGATATCGTATTCTTAGAACAAAGTGTCTATACTAATATACTATTAAGTGAAAACAAAAAGAAAATTTTTGTGAGTGTTAAGATTTTTCTTTTCCCTTTTTTTTTTTTTAAGACGCAGTCTCTCTCTGTCACCCAGGTTGGAGTGTAGTGGCATGATCTTAGCTCACTGCAACCTCCACCTCCTGGGTTCAAGTGATTCTCCTGCCTCGGCCTCCCAAGTAGCTGGGACTACAGGCAAGCTAATTTTTGCATTTTTAGTAGAGACAGGGTATCACCATGTTGGCCAGGATGGTTTCAATTTCTTGACTTCGTGATCTGCCCACCTCAGCCACCCAAAGTGCTGGGATTATAGGCATAAGCCACTGAGCCTGGCACTCAGTAAGAGTCTTCTTTGAAAGAATGTCATATGTGTTAAAGTGTCAACAGTACTTGTGCCAGCACTCCATTCAGTGACTGTGGCGATAGACAGTTTGATAAAGCCCTCTCCATGAAAGAGAATACAGTCAAAAAACAGTCAAAATGCATGTTACTGCTTAAAATTATAATAATTTTAGTGCATGGTAAAGATAGCACTTACAATCATTGCAGAAAAATGAGCTTTTCAGGTAATAGTATAAAGACTAGCTATTCATTTGAGAAAATTAAATAGTTAGATCTCTGTCTCATACCATGTGCAAAAATAAATTCCAAATGGTTTAAAGCAGCAATCCCCAACCTTTTTGGTACAGGTTTCGTGGAAGACAAGTTTTCCACAGACAAGGATAGGGGGATGGTTTCAGGATGAAACTATTCCATCTGCTATAGAGTGCACAACCTAGATCCCTCAAATGCACAGGTCACAATAGGGTTTGCACTCCTATGAGAATCTAATTCCACCACTGATCTGACAGGAGGCAGAGCTTAGGCGGTGATGCTGGCTTACCCACTGCTCACTGTCTGCTGTGTGGCCTGGTTCCCAACAGGCCATGGACTGGTATCTGTCTCTGGTTCATAGATTGGGGACCCCTGGTTTAAAGAACTAAATACAAATATAAATAATGGCCAGGTGAGGTGGCTCACACCTGTAATCCCAGCACTTTGGGATGCTGAGGCGGGTGGATCACCTGAGGTCAGTTCGAGACCAGCCTAACCAAAATGGAGAAACCCTGCCTCTTAGAAAAATCCAAAATTAGCTGGGCATGGTGGCGCATGCCTGTAGTCCCAGTTACTTGGGAAGCTAAGGCAGAAGAATTGCTTGAACCAAGGAGGCAAAGGTTGCAGTGAGCCGAGATTGCCCTATTGCACTCCAGCCTGGGCAACTAGAGTGCAACTCTATCTCAAAAAATACATACATACATACATACATACATACGGCATCCGTACACTATTAGTGGTAACGTAAATTCATCCAGCCACTTTGGAGGGAAATACGGCAATTAAATGCACATACTCTGTGACACAACAATTGAACTCCTACACAGTTACGCTAGGAAAATACTGACACACGTGTGCATTTTCCTAGGATTGTGAGGGGAATTGCCTAGGATGTTCACTGCAAAATTCTTTATAAGAGTAAACAAATTAGAAACAACCTAAATATTCACCAGTACAGAAATGGTTAAATAAAACTTTCGTACATCCATACTATACAGCAGTTTAAATGCAACAAGTTTGTTTCTTAAAAAAGGAAAGAAAAGCATAGATCCATAAGTAGCAACATGTAATGTTATCCAAGATATATTGTTAGATGAAAAAGCTATTTAATGAAGACTATATAAAAGAAGCAATTTTACTTTTATAAAAATAAAAACTGTACTATTTAAGTGTATGTGCATTTGATTTCGTAAGTGCAGAGAAAAATGTCTAGACAGAGACACAGCAATCTATAACTGTGAGTACTTCTGGAGAATGAGTTCGAGACAAAGTCTGAAGATAATAATGAGGGAAGGTGTTCTCTTTCCGGGTCCACAAGGGGGCGTAGTTTTAAGGGCAAGAACTTCCCAGCGCCATGCCCCCCTCCCATCTGTCTCCACCCGGGAGATTTAACGGTTTATGTTTGAATTTCGCGGGCACCAGAAGAAACTAAGAGTCAATCACTCCAGGGGACATTCTGAGGAACTCCTTTCATTGACCAGGGATCTTCGAGAAGATAGATGTTCCTCCCGGGTTAAAAGTCCCCTTCTCCCACACCCCTTCAGACTCCATGTTTGGGTCCCCTTCCACCAACACTCTCTTCGTGCAAACTGTCTTTCTCTGTCCTGGATTTTCCCTCTGGAGTCCCCTTCCACACTCTCATGGAAGCCTGTCTTCCCCACCTAAACTCCGTCTCCCTATTCCCTTCCACTCAGTGCGGAAGCTGCTTTCCTTCCCTCTCCTGGATTCCATCCTTCTGGGTTCTCTCACCCTTCTCTGGTTTTCCCCCTTCTAGGAACTCTTCTCACTCAGTGTGAGAGTGGCTTTTCTTTCTTTCACTCAGTGTGAGAGTTGGCTATTTATTTCTTTCTCTCTACCTAAATAAATCACTTTCTACAAACACTTTATATATATATATATATATATATATATAGTCTTATTGCACTTTAGGTTCTGGGGTACATGTGCCAAACATGCAGGATTGTTGCATAGGTACACACATGACACACATATGACAATGTGGTTTGCTGCCTCCATCGCCCCATCACCTAAATCTGGCATTTCTCCTCATGTTATCCCTCCCTGACCTTCCTACCCCCTGCTGTCCCTCCCCTATTCCCCCCCAACAGACCCCAGTGTGTGATGTTCCCCTCCCTGTGTCCATGTGTTCTCATTGTTCAACACCTGCCTATGAGTGAGTGCATGTGATGTCTACAAACACTTTTGAGTCCGGCATTTACTGCGCACTGTGCCATGGTCTCCTTTCCCATTCTTGAGGAGTGATAGACCAAGAACATGGAGAAATGTCCTCTCAGGGGAACTGAGGGCTCCCCTGAACCCCAACATAACAATAAGGTATTATTAGAAGAATTTTATGGTGACAATGTTTTCATTTGATAGTTATATAATTTTTAAATGATAAAGGTACTCACTGCAAACGATGCTATAATTCCTAAGGAAAGTGTGCCTCTACATCCTTCCCAAGTTGACAATACCTGAAAGAAAAGGTGAAAGGAAGAGAAAGTCCACATAGAAACTTGCAGTCTAGAATTAATTCTTCACTTTAAAGTTCAATGGCAGGAAACCCTGCATGGTCATTCTAATCTTTCATGACCCCCTTCCCTAAAATATATTTTTCAGCCTCCTCTTTTTGATTAGGACATTAATTCAAGCAGATATAGTGTAAAGTGTGATGTGTCACCTACTAGAGAGTAAATTCAATGAGGTAAATACCATGTCAATCTTAGTCATCTTGGCGTCTGTGGTTTAGCACAGTCCTTGGTACCTGGATGGGTTTGCCAGAAATTAGCTCTAACCTGGCTGGGCTCGGTGGCTTATGCCTGTAATCCCAGCACTTTGCAAGGCCAAGGCAAGTGGATCAGCTGAGATTAGGAGTCCAAGACCAGCCTGGCTAACATGGTGAAACTCTGTCTCTACAAAAAAAATAGCCAGACGTGGTGGTACACACCTGTCGTCCCAGCTACTGAGGCAAAAGAATCACTTGAACCCAGGAGGCAGAGGTTGCAGTGAGCCGAGGTTTTGCCACTGCACTCCAGCCTGGGCGACAGAGAGAGACTCCATCTCTAAACAAACAAAGAGAAATTAGCTCTAACTTAACTGTGTTTCTGTTCCTATCTTTATTGCCACAAACAGCTCCATTCTGCCTCTAGCACATTTATTCAGTGGATATATATAAGATTCATCCTATGTGCCCAGCAGTGTACATTAAATATTTGTGTTTTTGTTTGTTTTTGAGATGAAGTTTTGCTCTTGTTGTCCAGGCTGGAGTGCAATGGTGCAGTCTCCGCTCACCGCAACCTCTGCTCCCCAGGTTCGAGTCATTCTCCTGCCTCAGCCTCCCAAGTAGCTGGAATTATAGGTATGCACCACCACACCCGGCTAATTTTTGTATTTTTAGTAGACACAGGGTTTCACCATATTGGTCAGGCTGGTCTGGAACTCCTGACCTTGTGATCCGCCTTCCTTGGCCTCTCAAAGTGCTGGGATCACAGGCGTGAGCCACAGGGCCTGGCTCTAAATATTTGTTTTATGAATGTTAAATGAAGAAAAATACCTATTAGTCATCCATTAATATAATAGCATCAAAGTGCATTCATTTATAAGCTTAGCTAGTTGACTGAATGGGAGGGAACAGACAAATGGAGACATGGCACAGTACACAGAGATTGAAGGAAAGAAGACCTGAGCACTGTACCCTGAGAGGTCATGCAAGGAGGGGCACCGGCCGGGTAGCAGACCCTTTTCTAGCACTTCATTATTGATATCATGAACAGAGCAACACATATCGATTCCTGTATGGATTCATTTGACAACTTACTAAGCAATTACTCTGGTTGGATGCCTTAGTCCCTACCCTCAGGAGAGCATATAGTAAGCGGGGAATGAAAAAAGTGTGAGCTTGGGTCAGGTTTAAACTATTGCTAGTTGGGAAATTCCAGGGAAGTTGCTTACCTCCCTGACCTTCAGTGAAATAGGATGATAGTACCTCTGATAAAGTTATTTTGCATTTTTAAAACACTATTTTGTAAAATCCCTGGTACTTAGTAGGTGTTCAGTAATTGAAAATTAAAATTATTAATCTACAGCCTTAATCTTTTATTCTAGCTGGGGTGGAGGTAAGAAAGGGAGGAAAACAATAATATAATTACCTCAAATGTAGGGCAGAGTCAAATATGAGCTCTCACTGGGAAGAGTGGCACAAGATTGTAGACCCAGAGAAAAATATAATACCTTCCAACTGACTGTGGAGATTGGGGAAGGCTTCCCAGATAATGTGGCATTTCAAATTGGGCCTGAGGGGATGAGGAGGATTTCTATAGGTAGAGAAGGGATAAGGTATGTGACTGTGCACTCTCTTGTCCTATAAACACAAAGGTATCCCCATACCAGACACAGAATGAAATGTGTTAGGGTGATAAAGAAAAGGAGAGAGATGCAGTTAAGATTATGTCTCTATAATAGCAAACATACATTTGGCAGCAAATAAATCGATCATCATGACTCACTTGGTTTCTCCAGACTCAGGAGAAGAAAATGAAAAAAGAATTGGAGCTGAATATCAGAATAAAATTGTTTTACTAGAAAGATGGTTTTGATTGTGAGACAATCTCCCAAGGAAAAGAAAAGAATCCTTTGCTCGTGCATTCTATTAACTAGAAAGTATCTTGGATACAGCTGAATCTTTTGATTACACAATTGAATGAAAGCTCTTAAAACAAGAATGAAGAACAGACGTTCCCTTGGAGATTGTGCTCTGACAGTCTAGACAGTAGCCCTGCCCATAGACACTACAGCATTCTGTACAACAAACATAATCTAAATCTCACTGCCCAACTGGACCTTTTACTATATGCTCTCTCATACACTAACTGTTTCATGGGCCTGCATTACCCCACTAGATTGCCGGCTTTCTGAGATCAGAAATACTGTCACCTGTTTTTCCCAGAATTTAGCATCATGCAAGCACATAGTCCCCTGAGCTTAGATTTCTCCATTCAGTCATGTCTCCAGGCCTTCTAAGTCTTTATTATGAGGTGTTGAACTTGACTGGAAACAGGACCCACATCAGCTCATTTGTAATTGTTTTCTGGGTGGCTGATTTTAGCCCCTGAGTTTATAATTATCAGGTAGATAGAGAATAGCCTCAATTTTCAGCTCCTCTACAATATGCAGCAACAGATTTTTCTTCTAAGACCAAGAGAGGAGGGAAATATAGAATTTGAGCAAATTCCTAAGGGTGCAGTACCATAAAGTCACGTAATATGACCAAACTCAAGGAGAGGGGTTGCTTTATAGAGTTAGCATTGGGTCACACAAAAGACCATCATACAGCCATGAATCCATCAAAGTTCTGCTTTGAGCCTGTCCCTAACCTGTGAGCATTGAAAAGATAAATTCCAGCTTCCCCTCTGCGTGAAAGGGTGGTCTGTGTTGTGTCCTACAGCCTTTTGCTAGTGACTGCTGTGAGGGCCCATGAGGGTCCCTGAGCATTCCAGGAGTGGAATTGATTGGAGAATCAAAGAGCGTGGCTTGGACAAGGGAGCAGAGCATGACTTGTCAGTTGTGAGACACCATCTTTCAGACTCCTCTCCTTTTCCAGAAGGTTGACTGTACCTTTAATTAACTGTGGAAACTTGTCACAAGGGAGCTTGTTAAAAATGCAGAATCACAGGATCCCCTTTTAACAAGATCCCAGGTGATTCATATGCACAGTAAAGTTTGAGAATCACTACCTTAAGCCCCCTAGGCCTGTTTCTGCTTCCCTTAAATGGGATTGAGGACACCAACCTATCCCTGAGACTGGCTGTGGGTAGCAAATGAGATAACCTGGGACAGCACTGTACTGGAGCCGAGTGTAAGACTTTCAGGAGTTTAGTGAACCAGTTGTTAAGCTGCTGCTAGGTTGAATTTGGGCAACGATGGGAGTATTTGCACCACAAAAATCTGCAGACTCTACACATCAGGTCTTTTCATTTGTTTTTCAGAGATGCACTTCACCTGTACTCCATCCTAGGGGCCTTTTCCAAGTAATACCCAAGACCTGTGAGTTGGGGAGTCTGGCATGTCTAGCACATGAAGGACACTTGGGGTGTTCAGAAGTGAGGACATTAGCTTGAATTTGGACCCAGGGTCTGGATACCAAAACAGGAAAAGGGCAGAGCCTCTTCATTTGGGCTCCCCCCAGTTCCTTGGCGCTGAATTCAACAGCTGGAGCTCATTACTATACCCCTTACCCACTAGCTGCTCAAAGGCCCTGTTCTGTTATGCTGCAGAGGGTCTGCATAGCACCGCTGGGTCCTGTCCTAGGAACCTTTGAAAAGAACTTCTCAAATCATTAAGGAAATGAAAATGAAAACAAACCCCGAGAGAGGAGAAAATCCACCTACTAGATAGCTTACTTAACACTGCGCGTTAATGGGATGTTAAGATCACACCAAAAGGAAAAAAGCATTTTAGCCATCCAGCTCTCTGGTTGGATGAGGGCAAAGATAAACTATGTGGCTGTGGAACATTTGCACGCTTCAACATCTTTGCAAGAGGATGATCTGTCTCTCAGAGGTACCATAAGGATTTTGTGATCCTGAGGTTGCTATGGTGGCTGCTTTTGTGTTGAATAACAAAGTGCTATATAAATTTGGACGAATCTGCATGAGTTAGGCCTCGCCTATGGCTCCATGGCTCTCTAGCTTACACACTCCGATCCATAATCGAAGAAACATGCTTGGACATAGAGCAATGGGGTATAGACATATGTTGCCCCAGCAAAGGTGCTTCCCAGGTAGTTTCATCAAGTAGGCTATTTATTTCCCTCTAGCTAAACAGTTGTTGATTGCCAACACACCTTTTCTGGAATTATTTTGCAAAGCCCTTTTAGCACAAAGACTATGATAAGGCACACTTGGTATTTTTCAGATAATACAAAGCATAGCCAAGAAAGCGTGTTTCTGTTTTGATGCACAGAAATCTAACACTCTTCTATTACTCACATTCGGTCCACGTTTGTGACAAAATGAGGTTTTCGTATAAAATAAAAACCCTGAAACTTACTACTATGTTGTTTCTCTGGCTTTTATCTCTTGCCCCTCTGAGCTGCAACATTCCATGGAATCCAGAATTATATTATCACAGCCTAACTTCCTTTTGTCCAACCAGAACATATTGCAGTTCTCCAAAAGTAATGTAATACTGTCAGTTCCAAGCACCTCCTCACTTTTACCATCCTCCCTTTTAAATGCCATTACTTTTCAAGAAGACGTTTCAGTAGAACAGAGTATGTATGTATAGCTAGCTTGCAGCCTTGGAAAAGGGATTCGAAGAGTGTGTCAAACATATTTCATATACTCTTGGCTCCTTGCTTTAGGTCTGTGGACATCCAGGAGGTGACATTTTCCCAGAAGCAAGATAACTACATGCCAGTTTTCACAGAGCAATGATGTGTTATTCTTCACCTTTTGTTCTGATGTCCAAGATCACACCTAAGTCATGTACCTTTTACTCTCTTCTGGAAATGTAGCCAACCAACCATCCACACAAAGGCAACCTCCAGCTGGGAAAGCCACTCTCATCTCAGAGGTGAGTGGAGTATGGCAATGAGTCATGAGAGCCCACAAATGGCAAAACCAGGTGTCTGAGTTTCCAAATGATATTAAAGGATCTCCGTAACATCACTGGGACTTGAGCGGGATTGAACTCCTTCTCTGTACCAACTGCAACAGAGAAACATGCAGGCGTTTCTGATTTTCCTGTTGCATTCTTTCAGATGGCCAACTTTTACAGAGGGTAGCCACTTGATTGGAGCCAGGGATTTCACTTGGCCCTGAGCCACCAGCACTAACACATGTCTGAAGACTCACAGCTGCCTCACTAGTGGGTTCTCAGCACCTCGATTGCAGATGTAGGCTTTTCATGCTGTGTAATGTCTGCTTCTCAAGCTTCTGTAAGAGAGAGCAAGACAGAGAAAAGAACGGATAGAGGCATGAGCTCCAACAAGTGCCCACTCACAGGTGGAAGAATATCCAGGAAGCAGATTGGGCTAAACTCCATACTGCTAGGCATTAGTCAGATTCTCCAAGGTAGCAGGGTCTGACTGACCAATGTTGGCCCCAATCCCGTCCCTGCAAAATCCCAATCTTAGCTCTCCAAAGCCCCCAAGCCATAGGCAAAAGCAGTTTGGCCCTGGCAGTAATCATTGCCCACCCCCAGCAAAGCCTGAGACAGTACCTGGTCCATTTCCTTGCCTATGAGATGAAGTTCTAATGATAACTTCTGTTGAAAAACGTGCACTTTGAATGAAGAGAACTTCCAAACGGGCTTTGTTTGAGCAACATGGCTGTTTATTCACCTGGGTGCAGGTGAGCTAAGGCCAAAAGGGGCATTAGCAAAGGGTAGTGGGATCGGAGTTGGTTTTATAGGTTTGGGTAGTTTTTTTGGGGCCAGGGGTGTGGCAGAGTAAGTTCAGTTACAGTGGTGGGGTTAGGGGAAAGGAGTATACATGACCAGAAGTTCAGTTACAATGGCAGGGTTGGGTGAGAGGTGTTTACATTATCATAAGAACAGTTAAGATGGCAGGGTTGGGTGAGGGGCTTGTCCGGGGAAGCTCCGCTGGGCGATTAGGGACAATGGCGAAGCAGGCAGGGGGTGGGAGACTTCAGCTGAGGCAAGCAGGACTTCAGACTTTCAGACTCCAGGCTTGCATATGGAGACCTGACAACTTCATCCTTAATGATAATAGTAAATTCATTTCTAACAATAAGCAATGGGCCTTGCTCCTTGTCTGAAATGTCATGGAGGCATCTGCAGGTTGAATGGTCAACACATTTGCTAATATGTAGGGCAAAGGCGATCTGAAGTCTAGTTCTACCATGTCACTGACATGCTGGCTAATCTTTGGCAGGTCACTTTTGCTCCCTGTGACTCAGTTTTATCATCTGTACAGAAAGGAAGTTGGATTAGATCTCCTCCAATGCCACTTTCAGTTCTGCTATTGAGTGATTCTAATTTGCATGCCCTGGCTTTACATCTAGGCTGCCTCAAATAGTCATCAGGAGGTTCTCCTTCTTTATGCTGCGTGCCCACCTCACGCCAACTTGGTTATAATATAAAGTCTCAGCAATAGGCTGGTGGCAGCAAGAAGCAGCAAGCTCAGCCCACACAGCAAGAACATTTGCCACCACATATTTTCTCAGTTAAACAGTTTCCAGACACATCTGCACAGCACCTAATACAGAAATCAACAAGAAAACGCATGAACTTCATGGGTGGTCTTCTCAAGATGTTCAAAAATTTTCAGGACATAAACTCACCAGGTCTATATTCACTCCTACCCCTGAAAGACACAGGATTCCATTAACACCAGGCCTTGCCTTGGTTGCAACAATCCACCAACCCACAGTTTGTAGTTACCTTATACCTTAAAATCAGCTCAGCTTTATCCCTTGTGTCTCAGATCTCCTTAGTTCCAGGTTAGCGGGTAAGTTCTCTCCCACCACTCCCTCTAAGAAAGCTGGGTGTAGAGCCCAACTTTGCCTTAAATACTAGAAAGTGAGCCCATCATTCAGCCTGCAAACACTGCCATGACATTTAAGATAAAGAGCAACAATCTCAGCTCTAGTTCTAGCTGTGTCAGTGACATGCTAGCTAACCTTTGGTGAGTCACTTGCTCTCTGTGACTTGGGTTTCCCATCCCCATTTCTACAAGGAGGAAATTGAATTAGATGACCTCCAAGGCCACTTCTTATTCTGATACTGAATGATTCTGTTATAGTACATGCCTCAGGCATGAAGCAGGGCCATAAGAGCCCTGGTGTAGAAGTCTAGCATTGCCACTGACTAGCTGTGACTCTCCAACTTGTTCAAGTAGCAAGGACCTTGAAGTTATGGGGACCTTTGTGGAATATTATAAAATAGTGATATCTGGCCGGGCATGATGGTTCATGCCTGTAATCCTAGCACTTTGGAAGGCCGAGGCAGGCAGAGCACCTGAGGTTAGGTGTTCGAGAGCAGCCTGGCCAACATGGTGAAACCCCATCTCTACTGAAAATACAAAAATTAGCTAAGCATGTGGGAGGCGCCTATAATCCTAGCTATTTGGGAGGCTGAGGAAGGAGAATTGCTTGAACTCCGGAGGTGGAGGTTGCAGTGAGCCAAGATCACGCCACTGCACTCCAGCTTGGCAACAGAGTGAGACTCCATCTCAAAAAAAAAGAACAATAATGATAATGACACCTATTTTTATCAGCAAACACATTTGGCTTTTTAATTTATGTGCATGCCTCTTTATCAGAACAACAATATCAGTATCTGAAATATTTCTAACACATTACATATTAGTATTTTTAAGTTTTCTGTTCTGCTCAATTGCTTGTGTCTTGCTTAGATTTTCATCTATAATCCATCATCTGTTGCTTTCCTGCAACTTTCCTGGTGCTTTCCCTGTTCCTGCCCCCATCCCTCTCCATTATCCCTCTCTCATTCATTTACTCTGTCAGCCACTCTGGCCTCCTTTTAACTCCTAGAACATTACTAACACTGCTCCTCAGGGCATTTGAACTTGCTGTTTTCTCGATCTGGAATTAGCACTTCTTTCAAGTCAAATAAATGTTACTTTCTCAGTTGGGTTTTCTATGGCTTCCCCACCAAATAAGTATTCCAAACCCCATTCATACTTCCTATCCTCTTTGCTCCTTTGCTCACTATTTTTCTCCTTAGCCTTTATCACTGACATACCATACATTGTATCTATTTGTCATATTTGTTGTCTCTTTCCCCAACTAGAATGTAAGCTTCATGAGGCCAGGGATTTTTTGTTTTTTGTTTTGTTTTGTTTTGTTTTCCACTGGTGTTTCTCCAGTGCCAAAAACAGTGCCTGGTACAGAGAAGGCACTCAGAAGCTACATGTTGAATGAATGAGGGACTAGGAGCAGACACCAAATTGTTTAATAAATATTTATGGGAGAAAAAATTATAGTTGAAAAGATGTATCAAATTAATCTGCAAACTAGGAAAGGCTTCCTTTATTCTTAGTGAGTGGCTGACATTTCAGTCCAGTTCTGGGAACTTTAGGGATCCTCAGGGGGAGAGTTTGAGAGCCCTGAGTGTAAATGCCCTCCTGCCACATTGTGTGTTCTGACTTGCATTGCCTAATCTTGTCAGCTGCCTTCCCAATCAATAATGCACACTTCTGGCTGGAAACATCCAGTAATATATTAGAACATGGAGTCCCCTAGACGTAAAACCAACCACAGAAAATGTTTTCTGAGTTCAAAGCGCTATATTTGAATACATTTCTGGCACTATTAGCAAAGCTCACAACCACCCTGTGAGGTGAGGAACATTTTAACCCTGTTTTTCAGGTGGGAAAGCTGAGCCTAAAGGAGACTTTTTTCCCCAAAGAAATGGTGAGGTGAGGCTTTAAATTTGAGCCTGAAGCACTAAGCTGTACCCTCCAACTTTTTTTTTTTTTTTTTTTTTTTTTTTTTTGGATACAGAGTCTAGCTCTGTCGCCCAGGCTTGAGTGCGCGGCCCAATCTCGGCTCACTAAAACCTCTGCCTCCCAGGTTCAAGCAATTCTCTGACTCAGCCTCCCGAGTAGTTGGGATTACAGGTGCCTGCCATCACGCCCAGCTAATCTTTGTATTTTAGTAGAGATGGAGTTGCACCATCTTGGCCATGCTGGTCGAACTCCTGACCTTGTGATTCACCTTCCTCGGCCTCCCAAATTGCTGGGATTAAAAGCATGAGCCACCATGCCCAACCTACCCTCTTACTTTCTTGTCTCCTCTTGCCTGCTTTCTTCCTGCTGCCGAAATCCTCTCCCTCCTCCCCACCCCCAAGCCTGGAAATTTGCATTTGGGCACTAAAATATGTAGATTTGATCACAATGATGAGTATGTATTTCCACTTGCAAAAGTCCATTTTTCTCCGCAGAGTTGATAAAACTGGTGCAAATGAAGAAAAGTCAGGCAGGAAAAAAAAAAAAAATAAATAAAAAAAAACCACACACACACACACACACACAAACCTGTGTTCCAATTCTGGGTCAGTCAATTTACTGGAGCAAGTTACATAATCAGAACCCCAGTTACCTCAAGTACTAACAAAAAAGGGATATGCCCAACTTCTCAGCATTGCCATGAGGATGAAATGGGATAATATTCAGGAATGGGCCAAGCCCAGTGCCTGACACCTACTAACAACTTAATAAATGCTCCTTTCTTTCCTGCCTTTTCAACCTCAGACATGAGCATCCTCTTCTTTGTAGTTACTTCCAACCTCTAGAACACTGCTTGATGAGTAGAAGGGGAAGAAAACTTCTCCACCTTGAGAGATGATCTCCTTTTCCCTTTTATCCGTTGCTCTCCCTGTCACTTTGATTGCCCTTATACTAAATGTATGGAATTTCAAGAAGTGAAGATGACCTAAAAAAAAAATCTGACTCTTCTTAAAAATGAGGAAGCTCCTGCAATTCATTATACTGTAATAAAGAATGCTTAGCATTTTCCTTCTTTTTGATAATTGATGAATGACCAGTCAGATCTTAAATATGCTGATTCTAGATGTGATGAACTAATCAAAATTAACAGTGTCAAAAGCAACTCATGTCGATTAAAGATGAAAAAAGATGAAACTCAATAAAGGATCTTTTCTAGGAAGATAAGTTTCAAAAATTTTTGTTTCATTTTGTTGCCATGGTACCAACATTTTCAACTATTTTCAGTTATCTTGAAATACTCAGTAAGGTCAAGTACATCCTACGATATCTAATTGTTTTCCCAGGATTACTTTAAAGCATTATTCTGTAAATGCAAATGAATGTCTGCAGACATCTGAAGATTAATACTGAATTGGAAATATTTAGTAAACTATCTTTAGATAATGCCATACAATAACACTTTGAATGTATCCAATGCCTTTGTTCTGAGCAGCTCAAAGGGCTCTGAAAGTATTATCTCATAATGGAATACCACATTCTTAAGCTAGAGTATCATGATGCAGCTGTTTAGTAGTGCCAGCAGTTCCCCTCTGGAAACCAAATACTGTAGCTAGAGGACTATTGGAGCAAAATGAAATGATAAAAAAAAAAAAAAAAAAAAAAAAAAAAAAAAAAAAGCTTCACAACTACCTCAATGTGCAAGTCCTAAAACAAATCATGTTCTCTATCAAAGTACTTTCCCAGAATTACACTAAGGCTTTCTATATTCCCAATGCAGATATTTAGAAAGAATGCTATAGTTTCCTGAACTGGTAATACCAAGTAGAGTGGAAATAGCAGCAGACTGAAGTCAGAAGCCTTGGTTCTTATGGAGCCTCTGCTTTTAACTTTCTGGGTGTCCTAACTGCGTGTCCTAACTGCGTGTCTTTCCTTTTAGGAACCGAACTTTCCTCACCTGCGAAAACAGAGGGTTGAATGGACCAGTACCTTTCATATTGTCCTGACAGTGAAAAATCTTCTGCCAAACAATGGGAATCTACTTATCACTTTTTATCAGGCTTCTCTGTAGGTATCTGCAAAACTTCATGGCAAAATAATTTCAAAGCCCCTGCATTCATGTTCCTAACAGCATTATTTGCCAAGAGACGGAAGCAGCCCAAGTGTCCATCAGCAGATAAGTGAATAAACAAAATGTGGTATCTATATACAATGGAATATCATTCAGCTATAAAAAGAATGAGGGCTGGGCGCAGTGGCTCACAACTGTAATACCAGCACTTTGGGAGGCCGAGGTGGGGAGATCATGAGGTCGGGAGATCAAGACCATCCTGGCGAACATAGTGAAACCTTGTCTCCACTAAAAATACAAAAAAATTAGCTGGGCATGATGGCACGTGCCTGTAATCCCATCTACTCGGGAAGCTGAGGAAGGAGTATTGCTTAAACTCGGGAGGCGGAGATTGCAGTGAGCAGAGATTGAGCCACTGCACTGCAGTCTGGGCAACAGAGCGAGACTCTGTCTCAAATAATAATAATAATAATAATGAAACTCTGATGAATGCTGTAGCATGGATGAGACTTGAAGACATTGTGATAAGTGAAATAAGCCAGACACAAAGGATAAATATTTTATTTTTCCATTTATATGAAATATCTAGAATAGGAAAATTCATAGAGACAGAAAGTAGAATAGTCATTACCAGGGTCTGGGGAAAGGGGAAATGGAATGGGGACCAAGTTTCAGTTTTGTAAGATGAAGAGTTCTGGAGACGGATGGTGGTGATGATTGCACAACAATGTGAATGCACTTAATTCCATAGAACTATACACTTAAAAATGGTTAAGATGGAGCCAGGCGTGGTGGTTCACGCCTGTAATCCCAGCACTTTGAGAGGCTGAGGTGGGCATATCACTTGATATCAGGAGTTTGAGACCAGCCTGGCCAGCATGGTGAAACCCCATCTCTACTAAAAATACAAAAAAAAAGGTTAGCCGACCGTGGTGGCAGGCACCTGTAATCCCAGCTACTCGGGAGGCTAAGGCAGGAGAATCACTTGAACCTAGCAGGTGGAGGTTGTGGTAAGCCAAGATCATGCCATTGCACTCCAGCCTGGACAACAAGAGTGAAATTCCGTCTCAAAATAAATAAATAAATAAATAAAAATGAAAGGTTAAGATGGAAAATTTTATGTTATGTGTATTTTACCACAATCTTTAAAGTAAAAATAAAAAATAAAAAGACCCCACTGATAAACAGCAGTTTGAAAATAACTGGACTAAGGGTGGGCATGGTGGTTCATGTCTGTAATCCCAGCATGTTGGGAGGCTGAGGCAGACAGATCACCTGAGGTCAGGAGTTCAAGACCAGCCTGACCAACATGGTGAAACCCCGTCTTTAACAAAAATACAAAACATTAGCCAGGTGTGGTGTTGCTTGTCTGTAGTCCCAGCTACTGGGGAGGCTGAGGCAGAAGAATCACTTGAACCCAGAAGGTGGAGATTGTAGTGAGCCGAGATGGTGCCACTGCACTCCAGTCTGGGCAACAAAGCAAGATTGTGTCTCAAAAAAAAAAAAAAAAAAAAAAAGAAAAGAAAGAAAGAAAGAAAATAATGGGGCTAATAAAATTTGAAGTGTATTTTATGTGAATCTGAAAAAAACAGTAATGTGACGAAGAAAAAAAATTCCTTAAATCTGACTTTGTTACTATTACAAAATGGAGTCAACAGTTGTGGACAGCAATGAATAATCTCATTTATCCATACTATGAGAGTGGGTTTATGTTGACAGAAAACTGCTCTCCAGAGTTTTCTAAAAAGGGCTCTTGGTTACTGCTGATTTCTTTGAAGAGGGATAGAGACACGGCCCAGTATTTCACACCCAAGTAACCAGTGCACCAAATTAGAAACGGCTACTGTGAGTCCCTATTTTTTTTCCCAAAGTTGTTAGACTGGAAGATAAGGAGAGATGGGCAGGTGAAAATGAGATTCACACTTAAAATACCTGTGAGCTAAAGCAGCTTATATTTATCATAAAGTAAGTTTGCCTTTTGAGGACACTTTTGCCAGGAGATAATTTGAGTCCTGCTAGAAATGTAGCATCCCCTCCCAGTGTTTCCATCCATGCCCGAGACCAAACAAGACCCAAACCCACATCTAAGTTAAAAAAAACTGGGATTCTTTCCTCATGATTTCAGTCTATACTATTGGCCTAAATGTAAGCCTCCTTACAGAGCTGGAGATGAACCTGGGACCTGGAAAGAGGAACCCAGCTATGGGGTTACTGTGTTCACCATCACCCAAATGCAAAAGAAGGGAGAGAAGCTCTTCCCTTAGTCCTAATCTATTTTCCCACATTGAAAAAAAAAAAAAAAAAAAAAAAAAAAAAAAAAAAAAACACTGATAAATAATTCCTGCTGGAAAAGAAGAAAATTGTCACAGAAATTAAGGCCCATGTGGGGTTGGGGCAAAGGCAGGGGATGGTCCATAAAGGAAATTTGAAGAAGGGAAGTTCTTTCTTTTCCATAAAGGAGAAAAAGGAATAGAACAGGAAAATGTTTATCTTTCTCTCAGAGTCAGGGAAGGTTAGGGTTAGGGTTTCCAGGGTCTTGTATTCAACGTTCCCCTTCATTAGGGGACTGGTTGATGAAGGGCCTTATAGTAATGCACTTCCTCAAAGAGGGGGCTCAGTGTTGTCATGAAAATCTTGGATCTGTATCTCTCCGACTTGGATGAGTGTGTAAAACTTGCCTGGGTGGAGATTTTACGTTAATCACTAAGTGTCCTTTAGGAGAGGATTTGAAGAATTCTCTTTGGCACATGCATTTCAAAATAAAGCTAATTCCTCACTGAAAGCTGTCTATGTGAAGGCCCAATTTGTTTAGAAACAGGCACCATGGTGGAAAGGTTGGAAGAAAAGTCAGATGATCTGGGTTCCATAATCTCTCCTTGGTCATTTAACAGCTATGAGATATTGAAAAACAAGCAAACAAACAAAAAACACAACTTTGCTAGGCCTCAGTTTCCTCCTGAAATGAGGATAGTAAATCTTCATCCTCCATAAAACTTCTTCTACAGAGTTATTTTCAGGCCTTCTCCCAACTTGGAAAGGCAAAGATGGAGCAGGGAAGGAAGTCTTGTGCCCTGCACCAAGGAGAAATGTATGTTCAGATATATCTTGAGTTTCCCCAAGATATTTTGCCTCTGATTGTTGATATACTTACTAAGATGAGCTTGTGAATTTTTATTTCACAGCTTCTGAAAGCAGATGGGAATTCTGACCTTTTTATTAGACAGATGAAGTTCTGAGAGGTTATGTGATTTGCCCAAAGTCACACAGCTACAAAACATGAAGCTGAGATCCAAACCAAATTCTATCTCACTTTGAGTTCAGTGTTCGTTCCTCCCCATAAACTTGGTGAAAGAAAAACCAAGCCCAACAAAGATACTTATGTACCTTATAAATCCAGAAAAGAAAAGCTAGAACAACAACAACTGCACACAAACATAGCATGGGTGCAACAGACACAGTCTCAAGTAACACCATCTTCTTAAAAAACAAAGTATTATTTTGTTGATGGTGGATGGAGTGGATCAAATAAAATAGAATATCTCTGTAGCTAGCTGGATTAGCTTAGTTAATTTTAAAGACAATTATTTTTCCCTTGTTTTGCAGCTTCTGTACTTTGATTAAAAAGAAAAAGTCTCCTTTTAGATATTCACTCATCTCAGGACAATGCTTTCCTAATACCTCCAAAGGCACGAAACAAGATTAACTAGAAGCTCCAAAGAAAATCTGTGCAATATTGCATACAATTGGCTCCATGATAAGAAATACTTGTTTAATGTGGTTTGTTTTCTGCTGAAATAAAAGGAGCCTATCTTTATCCATCAACCAGTCTGAAAATCAGATGGCCATTATTGCTTATGCTGTTTTAATATTTCTCTCCACTTTAAAATTTGTCATTCCTTTCCCATGGCAATTCAAAGGTTTTATACAAAATCCACCACAGCTAAGCAAAGCCTTAGTTATACATCTTTCTATTCTCTGATGATTAGGGCTGTGTTTTTGTTATGGTAAATAAGTATCTGGTAGAAGTCTAGAAAGTCCTTTTTAGTAATCGTTTGCAAAGTTCCTGAGGAAAAATAATCTCTTTCTAACCTTTATGTTAGGCCTATGTGATTCTTTTCTCCAGGAATCCTTGGACCAAGTAGTACAAGATAAGCTTTGTAACAAAGTTGGATGAGTTGGGCTAACTCTGGCCTTAAGTAAATGAGTGGCCTTTTCAAGAAGATACTCTTGTTGGAGGAGAAGGATGTTCTGCACAATTAATGTTTGCAAGAGGGTCATTGAGTAGGTCAAATTTTAACTGGTGGCAATATATCACTCAACATCCAATGGCAAGCTGATGAAAGCATTTGATTTGGCCTCAGCCATATGAACCCAAAAGACAGGAATTTCTGAACCTTGCAAGGAGCAAGCAATAGCAAAGGACAGCCTCTAAAAAGGGCTGTAAACCTCCAAAAGAGCTAAACCTCTAACTATTCCACCTCTCTTAAACTGATGGCTAAACAAGCCAGTACTTGTTAGCCAGGCATTCTTCATAGATTATCTTGTCAAAAGGAGGTCTCTGTGCACAGTGCAAGTCCAATATTTTCGTCTAATTCTGTACCTGAACTGACTTGAATCATTCAGAGCCTCAATATAGCTGGATCTGTTGGCCCCCTGGAACACGGACTCTTTCTGAAAGGTAAATTCAAGATATCATGAAGATGCAAACCTGCAGAATGTTAGACCTAGAAAAGAATTGAGATTTGAAGCAGAACGCCCTCCCCACTACCTTCTCAATTTTTCAGATGAGGAAACCGGAAGCCCTAAGAAGTGACTTGGCAAAGTGCACAAAAGTGTCCTCCCAGCTCCAGACACTGACTGTTTACTCAGTTTTATCCCACTTGCAAAGGGAAAATGCCAAGATGTCTGGTTTATTATTAAAACTAACTCTCCCTACTTCATTGTTTGGTTTCAAGGAGCTGCTTGAAAGCAAAGTCCTCAGCCCTCCGCCCTCACCCTCACTCCCACCTCCACCCCCACCCAAATCCCCAGCTTAGCAGTTCCTGTTTTCTCACTATGCCCTTCCAGCTTTCTGTCTCCTCCCCTCCATAAGGGTAGGTCCAATTACTTGGCAGCCCACTTAGCATAGCAAAGAGCTGAAGTCCAGAAATGTTGTGTGGAAAAACCAGAGGACCCCCGGTTGGTGCTTTGTTCCTCTCAGCTGTGCTTACTTCCCAAGCAGAGCTGCAATCCCCTCTGCTGTGGCTTCCCAGGGTTTGGGTCAGGACCCAGGGATACTATTATTACATAATTTTACATTGTACCTCAATGCAAAAAAATGTCTGAAGGAGAAAACCTACACCTCTTTTTCCCTTTCCTTCAATGAAAAAATGGGTATCATCCTGGCTGTTCTGTGAACTGGGCCTTACCCAGGACAATAGGCTTCTGAGGACAAGGTGATTAGGCTGGGAGTGCAGTGTTTGATTAGCACCAACTAGCTCTTTGTAGAGGGACAATATCAGTCCGTACAGTAACAAGATAACGTCTTTTGATTTGGGTTCGCTCCCTCTGTTGATACAATCTATTATCCTGTTTGCCTTTCTTACTACAGCAAGGCATTGCACCAAGGGCTTCAAGGATTTTTTTCAATAATAACCTCCAAATCCCTTAGCACCTGCCTTCTGCCAAAGAACCTCCCTCTTCACCTCAGAGCTTTTCTTTGTCCTTTCAACATCACTTTGAATAGTTAGGTACAGCTATACTCCCATCCCAAGGAAAAAGAAAACTAGGGCCACAACTACAGGGCTTCAGATTTAATAAGAAACAAGATTAGGCAGAGCAATTAAGTTATTGTTTGCTTAACCCTTTGCCTGCTGCCCTTGTCTTAGTTTCAGTGGTTTTGACAGATTTCATAAAGAAGACAAGTTCCAGAGTTTGAGGCAGCAGCCAAGAGATGCATCAATAGATTTTCTTCAAAAAGGCAAACACCATATCAATTTTAAACACACAGACACACACACACACACACACAGTATGAAGCTGCTTATCTCAGGCCCCCAAATTACCCAATTTCTAAAGCCGAAAACTGCGCCCACCCAGAATTTGTTCAGAAAGACTTCACAAACCTCCACTAATGATCACAAAAGATAAATGGAATAGCTTGCATTTTATAGGTTCCTTCTCAAGTTTCAAGATGTATTCATATTTGAAAACATTTCACATCTGACAACTTTCACTAAAAAATACACATTCAAAAAAATATTTGGCGTGATCATTTGTGGCATTTGCTGATAGAACTGGCTATTGATAAGGGACCGGAGACCATCACTAAATGGGACTTGTGGGGAAATAATGGGTAGTATTTTCTTACGGACTAGCAACTCCTCACCCTTAAACTCTGGCAGTATTCACATAATGCAATGTCTTGTTTTCTGTCCCAGCCCCTCTCCTAGCATCTTATTTATGTTTTTGCAAGATACTCTTGCTTAATTATGATTCTTCCCAATTTGGACTGTAAATAGAAGGCAAATTAATAATTTAGGGTGGAAAAAGACCTGGGCCATTTTCTCCTCCCTTCATTCCTAGGTCAGGCGGCTCATTTATGAATTAGTGCTCAAGCAGCCTGAATAGCAGAGAATGAATGTTTGACTAAATCCTCTAAGTATGAAAGCTCTTCACACCATTTGGTCTTGAACTGATCCAATAGCGAGGTGTAACCACTAGTGACAATAAAGCGCCATCTGGCAAAGTGAACTCTAGGCAAACAATGACAAGCAGAAGTGAAAAGAATTGCAATGATTTCCACAAACATGTGAAATACTATAAACTGTGGGACTTAGCAGCTTCTTCCCAAGGCAAGTAAACAAATGCAACACTTCGTCAGTGGCGCTGATGTGTGGGGCTCCATCTCTGCCAGCAGGCTTGGCTCCATTTGCATTTAGCTAGGGAAAAAATGTATGCAGATTGGCGAACAAAACAATATATAAGCACTACTAACCAGACGTCACTTTTCCTTCGCTCTTTACTGTCAGGGTGATGTACTGGAAGTCTTTATTTCTTTCAGCTTGGGCCTCTCGGTGCTCCATTCTCCTTCCAGCTTGTTCTCATGCCTTTCTCATCACCTGCTGAGGCCTTGATCACGGACAGAGCAGACGAGCAGCGGGGGGACAATTAGAGAGGAGTTCAGACTTTGATCATTTGACCATATGTGAATACAACAGCTGACCACATGTTTTAAAAGACAACTAACTTAAATGTATTAAAAAAAATCACAAAGCAAGCATAGATACTGAAATTTACATTTTAATTATCTGGCACAATGCTGCATTCAACTTTTTCAAAATATTTAATATGGAAAAATACATCTTGCCCCTTCAAAATAGGAAGAGAAAGCACTTTTCTGCGTTTTCCCCCAACCCCCACCTCCTCTCCCCCTTCAAAATGTGTTCCCTTTCAGCAAAACATTTAACCACTGCGAATGGTGAAGAATTCTGTGCCGGAGATTTCAAAAGGCACATTCAAAGCTGCCAAAAGTTGAGCATGATTACTAAAGGTAGATGAAGCTTAAAGTAAGCACAATCATTTATTTTTAAAAGTGATTTTATAAGAGAAAAATCTCTGTTCAGCACTTACATCGTAAACCAGACTTTTCTAAGTGAGAGGAACGTACTCAAGGGTTTGTCCTCACTTCTCCAATTCTTTACAATGACAATTACACAGTCCCAAAATGTGTATTCTAAATGTCGTGAAAATAAAATAGCTTTCTTAGCAATAAAACTAATAAATACTTGGTGAGATAGAAGACAGTCTCATTGCAGCCACAGTGCTCAAATGAAGGCTTATTTGTGTTTTATTCTATCAAAATATTGCCACTTCTTTCCTGGCTCTCTTTCAACTATCAAAACTGAACTGATTTCACTTTGACTACGTGAAATGTAGACATATGACTATCCTGCTTATAACGCTTTCTTGTGTTTTTGTATGCAGTTGATGATTTATCATTGCTTCTAGAGATATAGAGCCCTTCTTATCTTTTTCACCTACGGGAATTAACATATTCATGAAATGGTTATTTACTCTCAAATAGGAAGATAATAGAAAAATAACACTAATTGTTTTGACAGCAGTTTACTTAAGAGTTATCTGGGAGAACAAATGTTTCTTTTGTAGTGTTAGGAAGACAAGCATTTATCTATGTATTAAGCTTATTTTTCTTCCCATGGTTAGACAGACCAAAGTAATCTCGGATGGGGGAAAAAAAGTCTGGAATAAATGATTTAAGTAAAATTTCATCTGACATTCCCCTAAATATTTTGATAGTCCATTTATTTTTTCAATTGTGAGAGAGATTAGCAAGGTGATTTACATTTTAATGGCTATATATGCTAATTTTTTCGTTATCTAGACATCGTTGTATTTTTAAAATGCATACGACATTTTAATTTTAAAGAATCCCACCTGTTTTACTTTACTTTGGTACCATTTTAAATATAATCTATTTATACCCATTATCAGATGAGCTTTAGAGGTGGGGATTCCTATTTTAGGGCACAATGGATTTTTACTTTGAAAGAGTTCTTTTTAATACACCTTTTGAAACAAAGGTTCCTGAAAATACATATTCCCCTCTTAAGTGTGAGTGTCTTTACCCGGGATTCTATGTCACCTTGTGACCGTGAGCATGTCATCACCCTCTCTTGGCCTGTTTCTTCCTCTGTAACACAAGTTAATTAAACTAGTTAACCTCTAAGTGCTCTTCCAGTTCCAGAGAATTTTAGATTCTATGATCGCATTGCCAAAATAAAGTCCACAATCGAATCTTCATAAGACTATTTCTCTCCACAAAGAACTTTTCCCAGAAGCATGAAGGGACAGGTTAATTAATCTTTATATTTTGCCTACTATACACCTGACATTTTACAGATATTATCTCCTTTAGTCCTTACAACAACCCTGCAAAGTATTATTATCTACAGTTTATAGATGAGAAAACTGAGGTATACAGAAGTGATGTACCTTGTAACAAGCCTCCCAGTTAGTAAGCGGTAGAACCGAGGCCTATCATCACATAGGAATTCTCACTGCTACAAAACATTCCCTCACAAAAAGATAATGGGTATCAGCAGATTAACTTTCTTGTCCCACTTTATCACCAATGTCCTGGGACAAATCCTCTACCTCAATTTCCTTTGCCCATATAGGCATTGAATCTTCAGAATGGTATCACCTGCTTCACGGATAGACACAAAACTAGAAAGGTAATAGTGAACAGAGGGCAAACTATGTACTTCCTCCAAGAGAAGAGAAAGGAGAGGAGAGGAGAGGAGAGGAGAGACACCATTTGTGAACACAGAATGGCATTTGGTTGTTGAATTGAGAAACTGAAAAAAATAATTTCAACTGATGACATTTCTGATGGTTAAAATTGTGTTCTGCAAAGTGGAAGATCTTTGGAAAATAGAATTCAATAGCTTCTTTTGACCCAAAGTAGAATTTTCTGAGAAAGAAAATACTACAAAATGAAAGAAACTGAAAAGTCGGCCCTGCAAACATGCTTTAAGTTTATAAGTATCTAACACTTTTAAAGTAAACACAGAGAAAATCAGCCACATTTGAACACGACTGAGGGATCTTTGGATTCACTGACAAATATGAGCCGACTTCCCAAAATGTCCATTTTAAACCAAGATTTTGATTTAAACTTGAAGACATACAAAACTATTCTAGGGAATACAATACAAAAATTACATGAAATGTAAAGATAAAATTCAAAGCTTTTTGACTGGCAGCTTCTTAAAAGTCCCCATGACCCCCTCAGAAAAACAGAGTTACACAGCCTGCTTCCCACAAAGGTACTTCCTTGGGAAACCTGTGAAAGTAAAGTGCTAGAATGGCCTTTCCCGAAGTACAAGAGGAAAGCTTTGAGAAAAGAATCAAGATTAACTCAACCACTTAGATGAGGGAGCAATAGACTGGTCCACAGAGCTCATTCATGGTTTTCCCACAAAAAAAGACTATTTCCGGCTGGACACAGTGGTTCATGCCTGTAATCCCAGCACTTTGGGAGGCCAAGGGGGGCAGATCACGAGGTCAGGAGTTCGAGATCAGTCTGACCAACGTAGTGAAATCCCATATCTATTACAGATACAAAAGATTAGCTGGGTGTGGTGGTGGGCATGTTTAATCCCAGCTACTCGGCAGACTGAGGCAGGAGAATCACCCAAACCTGGGAGGCGGAGGGTGCTGTTAGCCAAGATCACACTATTGCTCCAGCCCGGGTGACAGTACGAAACCGGGTCTCAAAAAAAAAAGCAAGTGATAAAGATTATTTGCTTAGCGAAACTTAGGTCAAGAATCCTCTACTAGGCCCATCTGTGCACTTCCTTGTAAAATCTAGTTTTAGAAAACTAGCTAAGTCACTTTAGCCAGAACCCCTATCCTTGATATCTGATTATCTTCAGTGATTATCTGATCAGGGTCCTCAATCCTCCCTCATTCACCACGGGATGTCTGATCACCCTGGCCCGCTTTTAGCAAGAATCCTTTTGGGTTGGTTTAGCCTGAAAACCTCTGTCCCTGCTGTGGCTTCTTAACAATTTTCCATCCTGTGACCACCTCCACCCTGCTCCTTGGCTATTCCCACTTGCCCATGCTCTATTTGGAGTTGAGCCCATTCTCTCTCTTCCACCTCAAGGCTCTGTTGTAGTGTACCTGTTGCCATGGCCCTAAATAAAGTCTTCCTTATTTCTTCCTTCCTTACTTACTTTACTTACTTTAATAAATATCATTGAAATTTTTAACATAAAAAAGGGTATCAAGAACTATAGCTGGGGACCGTGGGCATCTTACATGATTGCTGCAGTTTTATAACTTTCCCAAGTTAGTTATTATTTACTTATCTACTTTTCATTAGTGATTTGCTATAAAACCTTTCCAATTTTATTTTGTAATATTTTGTAGGCTTTGACTCCCTTGGAAATTTTGAGGAAGGCTACAGAACCCTTCCCACCCTTTCTCTCACCCCTAAAGAATGCACAGAAACACAAACAACTATTTGCATGCAATTTCCGGGAGTTCCCAGCCCATCTAAGAACTCCAGGTTAAAAATCACTGCGGTGACATACTTAAAACAAGTGCCAACGTAAGATAACAATGTGCCATTTTCAACTATCAGATTGGTGATAGTAATAAAAGGCACAATAATTCCCAGTGTGGAGAAACAAGCAAGTTCACATGTCATTGATGGGAGTATAGATGGCTGACAACTCTTCAGAAATTTCTTTATATGCACACTCTCTTTGAACTAGCATATCCAAGGATAAGAAACAACATCAATGTCTACTAATAAGAGGGGGATTAAATAAAGGCAGGAATAACCATACTTGTAGTGACAGTGTTCATTGCATTGTTAAGCAATGACACTGTCTCCTCTCTATAGTCATTGTGGTGAATGGCTGGGGGTGAGAAGGACAGAGATGTTGCTGTTAAAAGACCACATAAGGTAGGGTTACTTAAAGTCCATACTAGGGGTTCAGTTGCTGAGTTACCTAACATGCCTCTATATTAGGTAATTCGTGAAGCAGTGAGAGTACTGGCCAGGAAGGAGAATGGCTGCGGTGCAGTCCTGAAGGGCCATACTCATTAGAAAGGCAAGCGTTTCAACAGTGGCTCTTAATCTTTTGGGGGTCAAACACTTCTTTGATAATCTAATGAGAGCTTAGGACATATTCTCTGGAAAATACACATAAGCACAATTTTTTGCATAGAAGTTCAGGGGAGTTTTGTATCACCTAAAGTAGCTTCAAGGACACCAGGCCTTAGGTTTAAAACAAAAAGTTCCTTTCAGAACAATAGGCAGAAAAATATCTATAGGTATCTGAGGACAGAGAATCCCCCTTATTCTGGGCGATAAATTTTCTTTAAAATTCCTCATCTAAGACCTCTAATTAACTCGCAAACATTGCCCAGAAACCCTACTATATCACTTTAGAAATAGCTCCTTTCAGCCAGGTGTGCTGGCTCACGCCTGTAATCCCACTGCTTTGGGAGGCTGAGGCAGGCAGATCACGAGGTTAGGGGTTCGAGATCAGACTGACCAACATGGTAAAACCCCGTCTCTACTAAAACTACAAAAATGAGCCAGGCATGGTGCTGTGGGCTTGTAATCCCAGCTACTCAGGAGGCTGAGGCAGGAGAATTGCTTGAACCCAGGAGGCAGAGGTTGCGGTGAGCCGAGAGCATGCCATTGCACTCCAGCCTGGGCAACAGAGCGAGACTCCATCCAAAAAAAATAAAAATTCTCTTCCTACTTTTCAAGACAACTATTTCATGCCTATTCTTATATCCTCCCCCAACTCAGCTATAACCTTCCTACTTAAATTGCTGACAAAATAGAAGTCATCAAACAAAAATGACTTCTCTTTCTATTACAAACCTAAAAACAGAACTATACCTGCCTCCATATTTTCTTCTTGCAACAACTGAGGAAATGCCCCTCCTGTACAAAACAAAGCCCACCACATATGTTTCTGAATTCCTCTCTCACCAACTTTTCTCAAGGTCAGAATAAAGTTAAAATTAAAAATAAAGTTAAATTTCAACCAAGGCCTATAAGGATAGCACACAATTTGATTCAGATTTTACAGACAACAATCTTATATACATAAATCTGGAACAAGAAAGAAAACTAAGAGACTAGATATTTATTGAGCATCTACTGTGTATGTGTCAGTTGGGGGACACTTTTTCCTGCTGGGGAAAAAGTGGTGAGAAAAACCAGTAAGGCCATTGTCTCATGGAACTTCCAGTTCAATCAAGAAGCAAAAGAGCAAGGTGAATGGGGACTTTCAAAACTCACTCAGGCTCCACAATGTGTTCAGAACTAAGCAAAACAAGGGAACCAAATCACAAATTCCACACTGTTTCCTGTAAAACAGCAACATAATGTCCAACAGGCAAAAAAAAAAACAATTAATGTGAATAAAGAAAAAAAACACTAAAAAAAGTATTAAACATACTAATGCTTTAAGTAGAGTATAGAAGCCAAGATTATAGAATATTTTAAATTGTATTTCTTTTTTGTTTTACAGATTTTTAACATGTTTTATTCTTTAATAATTTTTAAAAAGTTAAATGTATTAAACACTCCATATACAAACATAAAAAATGCTATTGCGAAATCGAAAAAAAAAAAAATCCTAAAATTTGTATGGAACCAAAAATAAGCCTGAATAGCCAAAGCTATCCTAAGCAAAAAGAATAAAGATAGAAGCAATCCCATTACTGGGTATATATCCAAAGCATTATAAATCATTCTACTATAAGAACACATTCACATGAATGTTCATTGCAGCACTGTTTACAATAGCAAAGACCTGGAACCAACCCAAATGCCCATCGATTTTAGACTGGACAGGGAAAATGTGGCATATATACACCATGGAATATTATGCAGCCATCAAAAACGATGAGTTCGTGTCCTTTGTGGGGACATGGATGAACCTGGAAACCATCATTCTCAGCAAACTGACACAAGAACAGAAAATCAAACACCGCATGTTCTCACTCATAGGCGTGTGTTGAACAATTAGAACACATGGACACAGGGAGGGGAGCACTACACACTGGGGTCTGTTGGAGGGAAATAGGGGAGGGAGAGCGGGGGTGGGGAGATGGGGGGAGATGGCATGGGGAGAAATGCCAGATATAGGTGAGGGGGAGGAAGGCAGCAAATCACATTGCCATGTGTGTACCTATGCAACAATCTTGCATGTTCTTCACATGTACCCCAAAACCTAAAATGCAATAAAAATAAAACGAATAAAGATGGAGGCATCATATTATCTGACATCAAAATATGCTAGAAAGCTATCATAATAAAAACAGCATGGTAAACATAGACACATAGACCTATGGCACAGAATAGAAAACTGTGAAACAAATTTACTTCATATTTACAGCAAATCGTTTGGACTTTTTGTCTTTTTTTTTTTCTTTTGAGATGGAGTCTCGCTCTATTACCTGCATTGGAGTGCAGTGACGTGATCTCAGCTCTCTGCAAACTCCACCTCTTTAGTTCAAGCGATGCTCTTGTCTCAGCCTCCTGAGTAGCTAGGACTATGCTTGGCTAATTTTTTTGTATTTTTTGTATTTTTAGTAGAGACGAGTTTTCATGATGTTGGCCAGGCTGGTCTTGAACCCCTGACCTCAAGCGATCCTCCCAAAGTGCTGGGATTACAGGCATGAGCCGCCATGCCCCACCTAGCCTCAGACTCTTTTAAACAGATCTTGTGGGAACTAATAAAGCAAGAACTGACTAATTACCCTGAGGACATCATCAAGCCATTAATGAGGTATCCCCTCTTATGACCCAAACACCTCCCACTAGGTCCCACCTTTAACATTAGGACCAAACTTCCACATAGGATGTGAAGGGGACAAATATCCAAACTATAAGCATATACCAAGAGTAAACCTTAATGTAAACTACAGATTTTGGGTGACAATAATGAGTCCAAGTTAGTGCATGGATCGTAACAAATGTATCACTGTAGTGGACGATGTTGATTGTGAAGGAGGTTATGCATGTCTGTGGCATGAGGTAGGTAAGAACTCTTCTTTTTGCTCAATTTTGCTGTGAACCTAAAACTGCTTTAACAAATGAAGTCTAGGCCAGGCATGGTGGCTCACGCCTGTAATCCCAGCATTTTTGGAGGCCGAGGTAGGTGAATCACCTGAAGTCAGGAGTTGAAGACCAGCCTAGCCAACATAGCAAAAACCTGTCTCCACTAAAAATACAAAAATTAGCCAAGCACAGTGGCAGGCGCCTGTATCCCAGCTATTCAGGAGGCTGAGAAAGGAGAATCACTTGAACCTGGGAGGCAGAGGTTGCAGTAAACCAAGATCATACCATTGCACTCCAGCCTGGGCAACAAGAGAGAAACTGACTCAAAAAAAAAATTAAGTCTATTTTTAGAATGATTAGTATACTGACTGGCACATAAGAAGTATTCAATAAATGTCAGTTAAAATTTTCTTACCATCATTATTATGTTATAACCTCTGGGTCCTTGTAGGTGTTCAGCTAAATGTTACTAATGAATAGTTACCAATGTGGTTACTTTCTTTCCCTTTAGACCCCTGTGCTGAGCTCCAGGGCTGATCATCCAAGAGGAATTCCCACCAAGCCACGCATCCTGCCCTCTCCATTCTCTGTCTGCAGTCCCAAGGTATCCAGCAGTTGCCACTTACAGTACTTAGGTCTCCCCACTGTAATTATATTTTCCTGCCTATTTCCTCCATACCACTCCATTGCAGTCTCCCCTGGGGCAGTGAGGTTCTTCATTCTTCTCTGTATCTCAGCTCCTAGCTCAAAATCTGGAGCCAAAGCTGAATCAATAAAGGTTTCATTGGAAGAATAAATGAAAGAAAAAAGATCAAATGAATACATGAATAAATAGCAGGCTCTGTCACTGTATGTTCATTTGAGTCAATCTGAGCACAGTCTGAGCAGCTGTGGATCAGTGGCCTCCACAGTTCCAACTCCTATCGAAAGGGTATAAATGCCAACCAAGCATTGCTGAGGGGGCCTTTCCCAGCTGGAGAGTACTTCATTTTACAGTTCATAAAAAGCAAGAGATCCATTTTTGGTATTTGTTCTTATGAACCCCGATTTTAACTTCCCTCTACTACCCCTACCACATGAAGCAGTCCTGAGAGTGCAGCCTAAGAGTGAGCAGCCTCCTTCTGAGCCCTCTTCCCAATGAGACCATCATTATCATGCTCTCTGTGGAGCACTAAGGAGAGAAGAAATAAGCCACGAGATTTTCCAAGGAAATGGTATTACTTGCCACTTAAGCCTAATTCTATCAGCGGCACTCCTACATGAAAAGATAAAGAGTTTCACACTACTCTCTTTCACTCATACACACACATACACACCTTTAAGTGTACATATGTAAATTTGTGTGTTTCTGTGTGTAGACTTAAATAAATGTATATGATATGCACTTATGTCATGGCATTACAATTCAGAATTACTTTCATCTCTGTTTTTCAACTTTTCATATTCCCTAATGTTTCCACCATAGAAAAGGCTCAATCAAAATAAAAAAGAATTTGACATCAAGAGAGAGTAAAGAGTAAAACCCCGGTAGACAAGCAGGCCATGGCAGGGAGAACAGAAGCATGAAGGTTTAAAAACAAACCAACAAAAAGACCCATGTCCTGCTCTCCTCCAAGCTTGAACAGTCCATGTCCAGAAAGGTAGTTAGGAGAATGTTGAGGAAAGTTCCCTGATAATTGGGAGCTAGATAAACTGAGTATGGCATCTATTTCTGTAAGTTATTTGACTTCTCAGAGTCTCAGTTTCCCAATATGAGGATAATAATACTTTTCAATATTACTGTGAGGGATATATAAAATGTTTCTAAAACATGCAATGTGGAGAGGTTTTATTTCTTTTCTTTTTCTTTTTCTTTTTCTTTCTTTCTTTTTTTTTTTTTTTTTTTTTGAGACAGAGTCTTGCTCTGTTGCGCAGGCTAGAGTGCAATGATGGTAGCTCTGCTTGCTGCAACCTCTGCCTCCAGATTTCTAGCCAATTCTCCTGCCTCATCCTCCCAAGTAGCTGGGATTACAGGTGCACGCCACCAAGCCCGGTTAATTTTGTATTTTTAGTAGACACAGGGTTTCACCATGTTGGCCAGGCTGGTTTTGAACTCCTGACCTCGGTGCTCCACTCTCTTTGGCCTCCCAAAGTTCTGGGATTACAGGCGTGAACTACCACACCTGACTTGAGAGATTTTTTTAAATGTATCTAAATTAGAGGTTATCAAACTTTGGAATTTGAGAATACTTTTTGAATGTAAGGATATTTTCCGGAACCACCTGCTTTCCTACACACAGAGAATAGTAAGAAAATACGCAACAAAGAGCTACTATGCACCTCCCACCTACTAAGATGGCTTACCAAAAAAAGAAAAAAGAAAAAGTAACAAGTGTTGGGGAGTATATAGAGAAATTGGAACCATCATACATTGTTGGGGCAAATGTAAAATGGGACAGCCACTGTGGAAGGCAGTTTAGTGGTTACTGAAAGTTCAATATGCAATTACCAAATGACCTAGCAATTACACTCCTACGTATATACCCCAAATAATTGAAAACAGAGACTCAGGCTGGGCATGATGGCTCATGCCTGTAATTCCAGCACTTTGGGAGGCCAAAGCAGGAGGATCACTTGAGCCCAGGAGTTTGAGGCCAGCCTGGGCAATATAATGAGACTCTGTTTCTACAAAAAATACAAAAGTAAGCCGCGCATGGTGGCGGGCATCTGTGGTCCCAGCTATTCAGGAGGCTGAGATGGGAGAATTGCTTGAGCCCAGGAGGCCACAGCTGCAGCAAACTGTATTCATGCTATTGGACTCCAGCTTGAGTGACTGAGTGAGACCCTGTCTAACAAAAAAAAAAAAAAAAGGAAAACAGGGACTCAAAAAAGTAATTTTATGCCAATGTTCATAGCAGCATTATTCATCATAGCCAAAAGGTAGAAACAATTCAAATGTTCTTCAACAGATAAATAGACAAATGTAACCTTTCCATATAATGGAATATTATTCAGTCATAAAAAGGAATGAAATTCTGATACGTACTGCAACATGATCTTCGAAAACACTGTCTTAAATGAAATAAGCCAGACACAAAAATACAAATATTGTATGATTCCACTTACGTGAAATATCTAAAACAGGCAAATTCACAAAGATGGTAAGTAGACAAGAGATTACCAGAGGTTGAACAGAGGGAAAAGTGGAGAGTTGTTTAATAGGTACGGAGCTTCTATTTGAAATGATAAAAAAAAGTATTGAAAATGTCAGAACAGTATTGTGAATGCAATTAATGCCACTGACTTGTACACCTTAAAATGGTTAAAATGGCAAATGTTGTATTATACATATTACTACTATTTTATAAAAAAACAAATAAAAGAAGCTATTATGAATTCATAATATATTTACATATAAAATGACATATACTGTTTATTCAATTTGCATATGAATTTGTAGAGCACTTATATGAATTCCCTGCCTCCCACCTGCACCACCCACCTACCCTCAATAGAGAACCATGGATAGAGATAATTCAAGTTAGTACAAAAGTTACATCTCAAATGACTGCATAACAGCCTCAATTATTCACTGTGGTGAGAACAGAGATTTTGCCACTGGAGTTTGGTACAAGGCTTTATACGTGGCAAGTATTTACTAAATGCTTTCCAAATAAATGGGTCTCTGTAGTACAATACCCAGGCACCAGTTCATATAAGCCAATTAGAGAGTTTGTAAATGAATATGTGTGTATGCATGTATGTGTGTGCGGATGTGTGTGTGTGTTTGGGGGAAAGGGGAAGTAGGCAAGAAGTGTTAGAAGAAACAGAAAGGGCTACCCCTGAATCCTGGTTAATTGCTTCCTTTCAGGAAAAGCACCAAGGATGGAGCAGCCTGGCCTTTGCCCCACGCTGGTTCCTGCAGGTGCAAAAGGAGAACTACTGCTAATGGGACAGAGAAGGTCCATGCTGCACATGGTGCAGAGATCAACAGGTCTTGAGCCTCCAGAGCTGTCAGCCTAGTGCCTTTCATGCGCCTTAAAAGTGAATCAGAGAGAAAACAAAGAAGGGTCACTCTTGAGATCTGCAGTCCCTGGCATTGCTGGGAGAAAATATGAAGCATCTGGGAGAAACAAAACCTATATTCAAAAGTTTGCATAAAACTGAACAGAGCAGGGAGGCAGAGAGGGATGGCTGGTGATGGTACAGAATAAAAAAGAGAGAGAATCCTTTGAAAATATATTGAGAACTCCTACTACTCATCATTCAGTAAGGGTTACTGGATCTAAATGTTGCCACAAGATAAGCTTTACTTCAAAATGATTCATTTTTTCCTTCACTTTTTAAAAATTAACCAAAATCACAAGCTGATTTCTTTGACCTAAAGGGGTTTGCTTTTTCCTCTCAAAATGCATGTGAAATGTATGCAAAGAATATATATCATTGATTAATTTTTTAAGTTGTTTCAAGTTGCTTTCAATGTCCATACCTTAAAATGATCAGTCATTACACATTGGAGCAATTCAGACACATCATGTTGTTTTCTGATCTCGATAAAGCTTAACTTATTAATAAAGGAAATACATTTATTTATAGTTAGAACAAAATCTGCCAATACATAAAATTCTGTTAAGTGATACCTACTTTTTCCATTCATTTACATCATAGGATTAGAGACTGTTTTACCTGAGCGGGGGTGGATCCTTCTGTAAAATTAAATTGCCCTTTATGATACAGCAATTCTTTTTAAAAACTACTCATTTCTATGTATGTCTGCATGTACATGACAAAAGCTCTGAAATAACACACACCTGACTTCTACTGTTGTTACTTCTGAACACACACCTGACTTCTACTATTGTTACTTCTGAGAAAGCATGTGAAATAAGGGAGAAGTCACAGTGACATGTAAATGCGAACCCTTTACTGTTTACATATTCTGTATTCTTTAAATATTTTCACAATGAGCATATGTTAAATTTATAATTAATAATTTAAAAGTAAAGACAAATGAAGTCCCATGGATAAGGGTAAACTGATAAAACATTGCCTATACATCATGCAAAGTCCTTCATTTTTTTTCCTTTTTATAAAATATGAGAGAATAGTATCATGATTATTCACTATCCAACTTCAACAATGATCACTTCCAGGCCACTGGCGTTTCATTCATGGTCCCTCATATACTTAAACACACAACATGGTTAAATTTGTTAAAGCAAATCTCAAACATTACAGCTTTTTTTTTTTTTAATACCCTATATATTTTAGCTGAAAGTTAAACTAAAGAACAGAACAGGGTGGGAGCCGTGGCTCATGCCTATAATCCCAGAACTTTGAGAGGCTGAAGCAGGTGAATCACTTGAGGTCAGGAGTTCGAGACCAGCCTGGGAAACATGGCAAAACCCTCTCTCTACTAAAATACAAAAACTAGCTGGGCGTGGTGGCCTGTGCCTGTAATCCCAGCTACTAGGGAGGTTGAGGTAGGAGGATCACTTGAACCCAGAAGATGGAGGTTGCAGTGAGCGGAGATCATGCCACTGCACTCCAGCCTGGGCAACAGAGTGAAACTCTGTCTTAAAAACCAAGCACACAAACAAACAAACAAAACAAAAACAGTACAAGCAACTTTTCAGGATCATATTGACTTCCTAAAGATTTGTTTTCAAAATGAATGAGAAGGTAAGTTTTATAAGAATGGCAATGTAATTTTAAGAATCAACACTGGCCCTCTTATTAATAGAATAAATTATTCAAATCCAGTCTACTTAATCAATAACTAAGAAAATGTGATCAAATAGGACAGAACAAAATAACAGCAGGCAAGTTAGAAAAATAAGTTCAAAAAGACACATCTCTCCACCTGCCATTTCTGAGCCTTAAAGCAGAGTGTAGAAGTGTTCACTTTCTTGGCAGGTAATTCTGAATAGCTAGGTCTAAAAATTTGAGAGAGAAAAACTGGCTGCTGCAGCCTGACAAAATGACTGGTTAATTACTCATGCAGTTGCTGAACTGAAAATCTGCAACCTATGGCTTCCCTGAGCTTCTGCGTGACAAATGACTATAGCACCAAGTATCTTTTACAATTTAAGCCAGGACGCACACCTATAAATTGCACTGCCCATATTACCAGAGCTAATGACTCCAAGTGCTCTCTCTCAAAGCTGAGGAGCACCTGGGTAGATGACCAGGTTGCCCTTCCCACCAGGAACCACTACCCCCGCTCTAGAATCAATTTATGGCCCAGAGTTACTGACTTTAAAATGACTATCTCTTCTCTTCAAAGTACACGCAGCCCTTAGTCTGGGGATGCTGCCCTGGCTTACAGCCTTCTAACATTTTGCCCAAATGTGAATGTCTTTTGGTTTTAAAGTTTCAAAAATTTGTTGAGTCTTTTCCTTAGGCTAATAAAGCTGGCACAAAAATAGTTAACTTTACCATTATCCTTCATGTGTATAAAAGCAACATTCACCGACTCAGACATTTGTCTAACATTTGGCCTATGTCAAAGGTCTTTTACATACACCATCATTCATCTCATCGACACAATTCTGTGGCACAATTATGGTAGGCGTTTTTTTCTCATTGTTAACAGAGGGGGAAAAAGAGCCCACAGAGTGTACATTAGTTCAACCATTGTGGCAGACAGCGTGGAGATTCCTCCAAGACCTAGAGGCAGAAATACCATTTGACCCAGCAATCCCATTACTAGGTATATATCCAAAGGAATATAAATAATTCTATTATAAAGACACATGTAAGTGAATGTTCATTGCAGCACTCTTTACAATAGCGAAGACATGGAATCAACCTAAATGCCCATCATTGATAGACTGGATAAAGAAAATGTGGTATGTATATACCACAGAATACTATGCAGCCATAAAAAGGAATGAGATCGTGTCCTTTGCAGGGATATGGATGGAGTTGGAAGCCATTATCCTTAGAAAACTAATGCAGGAACAGAAAACCAAGCACTGCATGTTCTCACTTAAGTAGGAGCTTAATGATGAGAAAACATGACCACATTGGGGTGGGAAACAACACACATTGGGGCCTGTTGGAGGTGAGCTGGAGCCAGGGAGCGCATCAGGAAGAATACCTCATGGACTCTGGGCTTAATACTTAGGTGGTGGGATGATCTGTGCAGAAAATCACCATGACATATGTTTACCTATGTAACAACCCTGCATATCCTGCACATGTATCCCCACAACTGAAAATAAATGTTGAAGAAAAAAAAAAGAGCCCACAGAGATGAAATGACTTGTCAAAGACCTCACGGATATAGGGGATACCATGCATGAACCCAGGTCTACTGATTTCTAGTCTACTGTTCTTGCTACTAAATGAGAGATTAGTAATCTCCAGGCCAAACCAAGCCTCAGAGCATGTGCTGCCAGCACCTAAAGACCAGAAAGTTTTCAGAAAAAAGTCTGAATTTTCAGGTTTTTTGTATTTTTAATTTTTGACTTGTGTGAGTACATAGTAGGTGTATATATTTACGGGTTACATGAAATATTGTGATACAGATATGCAATGTGTAATAATCACACTAGGGTAAATAGGGTATCCATTCCCTCAAACGTTTATCTTTTGTGTTACAAACAATCTAATTATGCTCTTTTAGTTATTTTAAATGTGTCAGTAAATTATTTTTACTGTAACCACCCTGTGGTGCTAACAAATACTAGGTCTTATTCATTCTTTTTTTTTCTTGCAATGGAGTTTTGCTTTTGTCATCCAGGCTGGAGTGCAATGGTCGATCTCAGCTCACTGTAACCTCCACCTCCTGGGTTCAAGTGATTCTCCTGCCTCAGCCTCCCGAGTAGCTGGGATTATAGGCACACGCCACCACACCTGGCTAATTTTTTTTTTTTTTAATCTTTAGGAGAGATGGGGTTTCACCATGTTGGCCAGGCTGGTCTCTAACTTCTGACCTCGTGATCCTCTCACCTCGGCCTCCCAAAGTGTTGGGATTACAAGCATGAGCCACTGCACCTGGCCCCATTCTTTCTAGTTTTTTGCACCCATTAACCACCCCACTGTCTCCCCACTTTCCCACTACCCTTCCCAGCTCCTAGTAACCATCCTCCTACTCTCTATCTCTGTGAGTTTAATTGTTTTAATTTTTAGCTCCCAGAAATAAGCAAGAACAGGTAAAGTTTGCCTTTCTGTGTCTGACTTATTTCACATAACATAATAACCTCTAATTTCATCCATATTGTTGTATGTAACAGGATCTCATTCTTTTTTATGGCTGAATAGGGCTCCATTGTGTATATGTACCCATTTCTTTTATCTGTTCATCTGCTGGTGAACATTTAGGCTGCTTCCAAATGTCGGCTATTGTGAACAGTGCTGCAATAAATATGGGAGTGCAGCTATCTCTTCCATATGCTGATTTCTTTTGTTTTGCATCAATTTATTTTCTTAATGATAGAGAGTAGCCACACAAGACCCATATTCCCAAAAGGCAGTCACTTGGCTGGGGTTAAGGAATTTCTGGCCTTTGAAGATAGGACACATACTCTCCATTTTGCCCCAGTCTTCCCTCAGCCCACTTTTTTCATTTACATTTCTGTCCAAGTCCCCACAGGCCTTTAAGACCCTGGCTTAAAACCAAGCTTCTTGTCAAATTTGTAGATTTCGAAAACTTGCATGCTAAAAATATGAGATGGCTCTATTGCTCAATCTACTTCCAGTTTTTTTCTTTCATAGCATATAAGCAAATAACAAGCCCCAAATCATATGAATTTAGACCCTTAGGCTGAGAGCACATCCTAAGTGCCACATTACAGACTTGACTCCTGCAGTGATTACAATGATTGCAGTAGTTTGGATACTTAGGGAATCTCAATTTGTCCTTGTTAACTAGTAAATTGTATGCTCTTGAAGGTAGACTTTGCTATTGCTTGGTCATTAGAATACTTTCTGATGAGGAGGGTGACTTACCACAAGTTAGACTATGATTGATATCTGTGCATTCAACAATATGTTAGGAACGCACCCAACAAAAATAGACACCAAATCAACAGGTAAGTCTCCACTGAGAGGAGATATTATAGACTCATAACTGCCCATAGCTGAATTATCAAGCTGGACAAATATACAAACGTTTTGCTCCCCAGTCCTGCTTAACCTGCCCCCTCTTGCTTCCAATGTAGCAGAGACTCTTTGACAATGAACTCTGCACCTCATCATGGAGTGCATGTCAGGATTAAGGATTTCTGCAGACCTGCCTAAGATGCATTTATAATCACAAACTGCTTTCCTAACTGTAGAAGAAGTCATAAATGGTAATATTTCTGTGCCTACATGAGTCAACCAGGGTCTGTTGGCTGACAAATGCAATCCACATCACCTTCTCATTTATTTTCATTTCTATCCGTTAATTTTGTTTGTTTGTTTGAGATGAGGTCTCACTCTGTCACCCAGGCTGAAGTGAAGTGGTGCAATTATGGCTCACTGCAACCTTGACCTCCCCAGCCTCAGGTGATCCTCCCTCTTCAGCCTTCCTAATAGCAGGGACTACAGGCACATGCCACTATGTCCTGCTAATTTTTGTATTTTTTGTAGAGACAGAGTTCACTATGTTGCTCAGGCTAGTCTTGAACTTCTGGGCTCAAGCAATCCTTCCATCTTGGCCTCCCAAAGTGCTAGGATTACAGGTGTGAACCATCGTGCCAGCCCCTCCTTACCATTTCTTTCACAGGCTTTGTGATCATAATGAGGATGGGGGTCAGCATTTACTTAACAATAACTCATCAGAGTATACAAAATTATACAAATTTAACACTATTGTGCTTCTCTAGCTATAGCTCTCACCCTTGATTTTTTTCAGCATGGTATTTGTTCCAGTGGAGTGACTCACTTAATGGTGAAGGCATGTCACAATGTTGAAAGAGCCAGGTTAACTTTAAGAAGATAATTTGAGGCCAGGCACAGTGGCTCTCACCTGTAATCCCAGCACTTTGGGAGGCTGAAGTGGGTGGAGCACTTGAGCCCAGAACTTTGAGACCAGCCTGGGTACCATGGCAAGATCCTGTCTCTACAAAAAATACAAAAATTAGCCTGACACGCAGGTGTGCATTTGGGGTTCCAGCTACTTGGAAGGCGGAACTGGGAGGATCATTTGAGCTCAGGAGGTTGAGGTTGCAGTGAGTTGTGATTGCACAACTGCATTCCAACCTGAGCAACAGAGAGAAAAAAATGATATTTTGAAAATAACTTCTTTGTGTGAACCCTTTAAATACAGATCAAAAGCAAAACAAATTAGCTAATAGTGAAGTCATCCTCAGTCTTTGTCTTAGTCCATCCTGGCTGTTCTAATAAAAATACCATAGTCAGTGGCTTATAAACAGCAGAAATTTATTCTCACAGTTCCGGAGGCTGAGAAGTCCAAGATCAAGATAGATTCAAAGTCTGGTGAGGGCCCAGTTCCTGAATCACAGGCTGCGATCTTGTTGCTCTGTTCTCACATAGTGGAGGGCAGAAGGGAGTTAGTTCTCTGGGCCCTCATTCATAAGGGCAGTAATCACATTCACAAGAGTTTCATCCTTATAACTTTATTATCTCTCAAAGGCTCCATCTCCAAATATCAATATATTAGGGATTAGGTTTCAACATATGAATTTAGGGGGAACACAGTCTATAACAGTTCTCATGCTCCTTGGCTATATAATATAGTAAGTTGACCGTGGAGGAATAAACAAAAGATAGTTGTCCTCAAGGGTCAATTCTAAGATATACCCATGCCACTATAAAGTGGCCACACTTAGGGTGTAGTTCAATGGGTTACCAGAAACTATAGGTGTATAACTCAGACACCAATCCTTTTAGAAGTTGAGCACAAGTGCCTACGGTCTATCCCCGATATTTGGAGAAATACCCTGCCTGCCCATTGAACCTGAGAAGGCCTATGCATCAAGTTAAAAAGAGTCATAAAGCTTTGGCATAGATGTGCCCAAACGTTTCACAAATAATTTATACTTACTAACTTATTTACAAAGAATGCCCTGGTACGTTATATCACTTTGGAGTATTCAATACCTGCAATATCTGAAGTGAGAGAAAATCTGATTAAAAATATATGAATTTTTTGTGTGTGATAGTTAATTTCATGTGTCAACTTGACTTGGCCACAGGGTGCCCCATCACCTAAATATCTGTGTATGTATGAAGATGTTTCTGGATGGAGTTAATATTTGAATTGTAGACTGAGTAAAGCAGGTTGTCCTACCCAATGTGAGTGAGTCTCATCAAATCTGCTGAAGGGCTAAATAAAACAAAAAGGCTGAATAAGAGAGAGAGAATTCTTTCTGCCTGACTTCCTTCTAGCTGTGCCATCATTACCTACATTCAGACTCTAACCAAAATATCAGCTTTTCTGGGCTGGGCATGGTGGCTTACACCTGTTATCCCAGCACCTTGGCAGGCCAAGATAGGAGGGTTACTTGAGGCTGAGAGTTTGAGACCAGCCTGGGCAATATAGTGAAATCCTGTCTTTACAAAAAAAATAAAAATAAAAATAAAAAATTAAGCAGACATAATGGCACATGCCTGTAGTTCCAGCTACTTGGAGGCAGATAGCTGAGATAGGAGGATCGCTGGAGCCCAGGAGTTCAAGGTTGCAGTGAGCCATGATTGTACCATGGGACACCAGTCTGGGTTACAGAGGGAGACTCTGTCTCAAAATACAAATCGGATTTTCTTCAAACCTGCTGGCTTTTTTTTTTTTTCTTTTTTCTTTTTGAGAAGGAGTTTCACTCTTGTTGCCCAGGCTGGAGTACAATGGCAGTTCAGGGGCAACCTCTGCTACCCTGGCTCAAGCGCTTCTCCTGCCTCAGCCTCCCGAGTACCTGGGATTACAGGCACGCACCACCATGCCTGGCTAATTTTGTATTTGTTTTTATTTTCTTTCTTTCTTTCTTTCTTTTTTTGAGATGGAGTCTTGCTCTGTCTCCAAAGACTGGAGTGTAGTGGTACAATTTCGGCTCACTGCAACTTCCGCCTCCTGGATTCAAGTGATTCTTTGTCTCAGCCTCCTGAGTAGCTGGCACCACAGGCGCGTGCTACCATGCCTGGCTAATATTTGTATTTTTAGTAGAGACAGCGTTTCACCATGGCCAGGATAGTCTCGATCTCTTGACCTTTTGATCCACCCACCTCGGCCTCCCAAAGTGCTGGGATTACAGGTGTGAGCCACCACGCCTGGCCTAATTTTATATTTTTAGTAGAAACAGGGTTTCTCCATGTTGGCCAGGCTGGTCTCGAACTCCTGACCTCAGGTGATTCGCCCACCTCAGCCTCCCAAAGTGCTAGGATTATAGGCGTGAGCCACTGCACTTGGCCAACCTGCTAGCTTTTCAACCACAACTAAGCCATTGGTTCTTCTGGATCTCCAGCGACCTTGGGACTTCTCAGCCTCCATCATCATGTGAGCCCATTCCTGTTGGTTCCATTTCTCTGAAAAATCCTGACTAATACAGTTTTGGACTGCCTAAAAAAAATACGGACTACAGAAAATTTGTAAATTTTAGAAATAGATTGATACACTTAAACTATTTATCATGTGTCCTCTATGTGCTAGGCACTGAGCAACTTATTATGGGATAAATAAGGGTGATCAAAACATTAGTCCTGTCCATCAAGGAATTTACAGTCTAGTCAGACATCTGTGGGAACTTTATATAAGATAGAAAGAGATAAGCCAGGTGCGGTGACTCAAGCATGTAATCCTAGCACTTTGGGAGGCCGAGACAGGTGGATCACAAGGTCAAGAGATCAAGAGATCGAGACCATCCTGGCCAACATGGTGAAACCCTGTCTTTACTAAAAATACAAAAATTAGCTGGGCGTGGTGGTGTGCGTCTGTAATTCCAACTACTTGGGAGGCTGAGGCAGGAGAATTGCTTGAACCCGGGAGGCAGATGTTGCAGTGAGCAGAGATGGCATCACTGCACTCCAGCCTAGGCGACAGAGAAAGACTGTCTCAAAAAAAAAAAAAAAAAAAAAAAAAAAAAAAAAAAAAAGTTAAAAAAAAAGAAATATGTACCATAAAATACATTCAAAGCACTCAGAAAGCAGGAAGACTATTTCTGGCTAAAAAGAATAAAAAGAAGCTTTGTGGAGGAATGGCATTTGAGCTGTCATTTAATGAATTAAGAGACCACACATGCAGTAATGGAATACAATGCATTTTAGGTGGAGAAACTAGCATGGGCAAAGGCAGAATGGTGGAAATGCATAGTCCTTCATGGGGAGAAGAGTGAAATTTAGTACAGCTGGATTGTCAGGTCCATGGAGAAGTAAGAAGCAAAGCTGGAGAGGTTAGTTCAGGTTAGATTTTAGAGAATCATGAATGCTAGGCTAAGCAGTTGGGACTTTATTAAATACCAGGGGAATACTGAAGGATTGGATCATAATTGTGTATAGGAGTCACAAAGAGTCTAGGCTAGTACACTAGTCTAAAAAGAGATGAGATTCTGAACAAAATTTGAGCAAACCTGCCAATGTGTTGTATATGTTAAATGAGGAAAAAAGAATTTAAGACGACTCAGGATTAGACTCTGAATCTAAACGATGAATAATGCCTTTGATGCCATCTAGTCTTGTTCTCTGACTCTTTAGATGAGAAATCTGAGGTTAAGGGAGGTCAAGTGATTTACACAGAAAGCAAGTAGGGAAGTCAGGACTAGAATCAACATCTGATTCTCACCTGAGGGCACAATAGAAACACTAATAAAAATAGGAAGAAGAGATCTGGAAGAAAATATGAGGGGTAGGTTTTGAATTATTTGAATTTGAGATGCCTCTACAACAGTGTGTCCAATCTTTTCACTTCCGTGGGCTACATGGGCCCCAGGTTGGACAAGTTTGCTCTACAACATCCAAGCAGAGTCATGCAGGGCAATTAGTTAGGCAAATCTTGTATTAATCTCTGTAGGCCTACCTTGACTTCTTCAGGAATTCTGTTTCTCCACATTGCCCTCTGTTGTATTTTTAGCTCTTTTTAAAATTTTCTTTTAAGTAGTAAAGGTGTTTATATCACTCTCTTGTTAATAACAGAAAACCATAAAACCAATCCTTGCTATCACTCTCACTGATTGATTGATGCATTTATTTATGGAACACATCTTTATCAAACGGCTCCTGTATATCCAATACTATTCTAAGCACTAAGGATAAAGCAAATCAGCCATGGTTCCTGACATAATGAAACTTAAATTCAAAAACAAATTTTGGGTAAGAAATTTACAAGACTGTTGACAGTTAGAAAGGATGCTTGAGCCGGGCTGGGTGGCTCACGCCTATAATCCCAACACTTTGGGAGGCTGAGAGGGGCGGGTCGCAAGGGAGTTCAAGATCAGCCTGGCTCTACATGGTGAAACCCCGTCTCTACTAAAAATACAAAAACTGGCTGGGTGTGGTGACAGGTGCCTATAGTCCCAGCTACTTGGAGGCTGAGGCAGGAGAATTGCTTGAACCCAGGAGGAGGAGGTTGCAGTGAGCCGAGATTTCACCACTGCACTCCAGCCTGAGCAACAGAGCGAGACTCTGTCTCAAAAAAAAAAAAAAAGAAAGAAAAAGAAAAGAAAAAAAGAAAGGATGCTTGAGTGGACCCTCATTATACTGTTCTTTTTACATTTAAATATTTTTGCAATTTTCTTACAATAGTGAATGCCTTAAATAAGGGATGCTAGAGGATTGTAAGAGAGGGATTTAATCTCAGTCTCTGTGTAACTCTCAGGAAGACTTCTTGGTTGAAGGGAATTTTAAATGGGACTGTGAAAGATGACTAGGAGCTAACCCAGAAAGAGATGGAGCAAGAAGAGCATTCTGCAGTAGGCATAATAAATGCAAAGACCTTGAGGCAAGAAAAAAAAATGGTCTCACCAGCATCCAAATATTCAGCCATTATTTCACTGGGATAATTAAAACTCAGGCAACTAAATGTCCTGCCTAGAATGAGAAAGGAGAGAAAGAGACAGATAGGAAGACATATTGACACTGACAGAGAGAGAAAATCTGCCTGGAGGTGAGATCTTAAGGGCTTACATCTTAAAAGTAGAAAAAGAAAGGGATGAGGTCATTTGTGTTATGGAATCATGGGTTCCATATTCATGGATTTAACCGAACATGGATCAAAAATATTTCAAAAATAATAACAATATAATAATTCTTTTAAAAATTAAAAAACAATACAATATAACAACTATGCACATAGCATCTACATTGTATTAGATATTGTAAGTAATCTAGAGATGATTTGAAGTACGTAGGAGGATATGCATAGGTTATATGCAAATACAATGTCATTTTATATAAGGTACTTGAACATTTGTGGAGTTTGTTACCCACAGAGAGTCCTAAAACCAATCCCCCATGGATACCAAGAGATCACTTTATTTTATTTATATATTTATCAAATGTATATTAATATGTGATATATAATGTGTGTACTTTTAAATAATACATAATTATATTTTATGTCCATATATATGTGCCAAATATCCCTATAATTGCTCTCGGGTTATATTTTAGATTGGAGGAAATATGCATTTTTGCACAAACGCTTTTTGAAAGGCCTAGATTTACAGGCTGTAATGCATTAATTCTAGTCGCTTGTTAGTGCATTATTAAAAACTATTCAATAAATATCCTAGGTTTCCCAGTTATTAGGCACAGGTTATTAGAGTCTCAAATAATAAGCTACATATTGAATGTTTTAAAATATTAAAATTTATTTATTGTAAAGATTCCTGACTCTTTCTTATGAATACAAATGGGAACACAATCTTGTTGTGAAACTTTCCCAATTGATTAATGGCTTTTCCCCATCACATTTAGAATAACATGAGTGCCACTCTGGCATTAATCGACCACAAAAGTCATGTATACTATAGGTGCTCAATTCTGAATTGGTAACTGCCAAGCACCTGTAATAAACTGACTCAAAATAATCATTATTTACTTCTAGAGTCTAGACCTTATAAAGTTGGGTCAGCACAAAGTATATAGATCATATGATTTCGATATTTTTGAGAAATGTCTATACTGTTATAAAATCTAACATTTTGGCCAGGTGTAACATTTTGGCTCATGCCTGGAATCCCAGCACTTTGGGAGGCCGAGGTGGGTGGATCACGAAGTCAAGATATAGAGACCATACTGGCCAACATGGTGAAACACGGTCTCTACTAAAAATACAAAAATTAGTTGGGCATAGTGACCCATGCCTGTAACCCCAGCTACTCGGGAGGATGAGGCAGGAAAATCACTTGAACTCAGTAGGCGGAGATTGCAGTGAGCTGAGATAGCACCACTGCACTCCAGCCTAGCAGCAGAGCAAGACATCATCTCAAAAATAAAATAAAATAAAATAACACTTTACCTTCAATCTTGCATTTGAGAGACAATCCATTTATTTAAATAGAGTTGCTATACCTTCTGCAAAACTCTCACTGAATATATTGTTTAATGTTATTCAAAGTGTTTTACAAAAGAACTGGTGAGATCAATTTCCTCTTGAGCTTAATCTCCAGAAAAAAAAAATTGTGTGCACCCATAATTTTGTAAAATATCTCTTCTAATATAAGGAAAACTACAATCAAAACTCTTTCCCTTTTTACCTTTGTTGCTTGGAAATGGCTCACTTCGCTTACCTGTCAGCATCTACTCTGCCTAATTTCTATAAAATGCATCTGTTTAAGCCTGAATTCTCTTATTTTTAACTATGTAAAAGACTGTAAATTGCATTACAACCCCAATAAAGTATACATCTTAAATAAAATAATCTCAATTTGAAGCTATAGATACAACAGGCTTGACTTGCCCAGGAATCAGCAGAAATTAGCTCTTAACAAATAAAGCAATACATATGATTGAGATCAAGTTTAGAAAATGCATTTCTCATTAAATGAAAAGCAGGCAGAAATTTTAGCTTTCGCAGTAATCTCTTAATTATCTAAACACTGATTATAAGGAGAAGAGGAAAAGCAAACACAAACAACAGATCATCTCAAATTAATTTAGTTTAATTTTGGAATCAAGCAATATATATTTCCTGAACCTCTTTTGTGTACTCATGCCAAGCTAAACTCTATTTGCAATGGCAAGAAATGTTTAGGCCTGGCCTCATGATTTTACCATCTAGTTTAAGAGGCAACAAATAATTAGCTGTTTTTTAAAAACCAGTTAATTGGGAGACCATTAAGCTGAGAGAGCTCCAGCACCTTGAGTTTCTGGCAAACCAAAACCCAATTTAATGTAATTTATAAAATGAACCTTAGGCTTAACCAATTAGAAGCAACCAGTTAGCCTCCAACTAGAGACTTTACCAGTCAGAAACTGCTAACTAACCTCTAAATAAAGACTTTCCACTTTAACCAATCAAATATTTTATTCAACCTGTTTCTACAAACACCTTATAAAAGTTATCACCTCATGCCCCTTCAGTGGTGTGTTGAACCTCTTGTGGTCTGTTGTTGCCGAATTCGTGAATTGTTGACTGCTCAAATAAACTGTTTAAAAGTGTAATATACCTAAGTTTATCTTTTAACAGAACAAATTTAACAGCAAACCTGCCACATTCAACAAATATTAGCTGCCATAATATAATTAGGTGCAAAATGGTATTTATAGGCAAAAAGTCTTTTGGCTATTAGAGACCAAGGACCGGGGGGAGTAGTCAATAAGGCATAAAGAGAAAGATCTATACATCTACAGTCATAATAGAACCTTACCTATATTTCTCTTGTCCCTACCCCATATCCCCTATGGGGAAAACAATCACTGCCTTTCCTGAATACCCAGAGAACTTAAAACTATTTACATAGGCATGTCATCTGGGGATGTGGGGGCTAACCTGTCCTGCACAGGCACCTGCACACACCATCCAGGGTCCTGAGGACAGGACTGTCCTACCCACCACTACTACCACCTGCACCCAAGCATACCATTCAGGAAATGGGGATTGACCCACCCCTCCTGCTGCAGCCAGCAAGTGTGTGCACTATTGAGAAGCCAGAAGAGAAGTCTGTGAGCCCACCACTAGTGCTTATATATGTCATCCAGAAGTCTAGGGATTGACCTGCCCCACCAGCTACCACAGACATTTGGAGACCTGGGGATTGACCTGTTTTGTCCACCACTAGAGATGCCTGCATGCATCACCCAGGGACCTGAGGACAGGCCTGCCCCATACACCACTGCTACTGCCAGTTCCTGTGGGCATTGTCTAGGGCCTGAAGACAAGCCTGCCTCACCCATCATCAAAACTACCTAGACCCAAGCATGCCATCCAGGAATCTGAAGATTGAACCACCCAGCTTGCTGCAGCCAGCACTTCTGCATACTATCGGGGAAGCCTAAGGAGAGGTCCATCTCTCTGACACTATCATCACTGGTGCCTAAGAAACAGTCTGTCTGGAGTTCCTGTCCCCAGCAAAGCCTTACCACAGTATCTGCTAACAACCACAGTCTAAGCCATTGAGGAACTCACAGATGCCACTGGTACTGATTACAGCCAAAGAAAGCATGTGGAGACTACATTACTGTGGCCACCTGAAATCAAAGCCAAACCACCCTACCCAACCAGCACTATATCTATATCCATCCATGGGAAAAAGCATTTTCCTATGAAAGCCAAGCAGTAAAATTGGAATAAGTGACTGTTACACCAGATGTGTAGATATCAATGTAAGAACAAAAGAAACACAAGGAGACATGCCACCTCCAAGACAACACAATAATTCTACAGCAACAGACTCCGATGCAACATAAATCTATGAAATGCCTGAAAACCAATTGAAAATAATGATATTAAAGGTTAGTGAGGTATAAAAGAATGTAAATAAACAATACAAAAAAATCACAAAAACAACTCATGATCAGAATGAGAAATTAAACAAGGAGATAGATATAATAAAAAAAGAACCAAACAAAAATCCAAGAACTGAAATCTAATGAATGAAATTAAAAATATGATTATAGTTTCAACAGTAGACTAAATCAAGTAGATGAAAGAATTTCTGAACTTGAAGACAGGTCTTTTGGAAAAACCTAGTCAGACCAAAAAAAGAGAAAAAAAATTTTAAAAATAAACAAAACCTACCTGATAAATGGGACACCATAATATAATGAAATACACAAATTTTGGGTGTTCCAGAAGGTGAAGAGAAAGCCAAAGTCATAGAAAACTTATTTACTGAAACAATACTTGAAAATTGCCCGAGTCTAGCAAGAGATTTAAACATCCAGACATATGGAGCTCAGAAATCCCCAAATAGATACAACCCAAAAAGGTTTTCTGTTTTTTTGTTTTTTGTTTTTTTTTTGTGTGTGTGTGTTGTTTGTTTGTTTGAGATGGAGTCTCACTCTGTTGCCCAGGCTGGGATGTAATGGTGCAATCTCAGCTCACTGCAACCTCTGTCTCTCAGGGTCAAGCCATTCTCCTGCTTCTGCCTTCTGAGATTACAGGCATGAGCCACCACAACTGGCTAATTTTTTTGTATTTTTACTAGAGACAAGGTTTCACCATGTTGGCCAGGCTGGTCTCAAATTCCTGACCTCAGGTGATCTGCCTGCCTCAGCCTCCCAAAGTGCTGGGATTACAGGTGTGAATCACAATGCCAAGCCACCAAAAAGATTTTCTCCATGGCACATAAAAGTCAAACTGCCAGGCCAGGTGCAGTGGCTCACACCTATAATCCCAGCACTTTAGGAGGCTGATGCAGGCAGATCACCTGAGGTCAGGGGTTTGAGACCAGCCTGACCAACATGGAGAAACCCCATAGCTACTAAAACTATAAAATTATCTGGGCATGGTGATGCAGGTCTGTAATCCCAGCTACTTGGGAGGCTAGGTGGGGAGAATCACTTGAACCTGGGAGGCGGAGGATGTTATGAGCCAAGATTGCACCACTGCACTTCAGCCTGAGTGACAGAGCAAGACTCCATCTCAAACAACAAAAAAAATTAGCCATGTGTGGTGGCAGACACCTGTAATCTCAGCTACTCAGAAGGCTGAGGAAGGAGAATCACTTGAACCCAGGATGCAGAGGTTGCAGCTAGCCGAAATTGTGCCACTGCACTCCAGCCTGGGCAACAGAGTGAGACTCCATTAAAAATAAATAGATAAATAAATAAATAAATAAATAAATAAAGTCAAACTGTCAAAAGTCAAAGACAAGGAGAGAATTATAAAAACAGCAAGCGAAAAGCGTCTAGTCAAATATAAGAGAACCCTGATCAGACTAACAGTGGATGTCTCAGGCCAGGAAAGAATGGCATATTTTCAAGGTGCTGAAAGAAAAAAATAAAACTATCAAAAACTGTTAGAACTGACAAATGAATTTAGCAAAGTTTCACGACATAAAATCAGCATACTAAATTAAGTAATGTTTCTATAGATCAATAACAAATTATCTGAAAATGAAATCAAGAAACAATTCCATTTACAATAGCTACATAAAATACCTAGAAATAAATTATACCAAGGAGGTGAAAGCCCTCTGCAACAAAAACTAGAAAACACTGATGACAAAAACTGAAGAGGACACAAAGAAACGAAAAGATATATCATATTGTTATAATAGCCATATTCTCCAAAGCAACCTATAGATTCAATGCATTCCTTAAGAAAATACCAAGACATTCTTCACAGAAAGAGAATAAATAATCCTAAAATTCATACAGAACCACAAAAGACTCCAAATAGCTCAAGAATTACTTACCAAAAAGAATAAAGCTGAAGGCATCACACTATCCAACTTCAAAACATACTATAAGGCTATAGCAACTAAAACAGCATGATATTGGTATAAAAATATACACATTGACCAATGGCACATAATATAGAACCGATAAATAAATTCATGTGTTTACAACTAACTGATTTTTGACAAAGGCACCAAAATCAGAAGTGGGGAAAGGACACCATCTTCAATAAATGGTGCTGGGAAAACTGGATATCTATGTGCAGAAGAATTAAAATGGACCCCATCACTCATTATATACAAAAATCAACTCAAGATGCATTAAAGACTTAAACATAAAACCTGAAGCTATAAAACCACCAAAAGAAAGCACTAAAGAAATAATTCAGGAGATTGGTCTAGGCAAAGATTTTATGGCTAAGACTTCAAAAGCACAGGCAACAAAAACAAAAATAGACAAATGGGACTCTACTAAACTAAAAAGCTTCTGTGCAGCAAAGGAAACAATCAACAGAGTGAAGAGACAACCTGTTCAATGGGAGAAAATATTTGCAAACTATTCATCTGACAAGGAACTCATATCTAGAAAATACAGGGAACTCAAAAACTCAACAGCAAAAAAACAAATAATTCCATTAAAAAGTGGGTGAAGGGCCGGGCACGGTGGCTCAAGCCTGTAATCCCAGCACTTTGGGAGGCCGAGGCGGGTGGATCACAAGATCGAGAGATCAAGACCATCCTGGTCAACATGGTGAAACCCCGTCTCTACTAAAGATACAAAAAATTAGCTGGGCATGGTGGCGCGTGCCTGTAATCCCAGCTACTCAGGAGGCTGAGGCGGGAGAATTGCCTGAACCCAGGAGGCGGAGGTTGCGGTGAGCCGAGATCGTGCCATTGCACTCCAGCCTGGGTAACAAGAGCGAAACTCCGTCTCAAAAAAAAAAAAAAAAAAAAAAAAAAAGTGGGTGAAGGATCTCAATAGACATTTCTCAGAAGATATGCAAATGGCCAACACATAGGTGAAAAAATGCTCAACATCACTAATTATCAAGATACTGCAAATCTAAACCACAATGAGATCATCTCAGCCCTGTTAGAATGGATATTATGAAAAATGCAAAGAATAGCAATATAGAAAAGGGAACTGTTATATACTTTGGGCAATGTAAATTAGTACTGCCATTATGAAAAATAGTATGAGGATTTCTCAAAAAAACTAAAAATAGAGCTACAATATGATTCTGCAATCCATCCACTGGGTATTTATCCAAAGGAGGGGAAATCAGTATATCAACTGGATAGTATATCACTGTCATGTTTATTGCAGCACTATTCACAATAGCCAAGATATGGAATCAACCTAAGTGTTCATCAACAGATGGATGGAAAAAAGAAAACAGTTTGTAGATGCTGTAAGATTTATTGCCGAGTTTAAAATGAGGAAACTGAGGCCAATATAAGAAAATGAAAATCCAATTTATTCAGCTCCCAGGCGAGGTTCCATGGTCCCGGGGAAAGGGGCCAGGGAAGTTGCGCCAACTTCCTGGGGTGTGGGGTTTTTATGGCTAGGAGGACCGAGCAACAGCTGAATGCTCTGATTGACTCCAGGGGAGCGGGATTGAAATGGGGCGGGCCACTATTGGTTGGTGGGTGGTTGGGCGGGTTTTCCAGTAGGAGAGCCGGCCAGGAGCCTTGTATCAGCTGGAGCCTTCCAGGGGAGCCATGCGGCAGAGCTAGGTGCCGAGTGCAGAGCCAGATACAGAGGTGGGTGTGTCCAACCTCCCTGCGAGGCTACCGGCCTTACAGATACATAATGGAATTTCGCATAAAAAGAATGAAATCTTCCCATTTGCAGTAACATGTCTCCTGGCCTGGAGTGCAGTGGTGCAATCAAAGCTCACTGTAGCCTCGAATTCCTGGGCTTAGCCTTCCAAGTAGCTGGGAATACAGGCATGAGCCACCATGCCCAACTAATTTTTTTTTTTTTTTTTTTGAGACAGAGTCTTGCCCTGTTGCCTAGGCTGGAGTACAGTGGTGCAATCTCGGCTCATTGTCACTGAAACCTTCATCTCCTGGGTTCAAGCGATTCTCCTGTCTCAGCCTCCTAAGTAGCTGGGATTACAGGAGTGTGCCACCACGCCCAGTTAGCTGTTTTTCGTATTTTTAGTAGAGATGGGGTTTCTCCATGATGGTGAAGTTGACTTTGAACCCCTGACCTCAGGTGATCCGCTTGCCTTCGCCTCCCAAAGTGCTGGGATTACAGGTGTGAACCACCACGCCCTGTCTTTTTTTTTTTTTTTTTTTTTTTAGAGACAGGATCTCACTATGTTGCCCAGGCTGGTCCTGAACTACTGGCCTCAAGTGATCCCACATCAGCCTCCCAAAGGACTAGGACTGTCATTTTGTTAAGTGAAATAATCCAGGCATAGAAAGACAGGTATTGCATATTCTCACTCATACGTGGGAGCCAAACAAAGTTGATTTTATGGAGACAGAGAGTGGAATTATGTTTACCAGAGGCTGCGAAGGATAGAAGTAGGGGATTGAGGAAAGGCTGGTTAATAGTTAGAAATATACAGTTAGACAGAAGGAATAGGTTCTAGCATTTGATAGCACAGTAGGGTGATTATAGTCAACAATAACTTGTTATATATTTCAAAATAACTGTAAGAGAATAGATGAAATATTCTCAATACAAAGAAACGATAAATGTTTGAGGTGATAGATATTCTAAGTACCCTAATATGATCATTACATATTGCATGTATGTATCACATGGACCCCATAAATATGTTCATGTATGTATGAATTTAAAAAGAATATTTATACAGGTAATACCAAAAAAGTAAAAATTATAACAGTGTAAAAGATTGTTTAAATAAAAAGAGAAGGGTTCTTTTATTTCCTTCCCACCTCCAATCCTAAAACCCAGATTTACCCACTATCTAGTTTTAAATTATTTTTACTGTGAATAAGTAAGTATATATGGATCATACTACTCTCCGGTTGCCTTTTATATTGTAGTCATACATACACACACACACACACACACACACACATATAACATGAAATTTACCATTTTAACCATATTAAGTACATTCACAATGTTCTACACCAACATCCGTTAACACCATCCACCTCCAGAATTTTTCTTCATCCCAAACAAATTTTCTTCCCATTAAACAATAACTCCCCATTTGCTTCCCCCCACCTCTGTAAAATCCATTTTAATTTTTGTCGCTATGAATTTGATTACTTCAGGTACCTCATGTCAGTGGAATTATACAATATTTGTCCTTAAGTGTGTGACTTATTTCACCTAGCATAATGTTTTCAAGGATCATCTATAGAGTAGCAAGTATCAGAAATGCATTTTTCTGTGACTGAATAATATTCCATTGTATGGATATAATATATTTGGTTTATCCATTTATGTTTGTGGACACTTGAATTGCTTCCATCTTTTGGGGATTGTGAATAATGGTTCTATGACATTGGTGTCAGAGTATCTGAAGACTTGCTTTGAATTCTCTTGGATATATGCCTAGGAGTAGAATTGTTGGATCATATGGTAATTCTATGTTTACCTTTATGAGGAACTACCAAACTACTTTGCATTCCCCCAAGCAATGTACCAGAGTTCTAATTTCTCTACTACCTCCCCACACTTGTTATTTTCCGTTTTTTTTTCTTTAAATAATAGTCATCTTAATGACTATGAAGAGGTATCTTATTGTAGATATGACTGTCCTTATGCCAGTTTTACACTGTTTTGATTACTGTGCCTTTTTAGTAAGCTTTGAAATCACGAAGTGTGTATACTCCAACTCTGTTATTTTTCAGGATTCTTTTGGCTATTGAGGGTCCTTAAAATGCCACATAAGTGTTACTTGTTTCTACTTTTCCAAAAAATGCTGCTGGAATTTTGATAGGGATTGCATCTGATCTGTAGATCATTTTGGGTAGTATCATCACCCTAACAATATTAAGTCGACCAATTCATGAATACAGGATGTCATTCCATTTACTCAGGTCTTCTTTAGTTTCTTTCAGCAATGTTTTATGATTTTCAGTGTATGAATCTTTCTTTTCTTTGGTTAAGTTTATTTCTAAGTATTTTTTATGCTATAATAAATAAAATTATTTTCTTGATTTCCTTTTTGGATTGTTCATTGCTAATATATAGAAATGCTACAGATTTCTGTGTTTTATGCAGTGGCCTTTTTCACTTCCTCATTTTTTTCTACTAGAAAACCATAATATGGCAGGGCACGGTGGCTCGATCCTGTAATCCCAGCACTACAGGATTGAGCCTGTAGTGGGAAGCCAAGGCAGGCAGATCACCTGAGGTCATGAGTTCAAGAGCAGCCTGGCCAACATATAGTGAAACCCCATCTCTACTAAAAAATACAAAAATTAGCTGGGCGTGGTGGCACATGCCTGTAGTCCCAGCTACTTGGGAAGCTGAGGCAGGAGAATTGCTTGAACCTGGAAGGCGGAGGTTGCAGTGAGTCAAGAACTTGCCACTCTACTCCATCTCCAGCAACAGAGTGAGACTCTGTCTCTCAAAAAACAAACAAAAAAAGAAAACCATAATATGATTGTTCACATGTCTAATTTATTATACTATTTTTATAGTGACCATATATTTTATCATACAAACCATAATACTTTCCAGAGAGAAAGAGTACTATCACACAGTGAAAATAGGTGTTAATTTGAATTTTCACCTACATACATTTTGAAAATCAAAATGTATGATAATCCTACCTACTATTGAAGGATATATATATATATATATATATATATATATATATATATATATATATCTTTGCTTTTCTAGTATCTTTCCTATATCAGTAACACACTTTTACCTTAGTTCTAAAGTAATTTATGAATATGTTTTATATCCCGAACCAGTTTGCTAGTTCCTAAAAGATAAAAAATAATTCCCCATTGCCCTTGAATTACCCAGCATCTAGAACATTGCCTTATGTCTGTTGGATGAATGATGACTCTTGTTTACCTCTACAGAAATTCTTGATCTTCTACCCACAGGGTTCCTCTTACTCAGTGAGAGCTTTCCACACAAAACCACTAATAATAAATAAGGGGATGTGACCTATGACCTAAGGTAAACAAAACAATTAATCTTAGATTTTACAAGATCATCTTCAAACTACAGAACTCAGCAAGTCATACAATGGGATCCATCAAGGTGACATAGTCATTTCCAATTTTCACAAAGATTATAGAATGCTATTACTTTACATTAAAAGTTGATTAAGATTTACAGACTCTCAAATCACTTCCAAAAGCAATGATTTATTTGGGAATTTGGGCTAATAGGTGAGTTCTACAGAAAACGTGACATGTCCTCAGGCATTTTTAAATATATCCAGGAATTATTCTAAATGGTAACCCACTTTAAATGTTACACTGTTCTATTAGATCTCCAACAATGTGCTATATGTGTTTTTATCCATTGGATAATGAATAAGGAATACAGTTGGACTTCTGCCTTACATCATATGCAGAAAATTAACTAAAATGGATCAATAAACTAAGTGTAACAATTAAAACTAAAAACCCCTCAGAAGAGAACAGAAGTAAATATGCATGGGCCAGGCGTGGTGACTCACACTTTGGGAGGCCGAGGTGGGCAGATCACTTGAGGTCAGGAGTTCGAGGCCAACATGGGCAACATGGTAAAACCCCATCTCTACTGAAAATACAAAAATAAGCTGGGCATGGTGCTATGTGCCTGTAATACCAGCTACTCAGGAGGCTGAGGCAAGAGAATAGCTTGAACCCAGAAGGCGGAGGTTGCAGTGAGCCGAGATAGTGCCACTGAACTCCAGCCAGGGTGACAGAGCAGTATATATAATTTATATTATATTATAGTATATTTAATATAAAAGTTATATTTTATAATTTAAAATAAAAAATTATAACATATATTTGATAAATTTAAAATATAAAATGTTTGTTATATATAAAATATATATTCATATACATAAAATATATATAACATTTATATTTTTATATATATTTTATCAAAAATAAATAAATAAATAAATATGGATGGCCTTAAACTTTACATATCCATACTCACCTGATGGAAAAGTGAAACATTGTAGCCATTTGTAAATATCACCTCAAGTTGCAAGGGCGAAGCTCACTCATGATCACAGTTTTCCTGGATGAACATCATACCAGTTTCATTTTGTAAGTGTTACTAGGAATAAATCTGGCTTTTCATCTGTTTGATGTATGACACTTGTTAATTGGTATACGTCTCAATTCCTGATGTTTTCTTCTATAGAAGGGAGTTTAGTTAATGTGACACTCCTAAATTCTTTGTGCTTCTTTACAAACCCTATTAAAGCATAGGTGGGGTGAAATCTGTTTAATGAATTTGAGGAGAATAAACTAGGTATATTAGGCCCAGAGCTTTTCTCTTTTTGCTTTTAAAGTATGCGTTCTAATAGCACACTCTTTGAATATTCTAAGTTTTCTCCAGGCAGGCATGTTGGGATCCTCACCCTGGTCTATTGCTTCCACAAATGAGCAGATAAGTGTATAATTTAGCTTTTACTCTATAAGAAACCACTCCAAAATTTAATGGCTGTATTACTTTCCTGTGGCTGCTGTAACAATAACACAAACTGCTTGACTTAAAACATCAGAAATTTATTTTCTCGCAGTTCAGGGGGTTAGAATTTTGAAATTAAAATTCTATGCTCCCTCTGAAGGCTCCTGGACGAACCTGTTACAGCCTCTTAGCTTCTGATGTCACCAGCAATCCTTGATTTGCCTTGTAAACTCATCACTCCAATGCCTCTATTGTTACATGGCTTTCTCCCTGTGTGTTTGTCTCTATCCTTCCTCTTCTTTTTTTATAATGACACCAGCTGTACTGGATTAAGGACCCAACTTACCACAGTATGACATCATCTTAACTTACATGTTAATTACATCTACAAAGACTCAATTTCCAAATAAGTTCACATCCGTAGGTACCGTGGTACCAGGAGTACCAGGGGTTATGACATCAATATATCTGTTTAAGGAACACAATTCAACCCACAAGAGTGGCTTAAAACAGCAAACATTATTTCTTATTATTCTATTGGTTAGCTGGACGAGATATTCTAGTCTAGGCTGGCTCAAGTTGGACTGGATAGTGCAATAAAGCCTCATTCACATTTCTGGGGTCTCATCTTGGACAGCTAAGATGACTTCCATAGCTAGGGCCTCTGTCCACATGACCTCTCACCTTTTCAAAGTCTAGTATAGGATTGTTCTCATAGTGATGGAAAGTTTCCTAGAAGTAGGAGGCAGAAAGTGTCAATGTGCAATAATTTTCCAAATGTTTCCTTATGTCACATTTCCTAATGTCTCACTGACCAAAGCAAGCCACAAGGCTAAGCCCAGATTCAGTGTAGGAGTGAATGACCCAGGAAGGCTTGAACAAATTGGGGCTACTACTGAAACTATCTAACACAGTGGCTATTTCTAGTTCTGAGGTTTGCCATTCCATAGTTCTATGCACCTTCAGCTATAAGCCGTGTCTTCTGACTTTACCATTTGTGAGAAATAAAGGTGACATTTTAATCTCTAAATGGAACTTCTTCATCTTTTTGCTCTTTTTTTTTTCAAAAATAACATGATTTATTGGAGCCCCCACAACTTCATTCTCCTTTTTATATAACTTCTAATAAGTGATAATATCATTTATTCACTCAAAAAACATTTATTGCAAATCTATTTTATAGCAGGCACAAGAGATATGGTGGTAAATCAATAAAACATAGTCACTATCCAAAACAAGCTTATATTCCAACTCCCAGTTTAGAGGTCAGGTGATGGTGAAGCCGAACTGCAGCTGAGAATAGAGAGGGCCTAATCTATTCATAATCTCTATCAGTCAGTCTTCCTTCAGTGCCAACAGAAGAAAAGTCAGAATCTGGCCGAGCGCGGTGGCTCACACCTGTAATGCCAGCACTCTGGAAGGCTGAGGCAGATGGATCACCTGAGGTCGGGAGTTCAAGACCAGCCGGATCACCATGGTGAAACCCCTTTTCTACTAAATACACAAAAATTAGCCGGGCATGGTGCACATGCCTGTAATCCCAGCTACTTGGGAGGCTGAGGCAGAAGAATCACTTGAACCTGGGAGGCAGAGGTTGCAGTGAGTCAAGATCGCACCGTTGCACTCCAGCCTGGGTAATAGAGTGACACTGTGAAAAAAAAAAGAAAGGAAGGAAGGAAGGAAGGAAAGAAGGAAGGAAGGAACGAACGAACGAATGAACAGAATCTATGAAAAAAGTGTACGTATTATGTAAATAGCCTCAAATCTAATATCCTAGTCCCTTCCAACCAGATAACTTCCCAAAGCCACTTCTAAATGGAAATTCTAGAGTGGCCAACAAATTTCAGTATTTCTTGAACTGTGTTTATGACCAATTTACTTTGGAGGCCATGCAACTGCCCAAATTGCATCAGTGATCTGGTTTCACCACAACTTGAAATGCTGGCCACAAGGTAATGCCAAAAAGTCACAATTCCTTTTTATTTTGCATTTTTTTGCAATAGCTTTATTGAAATATAATTCACATACCATATACTTTACACATTTAAAGTTTGTGATTCAGTACTTTTTGTATATTCACAAAGTTGTGCAACCAAAGCCCATTCAATTTTAGAACATTTTCATCACCCTAAAATGAAGTACCATGCTAATAAGCAGTCACTCTCCATTCTCATCCCCCAGCAATAAGCAACCACTAATCTATAATTCTGTCAGTATGAATTTTTCTATTCCAGAAAATTCATACAAGTGGAATTATATAATATGTGGCCTTTTCTTTCACTTAGCATTATGATTTTAAGAATCATTCATGTCACAGCATAAATCACTATTTCTTAACATTTTATTATTGAATATTGTGCTGAATAGTCAACATTTTGTTTATTCATTCACCGTTTGATGGGTATTGAAGTTGTTTTCACTTTTTGGCGATTATGAATAATGCTGCTATAAGCATTCACATGAAGTTTTTGTGTAAATATGTGTTTTCATTTCTCTTGAGTATATACCTAGGAGTGGAATTGCTGGGTTATATGGTAGCTCTATGTTAAACTTTTTGCAGAACTGATAAACCCTTCTCCAAATGACTGCAACATTTTACTTTCCCAGCAGTGGAATATAACGATTCTAATTTCTCCACATCTTTGACAACTCTTTTTATTATATGCTTTTTGGTTATAGTCATCCTACTGGGTGTTTGCCTTTAATTTTTACTATGTACTGGCACCTGGATTATGATCATCAACTTAAATGACTGTACTTTAACAACTTACTACCTTGCCGGACGCAGTGGCTCACGCCTGTAATCCCAGCACTTTGGGAGGATGAGGTGAACAGATAACAAAGTCAGGAGTTCAAGACCAGCCTGGCCAACATGGTGAAACCCCCGTCTCTACTAAAAATACAATTATCCAGGCGTGGTGCTGGGTGCCTGTAATCCCAGCTACTTGGGAGGCTGAGGCAGGAGAATCGCTTGACCCCAGGAGGCAGAGGTTGCAGTGAGCCGAGATCGCGCCACTGCACTCCAGCCTGGGCAACAGAGGGAGACTCAAAAAAAAAAAAAAAAAAAAAAAAGAACTTACTACCTTAAGGTGTGATCTGTGACCCAGAAGTATAGACATCACCTGGGACCTCGATAATAATGCAGAATCTCAAGTCCTGACCCCAACCTACTGAATCAGAATATAAATTTTAACAAGATCCTCATGATTTCATGTACATAAAATACCAAAATCAGATAAATCCATAGAGAATAAGTACATCCATAAAGACAGAAAATCAACAGTGGTTGCCAGGGGTAGACTAAATGCTGAATGGAAGCCACTGCTTTTTGTGCATGAGATTTGTTTCATGGGGACGAAAACGTTTTGGAACTAGATGGAAATGGTGGTTGCATAACATCATGAGTGTCCTAAATGCTACTGAACTGATTACTTTAAAATGGTTAATTCTATGTATTCACTTAAAAAAAAACATTGAGAAGGGTGTGGTGGTTCACACCTATAATCCCAACACTTTGGAAGGGTGAGGCAGGAAAATCACTTGAGGCCAGGAGTTGGAGACCAGTCTTGGCAACATAGTGAGATCCCCTGTCTCTACAAAAAAAAAATTAGCCAGGTGTGGTGGCATGTGCATGTGGTCCCAGCAACTCAGGAGACTGAGGCAGGAGGATCACCTGAGCCCCAGGAGGTAGAAGCTGCAGTAAGCTACGGTTGTGCCACTGTACTCCAGCCTGTATGATACAGCAAGACCCTGTCTCAAAAAATAAATATATATAATACATATAGGAATATTATATATAATACACATATATATGTGTATTATAAAATAAATGCATATAATCTATATATATATAGAGAGAGAAAAGTTACATTGTGTTCAGCTCTGAGTTGGGGTCAAGGTAGAATCCTCGTATTCAGATTTGGGATTTGGAGAGCTCAAAATTTACCCTAAAACACATGAAACAATGTAGTGCGGTGGTAGACAAGGCTGATTGATGCCCAGTGCCCAGCACTGATTCTTACATTATTCTAATGTACTTGCCTGTACTGCAACAGATGAAAAGCAAAAAAGAAGGAGAAAAGAAAGAAAAAAAATTACTGCATTTTCCAGACACCTTTGCCACTAGCATTCTGCATAAAAACTGAGTTCTGCCAATTTCATGCACTCATATGACATTTGGAAAGCAGAATAGATGTGGAGGACATATGCCTGCCATTGCAAGCACACGTGTGGGGATGTGAGTTGTCCTCACAAACCACATTTCAGTATCCAGTCTCTTGCTTCATTGGTAATTGCAGGCAGCTACTGGGGTGGTAACGGCAAGAGTCAGCATCCTCATGCCCAGTCACCGAATTCACAGATGTTAAGAGACAGCAAAAGCATCAGTAAAAGCCTCATGATCAAGATTTCCTGTTCCCTATATTGCAGCTACAACAGTAACTTCATGAACTCAGTGCTTCCAGTGGCAGCCTCCTTTCTTTCCACCACCTTGACTGTGGCAGAGGTAGTGTATTTCCCGTGATGGGAGTCATTTTGAGAAGTCCAGACTTGAACATGTGTGCCAATCCTGATCAGAGATGCCAAACTGGATTTCACATCAGTAAAATAAAATTGCAATACTGTTTACAATGAAGAAAAGTGGGAAACAACCTTAACTCTTTCTTGGTAGAAGACTGGAAAAGGAACCTGTTACATATTCACACAATGGACTACAATACAGCCTATTAAAATATATGAAATAGGCCTGGCGTGGTGGCTCATGCCTGTAATCTCTGCACTTTGGGAGGCTGAGGTGGGTGGATCACCCTAAATCAAGGGTTTGAGACCAGTCTGGCCAACGTGGTGGTGCACACTTGTAATCCCAGCTACTCAGGAGGCTGAGGCAGGAGAATCGCTTGAACACGGGAGGCAGAGGTTGCAGTGAGCCAAGATTGTGCCACTGCACTCCAGCCTGGGCAACACTCCATCTCAAAAAAAAAAAAAAAATATATATATATATATATATATATATATATATGTATGTGTGTGTGTGTGCGCGCATGTGTGAAATAGATCAACAAATATCAACGTATATACATCCCATAAACATATTACTGAATGAAAAACTTAAATTGTGAGAAAATACAAACAGCATGTTTCTATTTGTATGCAAATTATTAGAACCCACAGGGCTGGAAAAACATCCAGAGATGGGAAAACTAATCCCCAATGAGCAAATCCAAGCCGCAGCCTGTCTTTGTATGGCAAGAGAGCCACGAACATTTTTACAGTTTTGAAGGGTTATAAAATTTTTCTAATTTTAAAAGCAGAATATTCAACAGAGACCTGCAAAGCCTAAAATATTTACTGTCTAGCCCTTTACAGAAAAAGTTGGCAGATCTCTATGTTTTGTGGAGACACATGCATATATTGGAAACATACATGAGAATGATACTCGCTGATTTCTGGATTAGTGGTTACCTCTGGGGAAGGAAAGGAAAGGGAAATATATCCACATTATTCAGTTTCTTTACAAAAAGAGACCGGAAGCAAGTATGGCAAAATGTTAAGATCTGTTTTATCTTGGGACTCCATAGGTGTCTGCTGTATTATATTTAGTCTGAAAGTTTGAAATGCTTTATAATTAAAAGTAACATTTTAAGAAACGAATGACTAAGTACATGCAAAAATACTGAAGCCAACAAACAAAAACTGGAATAAGAACATATAAAATTGAAAAGTCACAGAGGCTAATGTTGCTGGAGAAGTGTGGGGAGCTAGGGAAGAGAGATGTAGATTAAGGAGGGTTTTGGGCTTTCTGGGTGACCTGTAAGAAAGGGAGGAGCAGGTGTGGGAATTTCCCCAGATTTCTGGCATTTTGTAGTTTCCCTGATTGCTGTTTGTCTTACTTCATATCTATTTTTCCTTAGTGATTAGCTATACAAACCTTATTGTTCTTTTCAAAATACACCTTTTGATTCTCAAACCCAGTCAGATTTGAGAAACTAATTAAAGCTGCAGGTGCCTCCACACAAAAAGAATGTATGCACCCACTTTGCAGGTGAATATTTACATAATGAGACTAGAGGAAAGAATGTACCACCTGGCCCCAGGAGTCACAGCATTTCACAGGCTGTGAGCTGCTTCCTTTCACTTTCAGGTGATTTTTCTCTAGGCAGGTATACAAAAAACAAACAAACAAACAACAACAACAACAACAAAAACACCCTGGGGGCCAGCCTTTCCCAGTCAATTTCCCTCTCTAGTGAAGTGTAAGGGGAGAATATGGAAGGTGTCAATTTTCTCCCTTTCCAGGCCAAACACTGCCTGGAATTTCCTTTTTACTTCCACCAAAGGCTTCTTGTCAGCCCCAAAGTCCCACTCACCCCGGACTCTAGTGTTGAGCTGGGAACTACAGCAGCAAATTGCCACCTCAGCCTCTTTACTACAATCACAGAATTGGAGAGAGAAGGAAAATTCTAGTGGGACAAGAGACATGTTTCCCAGATGGTCCAGTTGTTTGAGAGATGATGAAAACTTCAATGAGCAACTTTCTCCCTATGGGATGCATGTGTTCATGAGCTACATATCCTGCTGGTCTTGAAATCTAAAGAAGTTTCCACAAGTCCTTTTGGTACCTTTGGCAGTGTTGAACACTCCTCCCTGTCCAAAACTGCTTTATGAATACCAAACGTGATTGTGTGTTTTGTTTACTTTTTTCTTTTTTTCATTTTTTTGGCAATTCCAGTCCATAACCTTTCAGTACGTGATTACTCAAAATGAAGTAGACTCTCTTAACATTCACTTTTCATTACTAAAGCCCCTAAAGAGTTAGCTCCCTGCATTTTTCTTCTCTTGGCTTAATAGTCCTCATGCCTTTAGCCATATTTTGTTGCTTTATTTTCATCCTGGTGCTTAGTACATTGCCCTCTCTCCATATTGTTCACGTTGATCCTAGAACCTGTATGGTGAGGCATTATGTGATAAATCAGGCTTGGTCAGGGAATTTGAAGGCCTGGATTCTAATCCCAGCTTTGTCTCTTCCAACCCATGGGAACTTGGGTAAGCTGTTTAAAATTTTTCAGCTTCAGTTTCCTCATCTGTAAAATTCAGATAATAATTATCCTTACTGAGATGCAATCCAGACTAAATCTGATAACAGAAATAAAGGGGCTTTCTGAACTATAGAACATTATATAAGAGTAAGCTATTACTCTAAGGTAAAGGTCTTTCCAGTGCTAAATAATATAAACATCAGATCTCCACTGCTTGTGCACACAGTGATAGACTTTTTGCTCAGCACATTTTTTTTTGAGCCATGATATATTCATTGGATTGTGGTTTGCCATGACTCCTCTGTTGGAGATAGGATTAGAAGCTGCTAAAACATACTGTTGGAAAGATTAGAAGTTGTACTATTTAAAGCTGCCCATCAAGGTGATGTATCTTATCACATATCTATACACACACACACACACACACACACACACACATACACACACACGTATATATGTACATGTATGGCTGGGTGCAGCAGCTCCTGCCTGTAATTCCAAAACTTTGGGAGGCTGAGGTGGGCAGATCATTTGAGGCGGAAGTTCGAGACCAGCCTGGCCAACATGGTGAAACCCCATCTCTACTAAAAATACAAAAAAATTAGCTGGGCATGGTGGTGCACACTTGTAATTCCAGCTACCGGGGTAGACTTAGGCAAAAGAATCACTTGAACCCAGGATGCGGAGGTTGCAGTGAGCCAAGATCATGCTTCTGCACTCCAGCCTCAGTGACACAGCGAGACTCCATCTCAAAAAAGAATAGATACATACATACATACATACATACACACACACACACACACATATAAATATATTCCTTGCCCACCAATTAACATAGCTATTCTCTTTATCAATAACTATTTAAGATGTCTATGTATCCCCTTCTCTTTGTTTCCATCATTCTTATTTTACTCTAAGCAAACAACAAATAAAGTCAAGATAAGAACCATCAGTAAAGGGGTTAAGAGATTATTCCAGGTTCTCCAGTCTAGGTTCTTTCCATGTTTTTGGTTATTTCCTTAGGACTGTAGTTTTTCATGTTTTCATGTCATTCATTGGGAAACAGCATTTTAGCCTTTCGAGGACCTCTTGGAAGTTGATTCCATCTACTTTCATCACCACTTGGAGCAAGTGCCATTTCTCCTTTGAGAAGTTGACCATTGACCTAATATTCATGTACAATTTCATTTTTGTTCCACTCTACTGGAGGGGCAAATTGTTTTTTTCATAAACCTTCTTTTGACATTGACTCCGAAGAGTCTATATCTTACAGGACCAGAACTTGACTAATTTCATCTTCTCTTTTCAGTATATTACCATATCAATCTCCAGAGGTTTAAATCCTCACATTAAAACACAGATTCAGGGGGCTCAGGAGCACTCATATTCTCTGTTCCTATTAAAAATTGGGACTTTTCCTTGAGTACCCTTTTGGAACAGGAGCAAAAGAGTCCCCATTCCACCATCTTTGACTACCACCTAGCATCTGCTTCTAATCATATCCCTGTCAGAGATGAGTATACCTTCTGTATAGCCTTTGATGGAATGAAAGTCAGGTAGCTTCAGATAGACAGCTAACTGGGGACCGATCAGAAGTTCTAAAACTTCTTAGGCTGGTGCCTCATGAAGAGTAAACAACAACAAATGTCATCATGATTGCTCTTGGGACCATTTGCTGCAGAATGTGTTTACCTAAGCTGCAGAAATTAATGGTGTTTACAGCATTCAAAAATACAAGAGTTCTATGCTTTCTTCTCCAAATGTAATTAGGGAGGGAAAAAGTTGTAAGATTCACATTTAAATTGTTTTAGGTGGCCATTAGTAGTGACCTAAAGAATGTTAGACAATACTTTTTTCTTTGGGCCACTTGTAGCTCAATGTATTCCAGGAAGTAGAAATGTAGAAACAGCTAAAAAGAAAAGGCATGTTTAGAGGCTCATAAAACAAAACAAAGAAATAAAAAACTCATATTGACAACTTGTTGGTAGAGCAACCACCCCAAACTTTGACCCCTAATATCCATGATCATTCCACAGTGCCCTTCTACCTCTCTACCCTACTGAGGTAATAATACTTTGCAGAAATGTACTATTCTTTCTCTAGGTTAACTTATAAGCTTTTAGAGCGCCAGGCTTCAGGCCCTCATTTTTTTCTCTCTACCCTGAAGTACCTGATTTAGCAGCAGAGTGCATCCTTAAGCTGCTAAGTCATTGGTGAATGAGTGAGTGAGCGAGTGCTGCAAATAAGAACTAAGTCCTGGTCCTCCTGAGAACTGTCTCTGCTCCTTTGCTTGGTCCCTGCCATCAGTTTCTCCAGGGATCTAACCTGAGTCAAGGAGAAGAAATGAGGGCATCCATGAGCTAAAAGAAGTATGTATAAATAAAATATTCTTCTCATCAGGTCAATTGAATTCCCATTTATTCGTTTTGTTGTGTGTTTTTTTTTTTTTTTTTTTTTTTTTTTTTGCCATAGTCCCTTTGGCCTTCTGGTGAAGTACATTGACCCTGTTTTAGTCCATTAGGGCTGCTATAACAAACTATATGTTTTTTTCTTGAGACAAGGTCTTGCTCTGTCACCCAGGCTGGAGTGGTGCACTGGTGAGAACACGGCTCACTGCAGCCTCAACCCCCCCAGGCTCAAATGATCTTCCCATCTCAGCCTCCCAATGAGCAGCTGGGATTGCAGGTGTATGCCACCACCCCTGGCTAATTTTGTATTTTTTTTTTAGAGATGGGGTCTCGCTATGTTGCCCAGGCTGGTCTGTAACTGCTAGGCTCAAGTGATACTCCCACCTTAGCCTCCCAAAGTTCTGGGATTACAGACGTGAGCCACCATGCCCTGCTGGGTAATTTATAAACAACAGAAATTTATTGCTCACAGTTCTGGAGACAGAAGTCAAGAACAAGGCACCAGCAGATTTGGTGCTTGGTGAGGGTTCACTCTGCTTCACGGATGGTGTGTTCTAGATGTGTCCTCAAATGGCAGAAGGGGCAAACAAGCTCTCTGGGGCCTCTTTTATAAAAGCACTAATCCCATCCATGAAGACTCTGCCCTCACAACCCGAACACCTCCTAAAAACTCTACCTGTTAATGCTAGTGCATTGGGCATTAAGTTTCAATATGAGGATACAAATGTTCAGACTATAGCAGACCACTTCTCAGAATAATCTTTATAAATGAATACAACAACATATATAGAACTATGAAGGAAACTGATTATATGAAAAGGTTTATCAAAATTATTTTAAAAATCAAGTTTATGATGTAGTAATATGTGTGCTTCTTTTGTAACACCAAAATAATAATTAAAGAGCTAAGAGCATATCTCATAACAACCATAGTTTCTGAGTAGCGATGAGCAAATATTATTTAGATGTCTTTAACACTCTTAATATGATATGAAAATATCTTAGCCGGGCGCGGTGGCTCAAGCCTGTAATCCCAGCACTTTGGAGGCCGAGGCGGGTGGATCACGAGGTCAAGAGATCGAGACCATCCAGGTCAACATGGTGAAACCCCGTCTCTACTAAAATACAAAAAATTAGCTGGGCATGGTGGCGCATGCCTGTAATCCCAGCTACTCAGGAGGCTGAGGCAGGAGAATTGCCTGAACCCAGGAGGCGGAGGTTGCGGTGAGCCGAGATCGCGCCATTGCACTCCAGCCTGGGTAACAAGAGCGAAACTCCGTCTCAAAAAAAAAAAAAAAAGAAAAAGAAAATATCTGCGGTTTCCACTGGTGTCAAAGTCCTAGTACTTCTAATATTACTGTGGTCACTTGCCTACATTTTTCAAGAACCCCTAAATTTTATTCATGGATCCCTTCGAAGTGGACGGATCACAGGTTCAGAATCCCCTGGCTTAAAGAGTAATAAGGCAAGGGGTTCAGTTACAGACCTTGTATTCAAAATAGCTCACCCCATGTTCTCCGGCCTCAAACAATTTAGAATTACAGCTCCTATAATTTTCATGCTGTTTCTTTGGATCTCTGAATGCTGTGAAAAGGCACAGTCTGAGATTTACAGTGTTCTTTGATTAACTGTCTCCGTTTAGCTTGTGTTCTGGGAGCATGCTTAATGAAACCAGCAGCCAGTTGTCTTCATTTCCTACCAATGCTTTATTACTGCTATTCAAATATTCCAATCCTGCCTGGCTCTGATTTTTCAGCTCAGCCTCCAACTTCCTGAAGGGGTCATTTAGAATGCAAGTAGGGTTTGTATCCCCCTGGTACGGAGGCAGTGCTGGGCCCCAGAAACAAATTTAGGATCTGAAATGAGAAGGCCCAGACTTGAATTCTAGTTCCACCAGCTACTCTTACAGGCTGCACAACTTTCTGCAAGACTCTTTCTGAGTCTCAGATTTCTCTTCTGTAAAATGGACACATTAAGATTCTGTTTAACAAAACTGTTGTCAGGAATCAAGCACATGAAGACACATAGTACATAGTAGCTAGCCATTAGCATTAGCAGCCCTCTCTGAGCCTCACTTTTCTCATCTGTAAAAGTGGAAATATAAACACTGCATTATACTGGCAAGCTTTGAAGCCAAGTTGAATGTACAATGTTCCCTCCATGATGGGCATATAACAAAACAATCTTTCCCCTTTTTCCAGGAGCTGGGGAAATGTGGGTTTTTTTTGTTTGGTTTGGTTTGGTTTTTTTTTTTTTTTTTTTTTTTTTTTGGTAAAGCAAGGATGAGGTTTTAGATCCTTACAGAGAAGGAGGGAAGAGGGTGGGTGAATGAAGTTTCGGGGAGGGAGCTGGGAATCATTTATTACTGTAAGCCTCTGATTCCTCAAGACTCTCTGAGGACTGGCTACATTGGCATAACTGGAAGTGCTTACTAAAAATGTTTTCAGCTAGGCACTGTGGCTCACGCCTGTATTTCCAACAACTCAGGAGGTTGAGAGGATCACTTTAGCCCAGCAGTTTGAGGCCAGCAGGGACAACATAGCAGGACCCTCACCTCTAAAAAAAATGTTTTTAATTGAAAAAATATATATATTTTTTCAGATTCCTACCCTAGTGTTGATGATTCCTTAGGCCTAGAACAGAGCCCATTCCTCAAAGTAGGGACTAGTACTTTAGAAGCCAAATCTGTGGTCTTTAACCAAAGTTGATCCCACTTTACCCCCAAGGGTCTTGGAGAAATGGATATAAGGCATTTTTGTTTCTCGGAAGGAGGGACACTTAGTGGGCAGGGCCAGTGCTAAATGCCATGTGTATTAGTCAGGGTTCTCTAAAGGGACAGAACTAATAGGATAGATGTATATATGAAAGGGAGTTTATTAAGGAGTATTGACTCACACGATCACAAGGTGAGGTGCCACAATAGACTGTCTGCAAGCTGAGGCACAAGGAAGCCAGTCCGAGTCCCAAAATCTCAAAAGTAGGAAAGTTGACAGCTAAGCCTTCAGCCTGATACTGAAGGCCCGAGAGCCCCTGGCAAAACCACTGGTGTAAGTCCAAGAGTCCAAAACCTGAGGAACATGGAGTACGATGTTCGAGGGCAGAAAACATCTAGTACAGAAGAAATATGAAGGCCAGAAGACTTGCAATTCTGCTCATTCCACCTTCTTCCGCCTGCTTTTTCTAGCCATGATGGCAGCTGAGGGGATGGTGCCCACCCAGATGAAAAGTGGGTCTGCCTCTCCCAGCCCACTGACTCGAATGTTAGTTTCCTTGGCAACACCCTCACAAACACACCCAGGAGCAATATTTGCATCCTTAAATCCAATCAAGTTGACACTCAATATTAACCATCACACCATGCAATGAGCAGGATAGCCCCGCACAATAAATAACTGTTCCACCCAAAATGCCAACAGTTCCTAAGTTCCTAAAATCATCTGCCCACCCTTAAAAAGGTACTTCCACTGAAAAGCTGAAGGATCAGTTTTGCTCATAAGGAACTAACTGCAGGTATTTAGCAAATATACCACAAGCCACCCATCTAAAAGAGAGCTGTCCTCTTGGACAGAGTCCCCTTGTGAAGCTGCAGTCTTATTCCATACATACTTGCAGTAATTTTAACCTTTAAAAGGTTTTTCTTCCAAGTCTTTGCTATTGTGAACAGTGCAGCAATTAACATACAGGTGCATGTGTCTTTATAGTAGAATGATTTATAATCCTTTGGGCATATATCCAGTAATGATATTGCTGGGTCAAATGGTATTTCTAGTTCTAGGTCCTTGAGGAATCGCCACACTGTCTTCCACAATGGTTGAACTAGTTTACACTCCCACAAACAGTGTAAAAGCATTCCTATTTCTCCACATCCTCTCCAGCCAATCCACCGTGGCACAAATATACCTATGTAACAAACATGCACATTCTACACATGTACCCCAGAACTTAAAATATAATAATATTTTAAAAATAATAAAATAAAATAAGTACATTCTTAATAATGAAAAAAAAAAGATTTTTCTTTTGGAATTAACCACTCTGCTTCCCAAGAATTGTTATAGCTTTCTGTTTTCCTTCTTCACTTCTTTCAATAGTTAGCAATTATTCATACTTTTGGAATGGTTTAATTTCTGGAAATATTTAAACCCCATTCCAAACACCACAGATAAGACTAGGTGACACTGTTTAGAGTCCAAATGAAATATTTCTAAAAAGAGACAAGATAATTTTTGGTTTCCCCTCTTGCAGCATGCAAACTTGCTGAGATGTGGAAAAGCTGGAAAAAACAGTATTAAATGATGATCCAAAAGTATATTAGCTCTTGAAATCATCAGGATTTGGCTATACTTGGCCGGGCGCGGTGGCTCAAGCCTGTAATCCCAGCACTTTGGGAGGCTGAGGCGGGTGGATCACGAGGTCAAGAGATCGAGACCATCCTGGTCAACATGGTGAAACCCCCCTCTACTAAAAATACAAAAAATTAGCTGGGCATGGTGGCGCGTGCCTGTAATCCCAGCTACTCAGGAGGCTGAGGCAGAAGAATTGCCTGAACCCAGGAGGCGGAGGTTGAGGTGAGCCGAGATCGCGCCATTGCACTCCAGCCTGGGTAACAAGAGTGAAACTCCGCCTAAAAAAAAAAAAAAAAAAAAAAAAAAAAAAAAAAAAAAAAAAAAAAAAAAAAAAAAAAATTTGGCTATACTTACTGTTGGGGTTAGAATGACCACCAAGTAGGCATATTATAGGTTTTGTTTGTTTGTTTGTTTTTAATTTATATACCCTGAAATTTCTTGGTTTTCCCATGATTACTATATACTACTTTTTTTTTTTTTTTTTTTTTGAGATGGAGTTTCGCTCTTGTTACCCAGGCTGGAGTGCAATGGCGCGATCTCGGCTCACCGCAACCTCCACCTCCTGGGTTCAGGCAATTCTCCCACCTCAGCCTCCTGAGTAGCTGGGATTACAGGTGTGCGCCATCGTGTACAGCTAATTTTTTGTATTTTTAGTAGAGACGGGATTTCACCATGTTGACCAGGATGGTCTCGATCTGTTGACCTCGTGATCCACCCTCCTCGGCCTCCAAAGTGCTGGGATTACAGGCGTGAACCACTGCACCCGGCAGCATATACTACTTTTATAACGGGGAAATCGATTCAAGTCATAATGTAATAATATTTTTCTCAGTATGTTCAATGCTCTCTTTTCCACCCTCCTCTCCTCCACCTTCCAGAAGAGGAGACACCATCATGATAGCTTGCATTACCTATCACAAACCACCATAGGAGAATGGCTTAATAAAGGAGCATATATCTACTCACTGTGTTGTTACCCAGCCATTAACATGATCATTTTGAAGATTGTGCAGAAACATGGGAGCATGTATGTTTAAGACAGAGTGCAACAAAAAAATTCAGACTATAAAATATTATTTATCTAATGTTTGCAATCATGTAGAAATATATACATATGGATAAGAAGTCTTCAACGATAATAACCAAAATTTAAAATGTTATTAATACGTTGTGTTGATTATGGGTGGTTTTCTTGTTATCAAAATTGTCCTGAATATTTTATATCATCTTTTTACTTAGAATATTTTGAACGTAAAAGGGAGATATCTGTATTCATTATGTTTATTCCAGTTATTCCAGTGAAGCATTTTTGTCATTTAAAAAATGCCTAGTGACTGATAACCCAGTATTAAATTGTAAAATACAATGTGATGATTATGTGGATTCATTTTATGCAAAAATCATAATTAGTTAGTGAAACATATACTGTACAATCTTCCACTTCACCTACCATGGAAAACAACATTCTCTTTTCTTACAGCGTATCTAGACGGGCTGAGTGTTTGTGGAGTACCTCACATTTATCAATCTTTGAAAAATAAACAAAATGATTGAAAATAAAGATGCAAGGCTTTTAGCCTATTTCTGTTGTTGTTGTTGTTTTCCCCTTGAGGACTTTAAACAATCCACCTGAAAAATAGAAGCAAACATGACTGTCTTTGAAAAGATCAAAACCCAAATCAAATTATGATTTGTTCTCAATATTGTAAGAAGTGTGGTTTAGGGCTGGGCGCAGTGGTTTGTGGGGCCAAGCACATGGCTCATGCCTGTAATCCCGGAACTTTGGGAGACCGAGGTGGGCGGATTACAAGGTCAGGAGTTCGAGACTAGCTTGGTCAATATGGTGAAACCCCATCTCTACTAAAAACACAAAAAAATTTGCCAGGCATGATGGTGCATGCCTGTAATCCCAGCTACTCAGGAGGCTGAGGCAGGAGAATTGCTTGAACCTGGGCGACAGAGGGAGACTCTGTCTGAAAAAAAAAAAAAAAAAAAAAGAAGTGTAGTTTAATTGCAAAGAAAAAAAGACAATGACTTATGATTTTCATTTTCCAAATTATCACTATCTTTTCTCATGATTCTGTGATCTTAGAGTGGCACAAACTTTTGGCTTTTATTTTTCTTTACTGCAACTACAAGTAACTAGAAATACATGTCCTTTTAGTGTGATTTACTATTTGAAAAGAGTCATATGGTAATATCGCTATTAACAAAGGAGATATGTGCCAGCCCCATATTTTGTTGCTAAAATCCTCATTACCAAAGGTAGAGAAAATAACCAGGATGTGGAAATGAGTCTGGACTATGGATTCCCTCCCTGTCATGCCCCTGCAAATCATTGATTGCTTCCCACCTACATCCAGGTGCATGTCCTCATGCTCTTCACAAAGTGGAGAAGAGGTGATGCTTTCTACTTCAGCACAGCTCCCTTTTCATCGGAGACTTCAAGGCGGGAAATTTTCCCCTAGTTGCCACCACTCTGACCCAACCTCAAACCAACTGGTATTTCCCTTAATGCTTTCCATGCCTAGGAAGCCTGTGCAAAAAGATGCTTTCTTACCAGATGTGGTGCTGACGCCTGTAATCCCAATACTTTGGAAGGCTGTGGCAGGTGGATCACTTGAGGCCAGGAGTTCAAGACCAGCCTAGACGAAATGGCAGAACCCTGTCTGTACTGTGATTACAGGCGCCTGCCACCATACCTGGCTAATTTTTGTATTTTTAGTGGATACAGGGTTTCACCATATTGGTCGGACTGGTCTCAAACTCCTGACCTCAGGTGATTCACCTACCTCAGATTCCTAAAGTGCTGGGATTACAAGCATCAGCCACCATGCCCAGCCTGCATTTTATATTTTTTAGAAAGAAAAAGAAAAAAATTACATTAAGGAGTGGGTTGTCCACTTAATCAAACAAGTCTACTTTAAATACTACCACATCTAGCTCATTAACTGCTTTGAGTACTGAGAGAGCTCAAGAAAGCCCATTCATGAACATAAAGGATTTTAACATAATTATAAGGGTCAGTGTAAAAATACTGTTCCCTTCTTGACCAGTTCTTAATCATACAGAACTTCTCTCAGAACACTTCTAGAGTATTAACTGAGCTCTATGCTTATTTCTACTGAGCAGCCATGTCAATTAGCCCTGACCTAGAGGTACTGGTTTTATTAAGTGAACAATGGAGGCAGGTGAGACATGAATAAAAAATAGAGAAGGTGACCGTAAGAATAACATTGGCATTTGTTTTTGTCAGGGTTCAAAACACGAATCCCAAACATGGTACCTTGGCATGCTGAAGGAAACCCTGAAAAAGCCTCAGAAGCAAGAAATGCTCATTGACAAGAGTCTTGAAAAGATTGAAGTCAACCGGGACATGGTGGCTCACGCCTGTAATCCCAGCACTTTGGAAAGCCAAGGTGGGTGGATCACCTGAGGTCAGGAGTTCAAGACCAGCCTGGCCAACGTGGTAAAACCCCCATCTGTACTAAAAATACAAAAATTAGCCAGGTGTGGTGGCACACTCCTGTAATCCCATCTACTTATGAGGCTGAGGCAGGACAATTGCTTGAGCCCTGGAGGTGGAGGTTGCAGTGAGCCGAGATCATGACACTGCATTCCAGCCTGGGTGAGAGTGAGACTCTGTCTCAAAAAAAAAAAAAAAAGAAAAGAAAAGAATGTGATCAGTCAGCATATCTCTGTTAAATACATAAATACATAAAAATCAATAAAAAAATGCTGCTGAGAAGTCTCAAATGTTTAGAAGGAAAGTGCTACAAAATGCCAACTATGGTAGTGATCTTGCAACTATTGTCATTATGTTCATTAATAATTTCTCATTAGGCTGGATGTGGTGGCTCACACCTATAGTCCCAACACTTTGGGAGGCTGAGGCAGGAGGATTGCTTGAGGCCAGGGGTTCAAGATCAGCCTGGGCAACAGAGCAAATCCCTATCTCCACAAAAAATAACAATAAAAATAGCTGGACATGGTGGTGCACACCTGTAGTTCCAGCTATTTGGGAGGCTGAGGTAGGAGGATCATTTGAGGCCAGGAATTAGAGACTGCAGTGAATCATGATTGTGCCCGTGCACATCAGCCTGGGTGATAGAGCAAGACCTTGTCTCAAAACAATATAATAATCATTTTCTCATGAACATGATTGCATTACTTCTGTGATATGTCCAAGTGGAATGAGACCAGGTTGTGGAGGTTGGAGAGGAACAAGAAAATTATGTTTAAAGATTTCTGTTTTGGTCTGGAAGCCAAAATCTAAAATGGGACAATAGTTTGGGACCTTATCTCAACCCTTGGCAGATGCCTAATGTGTAAAAAGAATGAGGCTATATGGGCTGGGAAGGTCCCACCTAAGAGACTGCTATAACATCTTGACTTTACAGAAACTGGCTAGTGGCAAAGTTAGAGCTTAAACACAGTCCTTCCTGACTCCAATACCAGTCTTCTTTCTACTACACTACTCTGCCTTTTTGATACAAAGAAATTCTTTTCACAAATAAAAGGTTTCCTTTAGAAACCTGTGGCACCCTTGGAAAAATGTTAACTTCCCATGCCATTTATAGATGCTGGCACTTACAGTAAGCAGTGGCAGTTAACATGAGCACTATTATTAGGGAAGGTATTCATGCCATTTCTCTCCAACCTCGCTGAATGTTTACTCCCCAAATCTCAATAAAGCAAAACTAAATGGATCCACCACCCATTTCCATAATTCAAGTTGGAAGGACAATTACCAATGAGCAACATCAACAGAAACTCAAAGATCTTCTTTAAACACATCACTCACCCTAACTATATTACAAGGAAAATCAGTCTTTTGTACAGGAGAAAAATCTCTGTGAGAAATATGCAGAGGAATCATTTCATTTCTTTGCATCTGCCCTCCTGGTGGGAGGTATCAGGGCTTGGGTAGCCCAAGAAGCTATAGGAAGCATATTACAGAGAGTTTAATTTATTCAAAGAAAATCAGAATCAACTAATCAGAAGGAAGGGGAAAATGCATTAATTAAACAGCTTTACTCATGCAGAAAAGCTGCCAGCATGAGCACTTCAAATTACCTGGGCACACCTAATGCATTTGCATTTGCTCGGGAGAAATGTGTTCTGCCCTACAAAGCCACGAACATTTCATAATTCCATTTGAGCGAATAACAAAAGGGAATTGACAGCTAAGAACCACCTTCCACACTTGGGGGCTATAGCCTTTTCCTAGGAATTTTTAGCTCAAGCAGAAATGCTCTTCCTGACTAGATGTGGAGGGAGGAAGTTTAAAGTCTTCTGTAAAGTAAAAGGCTGAAAAAGAATCTCCCTCTTCTCTACCCCACAACAAAGGAGGTGGGCTTTTACTGGCAGGAGGCTAACAGCATTCTTTTGTTAGATATTAACATAAAATAAGGCAGTAGAAATGGATGTCCATCAACAGAATTAGAAGGAACTAAGTAAGTTTTAAGAACAAAAGGTTTACTTATTTAAATTACAGGAGTCGAGAAACAGCTGGGAATGCAATTTCTTTCCCAGAGTTAAAAAACTGCAAATAGTTAAATGTAATTATGTTGCAATATAATTTTATCGTTTCACAGCGTAATTATTCTAACTAAAATGACCCTATGGGCGATACTTAAACATGTATTTTATATATTTTATCTTAGTTGTTTTTTCAATTCAGCTTATTCATCAACTAACTCAATATTTTTGGGGGGTATTTACTCCTGAGAAACGCGACTTTAAAGCACATGATCTTACTCAACGACAATTACCTTAAAAATATTTTAAAGTTGCCTTATGCTTTTTATTGCTTTACATCATGCGTTTATATTGCATTTTGCACAATAAAATATACTACAATTAGTAGTAGAGTTTATTAATCTGGAATTTTAGAGTCGAGAAAAAATAGAAATGTCGGTTAGAAAATTTCTCAGAAGTTTGTTTTCTACTTCAAAGGAAAACATCAATTGGAAATGCAAAAGAGCTGTAATAAAACCTAAGATTTACACAGCTTTGGTCTCATTTAATAGATAATGCATATGGTTTTATACTCAAAGAGGAAACTTAAAAAATTAATATATATTATTTGTCACCTAGTGCTTAGTTTAAAATAGTCTATAATTTTGTCTAAAACGTCATATCTGCACAAATTAAAATTTGTAACCTAAAGGTTAGAGCTTCTAACCAAATTGATTGTCTTAGATCTACTTGTAAAAGTGCATTCTAGGATTTCTACACCATGAAAGATTGTGGTTAAAATGGTCAAGGATAAACTGTCAATGCATATGCAGGGCATTTCCTCAGAATCAAAAAGACAAATGAAAGAGAAGTTAGGCAGAAAGTAGGTATATATTGCAGAGGTCTGGGAGAAACCTTTCCTCCAGATGACGACAATTTCTGGAAACTCAACAACTTAATTTTCACACAATCTGATCATATTCTATAAAGCTCTTTCATGCGTTTTTACTCCCCAAATTTAAATAAACTGCTTTTGTGAAATATCTTTCTATGAATTCCTTTGAATGCTATAATCATTTATGGTAGATAACAGACGATAATTTCAAATACTAATTTCAAAGCCACCAGTGACTGGAGTGGCTGCTTAATTGCAAACACCTTGGCAGAACACTATTGACCTTCTACTATTTAGGATCTTTCAATGCATTTAGGAGTTTAATGGGAAAAATATTCTATAGCAATGAGATATACTCAGGTATGAGTGTACTGGTGAGACAGGCATGTAAAATATGAATGAAGGTTTGAATATTCAGTTTTAAATACGTTGATAAAAGAAACTATAAAGACATGTCATTGATCTAATACTTGTTTGCACATTCTTCAGAGCTATGCATGAAGCTTTATAGGATTTCTACGAACCAAAACAACAAAAGGTGTAAACTGCCTTTTCAATTGCAAACTTTGCTCATTTATTCCATTGGCAAAAGAATGTAAATCTGAAGTCATTTTTTTGTTAACTGACACCAAGTCTTTCTCACTAAACTTTAAAAAAAAAAAAAAAAAAAGAAAAAGAAACAAGGGTAAATAAAGGTCAGAGTAAAGTCAAGCTTCTTCCCCTGGGGGGGAAAAAAGGCAGTATAAAGAAATTTCACTAAATCGTTCCTGTCAATTAGAACCTGACATTTAAATTAATTCTAGTCCTTGAGGTATTTTAACACACAGTTATGTATAATTCAGGCAAGATAAATAGGGGTATTTAAGAATCTCAACAGTACTTTCTATAAATCTTTGTAACACAAATGTAAATCAAATGATAGCAACATCTTTCATTGAGTTTGCATAAACCAAAACATTCAACTATCTTGATTTAATTTCCTAGTAAACATTTAACAAAAATGTGAGAGAATTAAGATATTTTGGGCAGAGTTTAGTGGCTCACACTTGTAATCCCAGCACTGTGAGAGGCTGAGGCAGGAGGGTCACCTGATCTCAGGAGTTCAAGACCAGCCTGGGCAACATAGTGAAACCCCATCTCTACTAAAAACACAAAGCTTAGCCGGGCTTGGTGGTGTATGCTTGTAGTATCTGCTAGTCAGGAGGCTGAGGCAGGAGAATTGCTTGAACCCAGGAGGCAGAGGTTGCAGTCAGCCAAGATTGTGCCAAGACTGAGAGACAGAGGGAGACTCTGTCAAAGAAAAAAAAAAAAAGATAATTGGTTTACTGTTATAATCATTACTAATGAACCAAAAAATAAAGTAGATAATCAATACTAGATGCTTAATAAATTTTGAACAAATTGTCTAATAGTCAACCTAAAGCAGAAAGGAAGGGAGGGGACCTAGCAGACAGAAGAAAGCAGAGAACAGTGAAAGTGACAAAGAAAGGCAGAGAAGTAGTGGAGAAAATATTTGTAATCACGAATTTGGTCATTTGTCTCGACTCTTTTAAAACACTATTTCAAGTGAAAAAAGTCTGATTTTATTAATGTTAAATTCTGTCACAAGTTGGGCTTGGGACTTGTAATCACAGTTACTCTGGAGGCTGAGGTGGGAGGATCACCTGAGCCCAAGAGTTTCGGACCAGCCTTACCTGCATTTCAAGGTCTTATCTGTAACTACCTCTAAGCCCCAAGACTCACTACCTCGGTTAATTCAGAAGTAAATTCACCTGCTCCAGATTGGAGATAAAGGAGACATAACAATCAAATGCAATGTGGGATCTGGACCAAAAACCTACAACGTCCAAAATATAGTGGTCACTAGCTGTGTGTGACTATTGAATATTTGAAATGTGGAAATTGAGATATGCTCTAAATGCAAAATACACACCAGATTTTGAAGCCGTAGCATTTTAAAAAGAATGTAAAATATAGTGTTCACATTAATTTCATCTGTTTCATTTTACTATTTAAAATATGACTGGTAGAAAATTTGAAACTATATATATAGCTTGTCTTATATTTCTATTGGACAGAGCTGGTCTAGAAATCCAAGCTAAGGAGTTTGTACTTCATCGTCAGAAGTCATTGTAGGTCTTTGCTTAGGAATGTGAGATTGTTTCGGGGGGTCATTTAGGCTGGCTCTGACCTGGAAGGTGTCCAGGAGGAACAGCACATTACAAAAGTTCAGGAGGGAGGTTCTAGACTAGGGTCACGGCTATGGGGCAGGAGACAAAAGATACAATACAAGAGACGTTTAGATGGAAGTATTAACTGGTCTTTGTGATTTTCTGGATATAGAGGGTGGTGAAAAAAGTAGAACCTCTGTCTCATGGTTTCTTACCTGAAATACTGATATAATTTTGGTCTCCCTGACAGAAATGGAGTAATCACAAAGTTTTAGAAGTGATGAGTTAATACTTTTAAACATTTTATTTTGAAATTATTTCTGACTTACAAAAAAGTTACAAAAGTAGTTCATAGAGTTTTCATATGCCCTTTACCCAGTTTTCCCACATGTTAACATTTTACACAACCATACTATTATATTTAAAAATTGTTAATTTATGAACTAATCTATAGACAAAATATCACTAGTTTCACATATAATCAATACAAAAATTATTAATAAGATATTTTACACTTTTTGTGGAGGAGATAAAGCCTTTGAAATCAAGTGTGTATTTCACACTTACAGCCCATCTCAATTTGGGGCAGCCACATTTCAAGTGTTTAAATAGACACATGTGGTTAGTAAGCTCAGCATGCATGGAGTATGCACAATCTACTCCCAACCTTTCTTTCAACATTATCTCCTTCTGTACTGCCAAGAAAACTCTGCCCTAGCCTGTTTGTTCTGGGCTAGGATAGCAAAAGGCTGACCTCACATTCTTATTACCTCCCTCCCACAATCATAATAGACATTAATAATCATTCATATGACACCTGCTGAGTCTCTGAATACTTCCCAATATGATGCTCCAGACATCACCAAAAATTGACTAGAGTTGGTACTTAACGTGAAACCCTTTTCCACCCATCACCCAGTCACTGTCCCCAGCAATGTCTAGTTCATTTGTACCTTTGAATTTGCTCCTAAAACTTAGCCAATCTAACCAATCCCTGTTTTCCTTGAGAGTCAAATTCAAGTCTCCATTCATAGAGTCATCTCCAGCACATACTGAACATTCTTTCTTCTAACTTCTTTTAGGTTTCCACCCTGTACATCATTGCTTACTGTTTATTTCTTCTGCAATGGTTTCATTTAATTCTATCTTCCCAACTCCTTCAAGATAAATGATATGTTTTATCTATTATCTTTTTGAGACAAGGTGCCGCTCTGTTGTCCAGGCTGGAGTGCAGAGGTGCAATAATAGCCCACAGCAGCCTTGAATTGCTGAGCTCAATTGATCTTTCCATCTCAGCCTTCTGAGTGGCTGGGACTACAGGCACACACCACCACACCCAGTTTTTTGGGTTTTTGTTTGTTTGTTTGTTTGTTTGTAGCATGAGGAGTCTCTCTTTGTTGCCCAGGCTGGAGTTTAACTCTTGGCCTCAAGTAATCCTCCCACCTCAGCCTCCCAAAGTGCTAGGATTATAGGTGTGAGCCACTACACCTGGTGATTTATATATATCTTTTCTATGCTCACATGGATCATAGAAGAATGCTGTACATGAAGTAGATGTTCCATGAAAACTTCTTGGTTGATAGAACGTTTATTACACACATTCTCTTCTATCAATTAAGTTTAAGCCTAAATCTATTTTTTAATAACTACTGCTCCAAAACCTAAAATGGTCCCCACATGACTGATATCATGAATAGGCACAATATTTCAATTGGTCTCACAAATGTTTGCTTAATATAATCTTATACTTACTTGGTTAGATACTGGTCATCAGGCTCCAGTCCCTGCTCCACTACTTACTGGCATTGTGTTTTGATGTAAGTCACATAAACTCTTGGATTTTGTTTTCTCATCAATAAAGTGAGGTTTATAATGCCTTACCTATCTTACATGATTGGTGTGGGTATCAAATGAGGTAGTATAGTGTACACATAAAAGCACTAGACATTTGCAATAACAGAGGCCTAGGCTTGAATCCAGGCTCTTCCACTTACTGTATATGTCATCTTTATCAACTTACTTATTTGTATCTCATTTGTAAATATGGGCACAATAATATCTAAATCTCAGTGCTATAAGTGACTTGAGGTATGTGAGGAGTTTAGCACATTGCTACAGACATTGACGTCACTCAATAAGTGATAGATTGTAAATGAGATCAAAGTGCCATGAACAGGTGATTATTATTTACTATTAATCTTCCCAAAATGGTTCGATCGATGTGAAAGCAAATGGCTAACCGTTTTGGACACAAGGCATCATTGACTCCTTTCCACTAAATTCAAAAAAGTCTTCTATGTTAAAGTTTGCCAACTTATATAAGAGTGGAAAAGTGATTAGAAATGAACTTTCACCTTATATATAAAACTCTTGATTTGACTTTTTAATAATCGCCATTCTGACTGGTGTGAGACGATATCTTATTGTGGTTTTGATTTGCATTTCTCTAATGATAAGTGATATTGAGCTTTTTTCATGTTTATTGGCTGCATAAATGTCTTCTTATGAGAAGTATCTAAGTATCTGTTCATGTCCTTTGCCCGCTTTTTGATGAAATTGTTTTTTTTTCCTGTAAATTTCTTTTTTTTTTTCAAATAATTTTATCTTTAATAATCTCGCAGTAATTTAAAATATGAGAAAAGTCAAACATGCTCCCTTTACGGGTGATGCCACCATGACAGGCTCACACAAGCATGATCAATCGCCATGATGACACTGGATGCCACAGAGTATGGCTGGCAAAAAGGCATCAGGGCTCACGGATTGAAGAGTTTGGTTATGGAGTCTCTGAGGGTTAACAGGCAGCAGAAGAGACATCAGTTTAACGGACTTTCAGAGGACAGGGCGCGGTTGCTGGGTCATGAGCACCTTGAAGCGTTTCTTGATGGTGATTCGGTGTCGGGAGTATTTGTCATCTGGGGAGAACCGAGCAGGATGGGCTGAGCAGGTCTGTTGTCCCATCGGATCAAATTTCTTCAGCGTATAGACCCGATCTCCCTCCTCGTTGAGGTAATACTGGAGAAACATGATCACTCTCAAGCCAGAGATTCCAACTCCGTACGCAGCTCCGTCTGCCTGGCCGCGTCACGTGTTCCTCCTGTAAATTCCTTTAAGTTCCTTGTAGATTCTGGATATTAGACCTTTGTCAGATGGGTAGGTTATAAAAATTTTCTCCCATGCTGTAGGTTTCCTGTTCACTCTGATGATAATTTCTTTTGCTGTGCAGAAGCTCTTTAGTTTAATTAGATTTCATTTGTCAATTTTTGCTTTTGTTGCAATTACTTTAGGCAGTTTCATCATAAAATCTTTGCCCATGCCTATGTCCTGAATGGTATTGCCTAGATTTTCTTCTAGGGTTTTTATGGTTTTGGGTTTTACATTTAAGTCTTTAATCCATCTTGAGTTAATTTCCGTGTTAGGTGTAAGGAAAGGGTCCAGTTTCAGTTTTCTGCATATGGCTATCCAGTTTCTCCGGCACCATTTATTAAATAAGGAATCTTTTCCCCATTGCTTGTTTTTGTGAGGTTTGTGGAAGATCAGATGGTTGTAGATGTGTGGTCTTATTTCTGAGATCTCTGTTGTGTCAAGAAACAACAGATGCTTGCAAGGCTGTGGAAAAATAGGAATGCTTTTACACTGTTGCTGGAAATGTAAGGTAGTACAAACGTTGTGGAAGACTGTGGCAATTCCTCAAGGATCTAGAACCGGAAATACCATTTGACCCAGCAATCCCATTGTTAAGTATATACCAAAAGGATCATAAATCATTCTATTATAAAGATACACGCAGGCTGGGTGCGGTGGTTCACGCCTGTAATCCCAGCACTTTGGGAGGCCAAGGTGGGTAGATCATCTGAGGTCAGGAGTTCGAGACCAGCCTGACTAATGTGGTGAAACCCCACCTCTACTAAAAATACAAAAAAATTAGCCGGGCATGGTGGCACATACCTGTAGTCCCACCTACTTGGGAGGCAGAGTCAGGAGAATCACTTGAACCTGGGAAGCAGGGATTTCAGTGAGCCGAGATGTCATCATTGCAGTCCAGCCTGGGCAACAAGAGTGAAACTCTGTCTCAAAAAAAAAATAATAAAAAATAAAAATAAAAATAAAAATAAAAAGATACATGCACACATATGTTTATTTCAGCACTATTCACAACACCAAAGACATGGAATCAATCCAAATGCCCCTCAATGATAGACTGGAAAAAGAAAATGTGGTACCTATACACCATGAAATACTATGCAGCCATAAAAAGGAATGAGATCATGTCCTTTGCAGAGACATGGATGAAGCTGGAAGCCATCATTCCTCAGCAAGCTAACAAAAGAACAGAAAACCAAACACCATGTGTTCTCACTCATAAGTGGGAGTTGAACATTGAAAACACACGGACACAGGGAGGGGAACAACACACACTGGTGCCTGTCAGGGGTCGGGGGGAAGAAGAGTATCAGAATCAATAACTAAGGCATGTGGGGCTTAAAACCTAGGTGATGGGTTGATAGGTGCAGCCAACCACCATGGCACATGTTTACCTATGTAATAAACCTGCATGTCCTACACAGGTACCCTGGAACAAAATAAAATAAAAACTATTGATGTATTATTTTTAAAAAATTGTTTTATTGAGGCCGGGCGTGTGGCTCAATCCTGTAATCCCAGCACTTTGGGAGGCCGAGGCAGGTGGATCACGAGATCAAGAGATCGAGACCATCCTGGTCAACATGGTGAAACCCCGTCTCTACTAAAAATACAAAAAATTAGCTGGGCATGGTGGCTCGTGCCTGTAATCCCAGCTACTCAGGAGGCTGAGGCAGGAGAATTGCCTGAACCCAGGAGGCGGAGGTTGCAGTGAGCCGAGATCGTGCCATTGCGCTCCAGCCTGGGTAACAAGAGCAAAACTCCATCTCAAAAAAAAAAAAAAAAATTGTTTTATTTTACTTGAAAGTTTGACAATCAAATGAAATAGCACTTCTAAATTGCCTATATGTCTTTTTGGCTTTGAAGAAAGTGGTTAAATCAATTCCAAGAAAAAACTATGATTTGAAATGAGAAATTAAACTTTATATTTGTGGTTAAGGAAGGATATTCCGTACAATGCTTACTCATCAAGTCATAGAATCATAAAATATATTAGTGGGAAGGGCTATTAGGGATAATCTGCAAAGCCCTTCATTTTATAGGCGTGGAAATTGAGGTCCAGGAAGGAGAAATAGTCCAAGTTTACTTAGACAGTTTGTGTAAAACACCAGGGCTAGAATCTCCACTGTTTTACTTTATTTATTTTTATTTTTTAAGTTTTATTTATTTATTTATTTATTTATTTATTTATTTATTTTTGAGACGGAGTCTCTGTCATCCAGGCTCAAGTGCAATGGCAAGATCTTGGCTCACGGCAACCTCGCCTCCTGTATTGAATCGATTCTCCAGCCTCAGCCTCTTCCTGAGTAGCTCAGACTACAGGTGTGCATCACCACATCCAGCTAATTTTTTGTAGTTTTAGTAGAGACGGGGTTTTGCCATATTGGCCAGGCTGGTTTCGAACTCTTGACCTCAGGTGATCCACTTGCCTCGGTCTCCCAGAGTGCTGGGATTACAGGCGTGAACCATCGCTCCCGGCCTTGCCTTTTAAGACTGTATTCTTGCACCATGTCTTACCGTAGAAGACACCATTCTTTCTTCAGTACTATGTAAGGCAGAAGGAAAAAGATTTAGAAAAAACTTCAAATTGTGTACTTTGATATTGAATATATATAAAAGAAAATAATTCTCCTTTTTTTTTTATTTTTATTTTTTTAACAGAGTCTCGCTGTCACCATGTTAGAGTGCAGCGGCATAATCTCGGCTCACTGCAACCTCTGCCTCCCGGATTCAAGCAAATCTTCCGCCTCAGCCTCTGGAGTAGCTGGGACTACAGGCGTGCGCCACCACATCTGGCTAATTTTTGTATTTTTAGTAGAGACGGGGTTTCACCATGTTGGCCAGGATGGTCTCAGTCTCTTGACCTCATGATCTGCCCGCCTCAGCCTCCCAAAGTGCTGGGATTACAGGCGTGAGCCACTGTGCCCAGCAGAAAATAACAATTCTTTATCCAGATCCCTTATGTTCATGAGCAGTCACTTGGATGAAACATACAGGAGGAAAATAAAACTGGCATAAATGTATACCATTTGTCATTGACTGACGCCTTTCACATCTTTTCCAATTGAATTATGTGACATGATGTACAGATCTTATAAAAACACTTACTGCAAATCATTTACACTAGCTCTTGAGTCCTCGTGATAGTGATGGACTAAATGTCTTTAGAGGACTATGCATAAACTGACCTAGCATGTTTTCTCATTGCAAAAGTAGATATAATAATATCAGTCACCTGCTTACATTTATATTATAAAGTCCATCCAATTAGTATTTTCTCACTAGAATGCTAACTCTATGAGAGCAAAGAGATTTTTGTCCATTTTGTTTATTGCTCCATTGCTTAGAAGAACGGGTGGCATTTTCTGAGTCCCAGTTTCATATTTAGATTTCCTTCTTTTATTTATTTATTTATTTATTTATTTATTTATTTATTGAGATGGAGTTTCGCTCTTGTTAGCCAGGCTGGAGTGCAATGGCACGATCTCGGCTCATCGCAACCTCCGCCTCCTAGGTTCAGGCAATTCTCCTGTCTCAGCCTCCTGAGCAACTCGATTACAGGTAGGCACCAACATGCCCAGCTAATTTTTTGTATTTTTTTAGTAGAGACGGGGTTTCACCTTGTTGACCAGGATGGTCTCGATCTCGTGACCTTGTGATCCACCCGCCTCGGCCTCCCAAAGTGCTGGGATTACAGGCTTGAGCCACCGCGCCTGGCCTCTTTTTTTTGTTTTTGAGACGGAGTTTCACTCTTGTTACCCAGGCTGGAGTGCAATGGCGTGATCACAGCTCACCACAACCTCCGCCTCCTGGGTTTAGGCAATTCTCCTGCCTCAGCCTCCTGAGTAGCTGGGATTACAGGCACACACTACCATGCCCAGCTAATTTTCTGTATTGTTAGTAGAGACGGGGTTTCACCATGTTGACCAGGATGGTCTCGATCTCTTGACCTTGTGATCCACCCACCTCGGCCTCCCAAAGTGCTGGGATTACAGGTGTGAGCCACTGCGCTCGGCCTAGATTTCCTTCTTATCTTTACTTAATTCAACAATAGTTAAAATGAGACTATACTGTAATTATTGCATTTAAAAAAGCAAATTTAAGCAAAGTATCCAAGATGGAACTGTACACTAGAGATTTTCTCATTTTCTCATGAATTTATTGAGTCCTCATAGCTATTAGAGACCTTCCAGGACTTTCTTAAGACTTAGTAATTTTATAATCCTTAATCAGAAACTCCAATCAATGAGGAAGTGGGTCCAGAGTCTATCTTGACGATGTCCATAAACACATCCGTTCAGGTGTTTCACCTGTCTTTTCTTTTTTTGAGACGGAGTCTAGCTCTGTCCCCCAGGCTGCAGTGCAGTGGCACAATCTCAGCTGACTGCAACCTCCACCTCCCAGGTTCAAGCAATTCTCCTGCCTCAGCCTCCCAAGTAGCTGGGATTGCAGGTGCCCCCACCAGAACCAGCTAATTTTTGTACCTTTTATTAGAGATGGGGTTTCACGGTGTTGGCCAGGCTGGTCTTAAACTCCTGACCTCGTGATCTGCCTGCCTCAGCCTCCCAAAGTGCTGGGATTACAAGCGTGAGCCACCACTCTCGGCCTTATCTGTTTTTTTAAACGGTGAAACTAGTAATGGGAAAAACGTCTAATTGCATCTTCTATATAGCACCTTATTATATAAGCAATGAATTCTAAATGAAATCAAGTGAATTCTAAACATGAAGCAATAAAGTGTTTGGTAAAACCACGAGGAACCCACAGAATGCAAACACTATTTATAAATAAGGATTTTTGTTTCTTTTCTCTTTTTCTGTGGTACTTGATGTTACGAATGTGATTAATCTCACATAATTCTATCATATTTGAACTAGAAGCATAGAGTAGAACAAAGGGAAGAATACTAAATAAGATGTGGTACTTAGGATGGGAACTGGAAGCTAGCAGTGTGAGGTAAGGTGGAGAGATAGGAGGAGCAGCTTTGCAAGTGGTTCATAAATAATGGCCTGCCTCCCATCTAATAACATATAAAAATAAAAGGGAGTAATACAATTTGTTACTGTTTAGAAATGAAATGAAATTTTAAAACATTTCAAATGAGCAATTTTCTCCTCACATTAGTACTCTGGGGACTGCTAGGCCTTTTCTTTTGTCTCTTTCGGTTGCCTTGAATGGTGATCAGCAATGCATGATCAGCCAAGTGGCATCAGCTCTAATACTATCATCATATGCCAGCCAGAGGGAATGTGAAAGGGGAAATGGGATTTGCCACTGCAAATGCCATCTCGATTAACAAATATCTGAGACACAACAGGAGAGAACAAAATCTATCTTCCTCTTTCTGCATGCACCATGCCTTTTCAGTTATATTACTTATATAATAAACCCTCTTTTACAGCCTGTTGTGTTTCCAGGCAGCTGACAAGCAGATCAAACCTTCCAAAAAAGGGTCATGTTAATCACTGTTTCAAACAGCGATCTAAAAAAATGCATTCTAACATGCCTTTGCAAAGGTATAATTCAAATGATTACCTCATGTGTTCCAAAGGGGAATCAGGTGGTGTCCTGTTTCCATAGTACTCAATTTCACAACATTTTGCAAAACTGCTCTGTGAGATATCTTTCTTCAAGAGTAGCAATATCACAGCCATAACTTTCTAAATTTGAGCCTGCAGTAATGACAGATTTTGAATGAATGCTTTCCTATGGGTATGGAAAAGAAGAATAAGCTCAAAAAATTAGACTTTTCTCAGCTTTAAGCTCTAAGCTACACTAAGCTGACTTGTCTTCCTTTTCACCCATACGAAATGCCTATCCTTTGACTGGAATGGAAGGCCAAAATTCACTGTGCTTTCTGCACTTGGCTGTTGTTTGAATATTTTTATAATGATTACTTTTAAAATCATAAAAGAAATAGAGAATAAATGTTTTAAGAATATATGTCTATGTGTACACATTATTCTTACCCATGATAGAATCCTGTCTCAAGGAGGCAAAATGATAGTGAAGAGATATGAGTTCAAATTCAAAGTCTGCCAATAACCAGCTTTGTGATCTATGACTTGTTTATTAAACTCTCCAAGTCCAAATTTCCTGATTGGCTAATGAAAAGTCTCTAAAGACTTCTCCAGCTCTTTTAAAAAAAAAAGTAGTAAATAATTTCTGGACAAAAAAGAAGGCATTTGTCTTCTACATGTTGAGTTTCCAGATGTACTCTAACTTGAAATTTAAAGATATTTCATATTACGTGTTTGTTATTCAGGAACTTAAAAATCTAGTTTTATATTCAGTTATTTCAAATGAATTACAATTCAGTTTCATGATCTACTTTAAATTGTCAGGGAAAAGTCCATTTTCTACTTTTTCTTGCCTCATTCTGTCTAAAATAGTAAAATTAAAATGAGTAGCATTGGAATCACATTTTTCTGCTCAGAAATTATTGACTTACAAAATTTTTAGTTTACCAGAATATTTTCCAATATTTTCTCATTAGAAATTATATGTGTAAAAGAAAAGCTCAATTAACATATGAAGTTGAGTACTATGATCCTTATTTTGTCTTGTTGTAAAACTCTGTTCTGATAAATCTGTTCTCTCATATCTTAATTTTCTTTTTCTTTTCTTTTTTTTTTTTTTTTTTTTTAGATGGAGTTTCACTCTTGTTACCCAGGCTGGAGTGCAATGGCATGATCTCGGCTCACCTCAACCTCCGCCTCCCGGGTTCAGGCAATTCTCCTGCCTCAGCCTCCTGAGTAGCTGGGATTATAGGCACGAGCCACCATGCCCAGCTAATTTTTTGTATTTTTAGTAGAGACGGGGTTTCACCATGTTGACCAGGATGGTCTCGATCTCTTGACCTCGTGATCCACCCACCTCGGCCTCCCAAAGTGCTGGGATTACAGGCTTGAGCCACCACGCCCGGCTCATATCTTAATTTTCAACATGGCTGTTTATCTTTAGTTCTCTGTAAAGCGTCTGATAAATGTATCCAGAAGACTTCAGATAAAGCCAATAAGTTCCAAGAAAACAAAACAAAAATAACCTCCCAGACATGATCCTGGGTCTAGCCAAAAGCATACAGTTTATGAAAGCTTAAGTTGAACAAAGATTTTCTTTTTTTTTTTTTTTTTTTTTTTTTTTGAGACGGAGTTTTGCTCTTGTTACCCAGGCTGGAGTGCAATGGCGCGATCTCGGCTCACTGCAACCTCCGCCTCCTGGGTTCAGGCAATTCTCCTGCCTCAGCCTCCTGAGTAGCTGGGATTACAGGCACGTGCAACCATGCCCAGCTAATTTTTTGTATTTTTAGTAGCGACGGGGTTTCACCATGTTGACTAGGATGGTCTCGATCTCTCGACCTCGTGATCCACCCGCCTCGGCCTCCCAAAGTGCTGGGATTACAGGCTTGAGCCACCGCGCCCGGCAAAGATTTTCTTAAGAAAGTAAATGTTGTTGTTGTTATCCTTTCCTTTATGATTTCAGAGTTTTCTGAGGAAATATTTATTTTTAAAATGTTGTGCTTATACTCAGTTAATGCAGTCTACAGCTCTCTATTCTCTTTTGCATTCCATATCACAGGTCTTCATATATATATATATATATATATATATATATATATACATACATATATATATACACACATACATATACACAGATATCTTCAGATACGTACATAGATGTGTGTACGTGTGTATATATATGTATGTATATGTATGTGTGTGTATATATATATATTTCTTAATATGAAGAGCAAAACTATGCCTACATTATGTAATAGGCAAAATATGACTGGTATGTATTTTTATTTTTATGCATGTAAATAGCAGCAGTTACAAAAAACAAATGCAACTAACTATCTAAGACATAAAATGTGTCCGACTGT